>NC_081559.1:40340897-40640897 GCF_022355385.1 Mustela nigripes | reverse complement strand
AAAGGACGAGAAAGCTAGCAAATTACCGACAGAAGTACAAAGTGCAGCATGATGTGCATGCGGGAATACCGGTGGGAGCGGACAAAGCAGCCACCTCAAGCTGACAGAGAGAAAGCTGGGGGCAGAGGGGGAAGAGCACGATGTGGGAATGAGAGATGGGGGAGGGGAGCATGGCCTTTCATCGGATGACACATTATAGAGCCAGGGAGCTTCTCAACTTAGAGCACATTTCATGGGGAACGACTCAAAATACATGCCATCAGGTGAAAGGTGTAGGTTGCAAAACCGGGCGTACAATTTCATTGTGGGTTGAAAAAAATACCTTGAGAAAACAAAAAAAAAAAAAAAACAAAGAAGAAGGAGGCTGGGGTGGGGACTAGAGTGGAGGGGTGGTGGTTGGGAGAGTTCCTACAAGGATGGCTCCGGGGATTAAAAGAAAGACGGGCTTTGAGTACAAGGCTGGGTAATCAAAATGAGGTCTTCAGGGTGGGCCCTGGTCCTGTATGACTGGTGTCCTTATAAGGAGATGAAGCTGCGACACAGACACACACACAGGGAAGACCACGTGAGGACAGAGGAGAAGGCAGCCATCTCTAAGCCAAGGAGAGAGGCCTCAGAAGACACCAAACCTGTCAACTCAATCTGGAAACTCCAGGATGGTGAGGGGGAAAGTTTTGATTATTGAAATCACCCAGTCTGTGGAATTCTGTTATAACTTAAGTCCTTGCAGACTAATAGAGCGCCCGAGGTTAGGTGTGGAGGGGGTTGTCAACCCATCCCTAGGAGCAGCCAGGACCGCCACAGATACACCAGGGAAGAGCAGACAATTCCTCATGGGAGTCTGTGGTACTCCCAGTCCTACCCAACCGCCACCTTCAACACTGCCCAGTCCGGCATGTCTCTCTGAAGTTCCCAGCATGCTGGGAGCCAAGTAGCCCTGTCCTGCCCCCAGAATGAGATGAATTAAGCTAATGTGGACTTTTCTCATTCATTTTTCTGATTCTTAAACCCACAGGTTCTTTGTTCTGTCCCAAAGTTCACCTTAATTCCAAACTTGTATCCATAACAAAGTATCTTCTGGCCTCAACAAGTTCTAGTCAAATGTCTTTGGTACATCTTGAAAGTCTTAAGTGAATGGATCCTTGCTGTAAGTCAGAGCCATCGTGCCCAGGGAGGGGTGGAGACAGAGAGATATACAGGTGTGGATATACCGGTGTAGTACAGGTATATGAGTATAGGTATAGGACAGGTATAGGGAGAGGGATAGACATAAAACCTGCAAATTTGCCATTTTACCCAAGTCTTAACAAAATCCCCAGATTCTTCTGCCAAGGCAAGCGTGAAGATTTTTTTTAAAGAATTTTTAAATGCTAGGTGGTTGCATTATCGTTCGGTGCCAGAAGGTGGTCCCTCTGAGCAAAATCAATGGCGGCTGCAGAGATGTGTTCACGCACCTGTATCCTCAAAGCGGTTTCACGGGTGAATAATGATATAAGCCATGCGTGTCCCTCCAGACCCTTCTTTGCCCCTCCAGATGAGAAAAGCCTGTCAGTACGCTCCCTGCCAAATCGTAGGCCCAGATTCTCAGCTATGCTTTCCTATTTTCTGTGCTGTGAGCAAACATGTCAGAATCGAATGATGGCTGGGGCTCAGGTTCCATCCCAGGGTAAATGTACTTAATGCCACCCACCTGCACACTTAGAAACGGCTGAGATGGCAAATGTTATGTTAGGGGAGCTTCACCACAATGAAAAATAATTGTCAAAAGAATTGAAGGATTGAACCCACAGTGGTGGGTTTGAGCACCAGCTCCACCTTTGCTAACAGTGGGGGGAGAGGGGGAGACACGCCACTCAAGCCCCAAGTCCCAGTGCCTTGGTCCCATGAGGTCCTAATGCCTGCATCTCAGGCTGTAGCCAGGTTGGGGGAGAGGGGAGTCCTGGAAGGACCAGCCAAGGTGGATGGAACAGCCTTAGTAATGTCCTTTCTCCCTTCGATTTTGTCTGTCCCTCCAACTCAGTGCCCACATGTTGGGGCAGGGAAAAGAGGCTCTCTTCCTGTTGCCCAGGCCCCACTGAGAGAGTGGTGGGAGGTTGCCACGCCACTATGGGGACTGAGCCCCACATGTTTCCACTGCTCTCTCTCAGTGGGTGGCCCGTGACCCCCTGCATCCATATTTCAGGAGCACGGGTGGGAAATGATGCTCCGAGCCCCACCCTAGACCTCTTGAATTGAACTGGGATCTCCGGGTGGGTCTGAGGAATCTGCAGAGTATCAAAATCAGCAGTTGGACAAGCTTGGCTCTGAAAAAACAGGGGCCATCAGAAGAAATGCTGTCCTGTTGTTCAGCAGGAACTAGGCAGAAACTCAGCCTGATGGGAGGGGCGTGGCTGGTGTTGCCCTGGGGGAAAGGCATGGGCAGAGGTGGCCACGCTCCATGACACCCCCACCCCCGCCCCCATGGTTCACTGTCCACAGGGGAAGGAAAAGGTCAACATTGGCTCCTTTCTCCAAAGCTTGGGTTCCTTCTGCCACATGTTGTCAAAGGTGACAACTTGCCTTATGCTTTTCTTTATTTTTTTTTTAAGATTTCATTTATTTATTTGAGAGAGAGTGCATAAGTGGGGGATCAGAGGGAGAAACAGACTCCCTGCTGAACAGGGAGCCCAGTGAAGGACTCTATCCTGTGACTCCAGGATCATGACCCGAGCCAAAGTCTGTTGCTTAACCAATTGAGTGACCCAGGCACCCGCCTTAAGCTTTTTGAGCAGTGGCTCAGAATAAGGTGAAAATACCATAGGCACTGAGCGCTCTGTCCCTGGAAGACAGATCTGGACTGCAGTCCAGGCTCCAGGAAAACCTTGGGCAAGGTCCCTGACCTCTCTGAGCCTCACCTGTAATACCACCACCTGTAAAGCTCTCAGCTCAGGCAGTACGAGGGGAGTAAACATCAGGGAGTGTGCACGAGGCTGTGTACCCTCTGGCCACACCACAACATTCCCTGACTCTCAGACAAGCTTGCCCCTGACACTGACAAACAAGGAATTAGCAAGAGGATTTGAGACTTCAAGTAGATCATTTCAAAGAGCCTCAGCAGAAAACGCTTTGAAAAAGCTGCAATTCAAACAGACAAAGCCAACAGTGGGGGGTGGGGGGTGGTGTGAGTCTTTTGAGGAACTACTTTCTCCTTGACTCCAGCCCCAGTGTGCTTCAGCTCCCCAGGGTCAGAGAAAATTCGGCTACTTTGCATATTGCAAATTCACATAGTAGTCAACGTGACCTATATGACCTTGCTCTGTCCCATTTTAGAGCTCAAGGCAATAAGAGCCCATTTCTTCCCTTTTATCCAAATTACCAAAACTTTGCTTGAAGGAGACAAAATAAGTTCTGAGTGATTTCTGACCACTTTTATGTGGTCACGAGCGGCCTGGGAAGAGCAGCAGACCCACTTGGTTTAGAAGAACCATTCCACCTTCCTTCTGCTCTGGGGGCTGAGAAACCCACCCCAAGACAGGAAGGATGCTTAAGCGCTGCTTAAAAGCACGCGGTGGCTGTGGACGATGGAGGATAATGGAAAGACAGAGTGAAAAGTGGTGGACAATTAGGATTATTAGAAGTATTGCCATCCCCCAGAGTGGGCCCTGAGTGGAAAAAGGTTCAAATGTCAGAAACAAAAATAGCCAAAAGACCCCAGATGATAACTGAGCATTTGCCCCAAAAGTCACCTGACGTTCAGAAAGATGTTTTCCAAGGGGAGAGTGGGCACCACAGCATGCTGGGCCCTAGAAGTCCCGTCCCCACTCATCAGGGCAGAGTGGCTGGCTGCCAGGCTCTGGGCTGGGGGCTGCCGATTCAGACATGCTGAAGACAAAGCCCAACACATGAGGAGAGCAGTTCAATAAAAATAGTGGTATGGAATGAAGGGCGGGATTCTGGTCTGTTTCACTGAGGCATTCCATCCAGACACCAAGGACAGGCTTTCCCTTAAGCTTCTTACCTTAGATCCATCCTATAATGATAATAGCTCAACATGGAAAGCATTGGACCATTCACCCAATAAGGTAGTCCTATTTTTAACAAGTGTGCCATCATAAAGTCCCTTCAGTCATGAGCATGTGTCCACATGCCCCTGGGACATAGGCTGTCGTTATTGAGCAACTGTTCTTTGCCAAGCATGGTTCTAAGTGTTTTCTACGGGCTGACTCACAGAACCTCCCAAGAAATCAGAGGTAGGTGCCACCAGTATCATCAGCCCCATTTTACAGAGAGTATAACTGAGGCACAGACAGGGTAAGTAAACTTGCCCAAAGTTACGTAACTAGCAAGTGGTAGAGTGAGGTTTGAAATTCAACCTGTCTGTTTCGAGGGTCCTCTTGTGTAACTTCTGTACTATAGGAACACCACACATACACACACCAACACGCGTACACACAGACATCAACACAGATACACACATACCTACATACACACACATACTCCTTACTCAGATAAGAGGCACACTGAGGCAGGTTACCCCTAATAAAACTCCAAGAAAGGCAAAGCTGTTCAACTGCCCTCTTCAGCCATACTCTTTTGGGGACACATTAAGTTTTTAGGAATTTCCAAGGAGTCTGCTTGATGTCTCACTTCCGTGTCTAGTAAACGTCTCAGACTTACCTGTCCCAATCAGAGTGCTTGAGTCTCAGAGCCCCATCCCTAACCTGTGCCTCCCCCAGGATGGCTGATGACTGTCACCCACCACCCCGGAGCTGTTGTTGGTTCTCTCTTCCCATATGACCCAATCCATCAGTAGCTCCTGTGAGGTCTGCTCCCAGTCCCATTTCGGTATACCTCAAACCCAACCATTCCTCTGGTCACTGCTGCTACCTCCTCCACCCACAGCACCACTGTCCCTTTCCTGGAAGCCAATATGGTGTCTAGCTGGCTTGTCCTCTTCTACTTGGGCTCCACCCCTCTTCCCAAGCCATCTCCTCAAAGCCCCTATCAGATTGCATCAGTCCCCATTGTAGAAACTTCAGGTGGTTTCTCACTGTAGCCAGGATAAAATCATGTCCATACAGGGGCCCCACAGCAATCTGTCAACCTCCCCTCCCAGCGTCCTCCCTCCTGTTCCTACTGAGGCCATTGACAGGTTCCATTTGCTACATCTAGAACTCTCTTCCCCCAGGTTTCCTAGCCCGCAGCTGCTTTAAGGATGCCTAGAGCAGAAGCTAAGAGCTCTGGCTCCAGAAGGGGTCTGCCCAGCTCCACCATTCCACCTTTGTGAACTTGGGCAAGTTAATTGACCTCTCTATGTCCATTTTTCCCATTTGTAAAAGGGAGGTAATAATTACACCATCCTCATAGATATTTTGTGAGGATTTCATTAGCTAATACATGTAAGGCATTTAAAACAGTACTTGACACACAGTAAGCATTCAGAAACCATCCCCTCTTTCGAAAAGCCCATCCTGATCCCTACCCTCATCACTCTGTCACATTCCCCCATCTTGTTTTTCATCGCCATGTTGATCACTACTTAGATTGGCTTCTTTCACAAAACCCAGTAGAAGAAAATCTTGAACTTCCTTTTGAACACGTCATCTTTGATCAATTGTGGGCTATGGACGGAGGATCAACACTAACGTATACATCTTCAGTCTTCACACAAAGAAAGTCCCAACTCTGACAACAACCAGGACTGGCCACACATTGACGTGGAGTCCTGGGAACTACAGATGCATTGGCAGCTGTTTTTGCTTTTTTGGCCCCTAACTTTTTCTTAATCCTAGAACAAGATAAAATACTTAAGACTCAAATACGTTCAACGCATTCTTGTTCCCTTTCTCATAAACTACAAACAAATAGAAAATTAGTTGCTGTGTGATGCTATAGCTCAGGCTTAGAGAGGGTCACAACAGCATAATACTTGTGCCTGGCCTGGCTCCTGGTATGGCTAGTGCCCAATAAATAGAGGTTGATTGATTCATCAGCACACCACCAGAGCTCCTCCAAATGGCATTTCTCTAAAGAGAAACTAAGGGGCAACAAGCTCCCTTCCTGTGCTCCCACCTCCCGAGAACATGGGCTCCTTTCCTACTTCATTTGAAGATCACAAGTCCTGGGGCACCTGGGAGGTGCACTCGGTTAAACAACCGACTCTGGTTTTTGGCTCAGGCTGTGATCTCAGGGTCTTGAGATCAGGCCCAGCACCAGATTCTCAACTCAGCTTACATTCTCTGCTTAAGACTCTCTCTCTCTCTGCCCCTCCCCCCCACCATCCAGATGCACACCCGCTCTCTCTCTCTACTATAAATTTTAAAATCTTTAAAATAAAAAAAGTCTCCTTCATTGAGAGACTCTTGTTTGCAAACAACTCTATTCCTGGGCTCAAGTCATAAAAAGTCATCAATTGTGAACTAAGAACAAGCCCATGCTATTCAGGCTGCAAAATGGAACGGAAATGCATATGAGGACTTTTCTTCCAGCTCTGATTCTTTTTCTGTTAAGGACATTTCCTTCTTTCTGTCTGTCTCTGTCTCTCTCTGCCTTTTTCACTCCTCCTTTTGTACCTTCTCTTTCACCAGTGTATTGGGACTCTTGGTCATTCCAGTATCACCTCTGAGCCCAGCCAATGATACTCAGACTTGAAAGTTGCTAGATCTTTCTCTACCTTCCATGGCATATCTATTATATTAGAGACTTGGAGAAATGTTATTCACCAGATTATCTAAAGAGATCAGCCCATCAGTTTGACTCTCTGCTGCAAGTAAATGAAAACCCAACCCAAACTCAAGGTGGCTTAAGTAAGTATGGGATTTATTGGCTCAGGAAACTGAAAGTGACAGGGCCCTACCATCTTCAGGATCAGCTTGGTCAGGGGCTCAGATAACATCACCAAGATCCCACCTCTGTCTATGTATTTCTCTACCTGGGCTTTGTTCTCAGACATGTTTTTCTCCTAATGATTCTAGGATGACCACACAGCTAGATCTACATCATCTCTTATGCAAAGAACATGAAGGAAAGAATGTCCACTTCCCACTCACAAATAGAAGTCTCAAAATTGAATCTTTGGATTTCTGATTTCTCTGATCAAGGTCATGCGTCTACTCTAGCCAGTTACTCTTATCAGCAAATACAATTCAATGGTTGGGTTGTGCAGAGATCACAAGCCCACCTGGGGAGCTGTTGTAGAGCAGCCGTCATCAGCTGGGAGCTGGTGGGCTGCACCCAGCCCAGATATATTTCTCGTTAGGCCAGTACAGTGTTTTAAGATCTTCCATTTGGGCATCTTTAGCTGATTCCCTCAGTCTCTGGTTTCTTACATCTGCTCAGCCTGATTTATACACTGATCTCGTTGCTTGGTCCTGGCAGCCATTTGACTATCGTAGATGGAGCCTGGGAATTCAGTGTAGCTGGACTAATTATCTTTGAGCACCGATTCGTCTTATGTGTTTAGAGCATGTAGAAACATTGAATTAGACTCATTAATCTACTGGTCAACATACAAAACTTACCTTCTTAATCAAGAGTCTACAGGACTTGGGGATTGGGTCCACTTAATCAGAAGTAACCATGGGCCTTGGGCATATCTCTGTGCCCCAGCAGACTTCTGTGAGGATGAAATGATGTGTGTGTGTGTGTGTGTGTGTGTGTACATGTGCATGCACGTGCACGCACAAAAATGCCTGGAGACTATTTCTGTAATAGCAATCCCTTGTCAGCACATTCTGAGGATTAATGAAAAAAAAATAAAAAAGTTTTTTTAAAAATGTATTTCTTCCTCATGCCTAAGTTACATGTGGGCATTTAGCAGGCAGCTACCCACACTGTGTTCAAGGACCTGTCTCTACTATTCTGTGGCTTTAAAATCCACTGGGCCCTGGAGTCCTCTGTAAGATCACCTGTGAAATTCAACAGATAAAAGGGAAGTGGGAAATCATGAAGCTAACTCTAGATGTGACAAGTATGGCTTCCAACTACATTACACCAGCCAGAACCTGGCCTGTGAGCACACCTACCTTGAAGAGAGGCTGGGAATGTAGTCTAGCTGTGTGACCAGGAAGAAAAGGAAATAGGGTCCATGAACAGCTAGCCAGAATCTTTGAGAAGCTATAATGCATATGAAGGGTCTCATTCACTTGGATCATAGTTTCCATATCCCTTATCCTTCAAGATGACACTTTAAAAAAATTATTTATTTATTTATTTGTTTATTTATTTATTTGTTTATTTGAGAGAGAGTGAATGGGAGGGAGAGGGAGAGAATCTCAAGAAGACTACCTGCTGAGCAGGGAGCCTGACGTGGGTCTCTCGATCCCATATCCCTGACATCATGACCTGAGCCAAGAGCCAGAGGTTCAACTGACTAAGCCACACGGGCGCCCCGTAAGATGACACTCAATGCCTTACTTGCACACTTTGGAGATAGGTTTTCGCAAAAATGAACGATTTCAATTGCTCTGATTGATTATCAAATACCAGTTTTTAGTCATTGTACCAAAAGCTTTGGCTGTTTCAGTTCATTTGTTCTCTGAATCACCCAATGGAGTGGGTGTCATTATTTCATTTCACAGATGAGGAAATTGAGGCTCAAAAATATGAGGTAATTTGCCCATGTTTGGCTACAATTCTCAGAGCCAGAAATCAAGCTGCGATGTATCCAACTCCAGAGACCGTGCTCTTAATACCAAAAGCCAATTTCCAGGTCGGGTCCAGGTGTTGGTTGTTACTGTTTTGTCTGAATGACTGCTTTGGTGCAGTTAATTAAGAACACTAGCTGAAGTCTCGGCACTACTTAAAAGGCTCATTTCATTGTGAAATCATATGTCTACACTGGACCCAATGGAACTGTCTGTTGGTTGGGCTTTAAACTTGCTCTCTGGCCAACCCTGGACATGGCTCCTGCTCTCACACACTTCTAAAGCAACAACATTCCCCCCGAGGCTCGGTGGGAGCTGTGTTCAGAGCTACAGGCAGCTGACGCGTACCACAGGTATTCCTGGCCATCCCGAGTTCCTTCTTTTCCACCACCGTTCCAGGTGAGAGTCAGGCAGGATCAGAAGATAAGAAAGGAACACCCAAATCACAGGCTTCTCTGATGCCCCTTTTGACAGAGAAGCTCAGCCATTTGAAAGCAGTTGAAAGCAATTATTGAAAACAATTTAAAAATTCTAAATACACTAAATTTTAGAAAAAAAATGGCAATGAAACGACACTTTTATGAAAAATAAATGAGGTTGCTTCCAGTAATTATAGATCAGTGCGGATATGTTTCTTTCATTGGCCATTAATTTATATCAATTATTTATCGAGTCCTGTGATGCTGTGTGCTTAAAACCACTTAGGACTGGCTGCTTTAATGTGGTCTTTAAAGGGACAGACTATAGATTCCTCGTCAAGATGTGCTTTCTCTCCTGTGACTGGCATGGAGAGAAAGAATATGCTATTGGGATCACCTCATCCTTACAAGGAGCTTATTTCTCCTGCCCTCCACCCCTGAAAGTTACAGTGAGAATTTTTACAACTTTTTTCTGGGGGCGGGGAGCCATGAGGTTCCTTGAATACAGAGATGATGCTATTCTTAAGAATTGGTGGTCTGACACAATGGGCATCTTAGGCAGCGTCCTGGCTCAGATAGTGTCCTGATTAGATGGCCCGTTGGATGTCCTGGCCACACCCACGAACATGAGATCAAGACTTGTCCCTGTTTTCTTTATGACATCTGGTCAACCCCCCACCCCACCTAGGGAACATGAACTCAGAATTCAAGTCCAAGCGATAGTATTTGACATATGGCTCTTCTATTCTCTTTTCACCTTGGTGCTATTTCCTGTTCTTGGATCTCTAGTGGTAACAACAGAGCTTGCTGTATACAGAACGGAAACTTCCCCCATGCCAGGGAAGAAGTAGGAAAAGTGGTGAAGGTGACTCAGGATAGAAGTAGTAGTGATGGTGGGGAAGATGCTTTCACTCCGAGACGAACTCAGCTGCAGCTGCCCGCTCACTGGGAAAACCATCTGCCAACATGGCTAAACCTACTGAAGTCCAGCCCGCCTTCTAACGGCATTTAAATGCCTGCAAGCTGGCTGACCAATGCATCCCTTCCCCTTTTTTTCACAACTGCCTTTGATCTCATGCCCCTATCAGGCTGAACAACCATGGTCTGATGCCTCCTCTCCTCCATGCTTTGCTCTCTTATCAGAGCATTTTCTCTACCACCTTCTCTGCCTCGCTAGTGCCTACACAGCCTTGAAGGACCCAACGCCTGCATTTCCTGTTTCAAGAAACTTCTTGTCAGTTTCTGCCCTTGGCTTCCCTGAGTCACATTTCATGTGACCATCACTGCCACTGCATCTGTCCCCGCAGTGTGTTGTGACTTCCGTGAGGACAGGGCTGAGTCTGCTGGCATTCTCAAGGCATTCTGGGACACCCAAGACAGTCCCATAGAGCGTGCTTGGTTTATGTTGCATAATTAATGAACCATGCCCAAAACTAGCAAACAATTCTGGATGTACCTAAGGGGAAACTGTTCCTTGTTGACAAATGTAGAAGTGCTTTATTCATTTCAAATCTCAGGATTTGACTTATATTTTCTTCTGTATAATTCACACACTAGATTCCTTCCTCAAACATTCTCACCATTCTGGTTTCATCTGAAATTTAAATAGTTGGTAAAAAATAATCTACTAAAAGAAGAGTAGATTTGGAGGCCTTATTTCTAAAATAGGATGACGGATCTGATACTGGTCAAATCATAGATACCATTCAGTAAAAGAATAAGATTTCACATGGGAAATTATATGATCCTAAATAAGAACTTCTTGTATTTAAATAGTTCCTTACCAGTTATAAAGAACTTTTGAATATACTGTACCTCACCCATATTTCAGCTCAACACAAGCCTGAATGAGATGAAGCCCACGTATCTGGCATTTCAGCATAGCACATAGGCCAAACAGATCTTGTTTAAGAAGGTTGCTTTAAAGCCAGGCTTCCTGTGTTCCAATTCCATTCATCACAGACAAGCTGTGTGACTTTAAGCAAGTTGCATAAGTTCTCTTAGCTTTAGTTCCTTCACCTATAAAATGAAGATAATCGTTGAATCTTCCTTTGATGGTTGGTGTGAGATATAAAATGAGTTAATGTTGTGGTTCTCAACCTGTAGAGACATCAGAAAGGTTTTTTTAAGATTTTTTTTTCAAAGATTTATTTATTTGAAAGAGAAGGGAAGAGACAGAGAGCAAGCAAGCAGAGGGGCACAAGGAGAGAGAATCCTCAAGCAGACTTCCCACTGAGTGTGGAGAGCTGGACAGAGGGCTCGATCCCACAACCCTAAGATCATGACCTGAGACGAAATGAAGAGTCAGCTGCTTAACCAACTGAGCCACCCAAGTGCCCCCATCTGGAGGGTTTTGAAAAATACTGACGCCGAGGCCACCCTGGACCAAAGATAGCAGAATATCTGGGGTGGAGCCTGGCCATCCAGACACAAGTATTTTATAAAAGTTCCACAGGTGATTCTAATACACAGGCAGCATTGAGACCGTACTCTCTCCAAGCTGAATGATTGGAATCACCTAGCACAGTACCTGGCACACATAATGTTTAGTATGTGTGGCCATGCTTGATGTGTGCAATCACCAATGGGTTTACCTCCATCATTGTGGCACGGGGCTGCTAATGACCTTTGACTTCCACTTTAATTACTGATTTTCCTTGCCTTTTCGCTATTCTCACAGGGAAGCTCTTTAAAATATGTTGCATACTTTCCCTTATTCTTTTTTCTATTGATAACTTTTTAAATTCATGTAGATAGAATTAGAAAAGAACGGTCCATAAAAATGCATTTAAATCTCCTATAATCCTACACTAGAGAAAACTACTATTCACATCTCTTTGGATACTTGTCCAGGTTTTAGTAGCTAGGTATAGGTTCCAAAAGTAGAACATTCGAGGGGTGCCTGGTTGGTTAAGCCGCTAGCTCTTGGCTTCAGCTCAGGTCAGGTCATATCTCAGGGTCCTGGGATCAACCCACATAGGGCTTCCCACTCAGTGGGAAGTCTGCTTCAGGATTCTCTCCCTTTGCCCCTCCCCCTGCTCCCTGTCTCCCTCACTCTCGTTAAAAAAAAGAAGAAAAGAAAAGTTCATTCGTGGTATATCTGCATTTTCTACTCAAACTTTTTAGGAATATTTTGATATTCCTGAATTTCAGGAATAGGTCGATAAATATATTTATAATACTTTTTTAAAATTTTTATTTATTTATTTGACAGAGAGAAACACAGCGAGAGAGGGAACAGAAGCAGGGGCAGTGAGAGAGGGAGAAGCAGGCTTCCCACTAAGCAGGGATCCGAATGCGATGCTGGGCTGGATCCCAGGACCCTGGGATCATGACCTGAGCTGAAGGCAGACACTTAAGGACCGAGCCACCCACGCATCCTGATAAATAGATTTCTAAGACTTATTATTCTACTCTAGAAGCTATCGTAATATATTCAGCCATGCCCCCTCTTTTTTTGAACAAATAATCTGTTTCCAGTTTGTGTGTGTTATAAATAGCACAGCAATAAACATTCATTCATCTGTTTATTCATTCTTTGATTTAAGAAATATTACTAAGTGACTGCCTCATGCCAGGCATTGTTCAAAGCAATAAGGACACAGCAAGGAGCAAGAAAAATCTCTACATCCCTTCCAAAGGGAGAAGAATGACAGTAAAAAACAAAAACATAAAATCTGTGGGACAGCGACAGGGCTATAAGGGAAATAGAATGAGAGCAGCGGGAAGTTTGGTATGTTAACTAGGTGACCAGATGAAGAACTTGTACCTGAGCAGAGAAATACAGGTGGTGAAGGAGGGAGCCAAGCAGAGGCCCTGGGGAAGCTCATCCAGACAGAAAGGGGCACGGAAGTTACACCATGAAGACCCTGTGCCTGGAGTAGTGCAGGCAAGGGGCAGGGGGGTGGGAGAAGTAGAAAAACGTGGGACATTGAAGAACACAGGTCAGTACTTGGGATGTCACCCCAAGAGGGAAGCCTCAGAGGGCTCCTAAGAGAGGAGGGACAAGACTGAGCTGTGTTCTTCACAATGGCTCCTTATAGAGAATGGGACGTAGGAAGGCAAGGATAAGAGCCTCGTCACCAGTGGGAAGGTAATTACAAAATCCAAATGAAAATGGTGGTGGCTTAGCCAAAGCAAGGAAAGGCATGGAGAAAAGTTTGTGCGACCAAATCTTTGTTCACACCTTTACCTTCTGTTATGCATTGAATTGTGTCCTGCCCTCCCCAAATTCCTTTGTTGAAGTCCTGATTTCCAGTCCTTTAAAATGTGACCTTATTTGCAAAGAGCGTAGGTGCTGATACAACCAGTTAAGATGAGGTCATACTGGAATAAGGTGGGTCCCTCATTCAATATGACTGTTGTCCCATAAAAGGGAAAAATTAGGGGACAGAGGTACCCAAGGGAGGACACCATGCAAAGATAAAGACAGAGAGCAGGTGATGCTTCTGTAAGCCAAGGAAAAGACTGCTAACCAATCACCAGTCTAGGAGAGAGGTATGAAACAGGTTTTTCCTTCAGAGCCTCAAGAAAGACACCTTGACCTTGAGCTTTCTAACCTCCAGAACTGTGAGACAAGACATTTCTGTTGTTTAAGCCACCTAGTTTGTGGTATTTTAATACGAAAGTCCCAGCCAACTAATAAACACCTCCCTAGGATAAGTCCCTACAACAGAACTTCTACTTCACAGGAAACATGTATTAAGATTTTTGATACATATCGCTATCACAAAAGGTTGTATCTATTTACACTTCCAACTGCAGCATCTACAAGGGTCCATTTTATCATATTCTTACTAATCCAGGAAATTAGAATTTGTTTTATAACATTTCACAGTACGATAGGCAAAACTATCTTATTGCATTTTAATCTGCCTTATTTGATGACTAGTACTTGTACATTCTTTTTATTTTTTTAAAGATTTTTTATTTATTTATTTGACAGAGAGAGATCCCAAGTAGGCAGAAAGGCAGGCAGAGAGAGAGAGGAGGAAGCAAGCTCCCTGCTGAGCAGAGAGCCCGACGCGGGACTCAATCCCGGGAACTCGAGATCATGACCTGAGCCGAAGGCAGCGGCTTAACCCACTGAGCCACCCAGGTGCCCGGTACTTGGACATTCTTAAATGTTCACTATTTCTTTGTGAATTACTTGTTCCCATCTTTTACCCATTTTTCTATGGGTCTGCATGCCCATACGACTCATACATACACAAAGAAAACACCTTACCTTTTCGAGTTTTCATTTGGCTTTTAATTTTTAATAGTTTATAGTTATAGATTTTATTTTTAAGCAATCTCTACACTCAACATAGGGCTCAAACTCACAACCCCGAGTTCAAGAGTAGCACACTCTACCAAGTGAGCCAGCCAGGGGCCCCTGTATTTATGCTACTTACTACAGTAACCTCTAGCTGCATCTGGCTATTGGGACTTCAAATATGGCTGCTCCCATGTGAGATGTGCTGTTAGTATAAAATACATACCAGATTTTGAAGACTTATCATGAAAACAAAGAACATAAAATATTCCATTAATAATGTTTTCTTTAAGTTTTGATTTAAATTCAATTTTATTAACATTTAGTGTACTATTCGTCTCAGGGGTAGAATTTAGTGATTCATCGGACGCCCATAACCACACTCAGTGCTTATCACATCATGTGCCCTCCTTAATGCCCATCGCCCAATGACCCCATCCCCCGACCCACCTCCCCTCCAGCCACCCTTATTTATTTCCTATGATTAAGAGTCCCTTATGGTTTGCCTCCCTGATTTCATCTCGTTTGATTTTTCCTTCCCTTCCCCTATTTCATCTGTTTTGTTTCTTAAATTCCACATATGAGTGAAATCATACTGATCACATGTTGAAATGGTAATATTTTAGAAACATTGAATTAGATGAAATATGTCATTGAAATAATCTCTTTTTCACTTTCTTAATGTATCTATTAGTAAGCTTACAATTACATATGTGGCTCCCATCGTGTTTCTGTTACATAGGACCACTCTGTATCATAAAGATTTTATGTTTTGGTATATAAGTTTTTAATTGTCTTTACTAAAGTAAAGTCTATCTGGTGTTTCCTTTGTGGTTTTGGCTTTCAGTGTCTGGCTTATATACTCTATACCACACAATTATATTAATGGTGGCCTATAATTTGTCCTAATATATTTTACATTTAAATATTTACCTAATGTGAAATGTATCTTTTGCTCATGGTGAGAGAATAGAATCTAACTTCAATTTTTTTTTCTAAATAGTTATTTTGCTTTGTTTCTAAAACTTGACTGGTCTACTCATATTCTAATCAATATAGCTTCAGAAGGTACTTTAACATCTTATAGGACAAATATCCCACATTGGTTTTCTCTTTCAAATATTTCCTGCCTAAACTTATACATTTGTAATTCCAATTCCAGATGTACTTTCTATCCCCTTTAAAATTAAAAAAAATTCATTAGAATATTTATTGGAACTATGATAAATATATAAACTATTTAGTATGTAGCATATTTTTTATTTTTTTAAGATTCCATTTATTCGTTTGACAGAGAGAGTGAGAGTGAGCACCTGCAGGCAGAATGGTAGGCAGAGAGAGAGAAAGAAGCAGGCTCCCTGCTGAGCAAAGTGCAGGATGCGGGACTCGATCCCAGAACCCTGGGATCATAACCTGAGCCAAAGGCAGCCACTTAACCAACTGACATTTGGCCTGAGCCACCCAGGCATACCAGTGTGCAGCATTTTTAATAACAGAAAAGAATAACAACAATGTCCAAGAATAAAGACCCACTCATGTAAATCTTGGTACATCCCAAGGGAATGCTGTGATGTTGTAGTTGTATACTTATTTAACCTGGAAAGATGTCCATGATGTATTACTGAGTTCTGAAATGTGAAGTTTAATAGTATTCTCTTAGTGTTCATAGATCTATATGTCATATTCAGAGACACCTGTCTGAAAGACTATTAAACCTATTATAATAATTATTTCTAAAGAATTCTCCTCAGCTTCTTTCTCTTATTTTGCACTTTCTACATTACTTGGCTAATTTTTTATAATTAGCTATTTTTTTAAAACTTTTTGTTTTAGTTAAATATACAATTGACCAATTAATTCATTAATCCTGGATTAACATTTGTATTATACCATATTTTGTCAAGCCATTCATAGTATATCACCCAATTTTTTTAAAGATTTTATTTATTTTTTTGACAGACTGAGATCACAAGCAGGCAGAGAGGCAGACAGAGAGGGGGTGGGGAAGGCTCCCCTGCTGAGCAGAGAGCCCGATGCGGGGCTCGATCCCAGGACCTTGAGATCATGACCTGAGCTGAAGGCAGAGGCTTAATGCACTTAGCCAACCAGGTGCCCCATCACCCAATTTCTTAAAATTTTTTGCCTCCTTCAAAAAAAAAGGTACCATTACAATCATACAGATTCTATACATTTCTTATTATTTATATTCCAATTTTTCTGGTTTTCTACTATATATTACAATTAGTAATTGATATGTGAGAAAACTAGAAAATTTTATTTATGTATTTAATTTTTTTTAATTTCAGTTACCTAGAAAGGGAGGGAGGCTAGGGAAAAAAATTCAGTCACTTGATAAAATCCTTAATTAATTCTACATGTTTCCTCATTTGATTTATTCTCTTGCATTTTCTCAGTAGGCAATTGTATCATCTGCAAATCATCAGTTTATTCTTTCCTAATGTTTAAACTCTTTCCTTTTTTACACATAATACACTGGGTAGTTCTTTATATTAATATTGATGTAATTATATACTGCATAGATATAATTATAATGTTACTAACACACATCCTTGTCCTCTTCTCCATCTAACAGTAATACCCCTGTAATTTTGTCATAGTTATAGCTGTGGGCTCCTGGCTCCTTTTGGAACATGCTGTCTTGGTGTTGCAATCTGTGGCATACCCAGCACAGCACCTGCTAGGTTTTGTTTTGACTTAGTTCTAGTTAGAGCCAAGGCTCTGACAGGAGAGGCACGTGCTGTCTGGAGAGGATGAAGCCTCTGCCTTCTCTCCAAGTGAAAAAGGAGAAGGTACTCCCACACAAGGACCAGTGAGCTGCCAGGTTGCTGAAGACACCAGCCTAAACTTCCCATTCTTTCCCAACCAGAACCCTGACCTGGGCACAGTACACCTGCTATGTCTGGGAATTCACCTTTTCCAGAGCTCAGCCACAATGAGCATTCAGCCCTGGGCCAGTACCTCAGCTCTCTCTGCCTCCCTCCTGCAGGAGAAGAGCCTCTCTTCTATGCAACCAAGGGGACATCTGCTCTCAGCTTATTATCTATGCACAGAACTTGAGTCCAGTTATCATAGCCATCCTGTTCCACTGTTCTGAGGGCTGCTACTTCCCCCATATGTCCCAACTGCCAGAAACAGTGCACCAGCTAGCACATTTCCCTTCCAACACTGCACCATCCCCATCCACCACCAGAGAAAGAGGGAAACATTAAACTTCCATTAGATACCTGGCTCGCATCAGCACAGGGTCCAAAACCCAGTTGTATCACCTGTGTAGTGGGTTGAGCAGTGGTCCCTCAAAAAGATATGTCTCCCAAAACCTGTAAATGAACTGTATTGGAAAAGCCTTTGCAGTTGCCATTAAGATGAAGATATTGATAGGGACGCCTGGTGGCTCAGTTGGTTGGGCGGCTGCCTTCGGCTCGGGTCATGGTCCCGGCGTCCTGGAATCGAGTCCCACATCGGGCTCCTTGGGAGCCTGCTTCTCCCTCTGCCTCTGCCTGCCATTCTGTCTGCCTGTGCTCACTCTCTCTCCCTCTCTCTCTCTGATAAATAAATAAAATCTTTAAAAAAAAAAAAAGATGAAGATATTGATAAAGGGCTAGTATCCAAAATCTATGAAGAACTTATCAAACTCAACACCCAAGAACAAGTAATCCAATCAAGAAATAGGCAGATGACATGAACAGACATTTCTGCAAAGAAGACATCCAGATGGCCAACAGACACATGAAAAAGTGCTTCACATCACTCACATCAGGGAAATACAAATCAAAATCACAACGAGATACCACCTCACACCAGTCAGAATGGCTAAAATTAACAAGTCAGGAAATGACAGATGCTGGCAAGGATGCAGAGAAAGGGGAACCCTCCTACACTGTTGGTGGGAATGCAAGCTGGTGCAACCACTCTGGAAAACAGCATGGAGGTTCCTCAGAAAGTTGAAAATTGAGCTACCCTATGACCCAGCAATTGCACTACTGGGTATTTACCCTAAAGATGCAAACGTAGTGATCCGAAGGGGCACATGCACCCGAATGTTTATAGCAGCAATGTCCATAATAGACAAACTATGGAAAGAAACTAGATGTCCATCAACAGATGAATGGATAAAGAAGATGTGGGATGTGTGTGTGTGTGTATACATATATATATATATGTATATATTCATATATATATGAATATATACATATATATATATGAATACTATGC
This sequence comes from Mustela nigripes, assembly GCF_022355385.1. Lineage (NCBI taxonomy): Eukaryota > Metazoa > Chordata > Mammalia > Carnivora > Mustelidae > Mustela > Mustela nigripes. Next base: position 40,622,364 of record NC_081559.1, on the reverse strand, counting down.
AGCCATCTAAAGAAATGAAATCTTGCCATTTGCGATGACATGGATGGAACTAGAGGGTATCATGCTTAGCGAAGTAAGTCAATCGGAGAAAGACAACTACCATATGATCTCCCTGATATGAGGAAGTGGAGATGCAATGTGGGGGGTTGGGAAGGTAGGAAAAGAATAAATGAAACAAGATGGGATCAGGAGAGAGACAAATCATAAGAGACTCTTAATCTCACAAAACAAACTGAGGGTTGCTGTGGGGAGGCGGGCAGGGAGAGGGTGGTGGGGTTATGGACATTGGGGAGGGTATGTGCTGTGGTGAGTGCTGTGAAGTGTGTAAACCTGGCGATTTACAGACCTGTACCCCTGGGCCTAATAGTACATTATATGTTTATTTAAAATTTTTTTTTAATTATTAAAAAAAAAAAAGACGAAGACCTTGAAATGAGATCATCCTGGATTAGAGTGGACCCTAGATCCGATGACATGCGTCTTTATCAGAGAAAGCACGAAGACAGAGGAGAGAATGAAAGGATGGAGACAGAGACTGGACCCAAGCCAGGCATCTACAAGCTAAGAACACCAAAGATTATCAGCAGCCACCAGATGCTGCCCCAGAGCCTAGAGAAGTAGCCAACCCTGCTGACAAATTGATTTACAGTTCTAATATCCAGATTGTCACTTCAAGTGCCCCCCTCCCCCAGCATTCCCGGTCATTTGTCAGGGAAGCCCTAGGAAACTAATAAAATTTTCTTTCTACAACCACCCTTGGAAATAACTATCTCAAATTGGGTTCCTCAGGAGGCAGATCTGGAGATAGAGTTTAGAACACAGAATATTTATTGAAGACTTTCCTTGGAATCAATATCTGTGCAAGGGAAGATTGGGGTAGAAGCAAGAGGGGACAGCGGTTGAGCCACAACTCAGGTCCAACAACAGCCTTGGCTGACCTTTGCAGTTGACTCAAATTGGGCCAAAATGGCCACAGTGATCAGTCACGGGTGTGGGCCACCCTGGCTGGGTGTGGCTTTGGCGAGGCAGCTTTCTGTAACTGAGGTGACCCCTGGAGTAGCTGCTGCTGGGAGTGCCCCTGGCAGATGCGGGGGGCACTCCCAGCAGGTGAGGCATGGACCCCTCCACTGCAAAAGTGACACATCACAGCGAGCAACACAGCTTCTTTGGCTCAATGCTGTTTTTATAAATTTTGAATTTTACAAAATTCAAAAAATACTGTTTTGTAAAAATCCTTTGGCTCAAAACTGTTTTTGTAAAAAGTCATCTGTTTTTCATGATGTACCATTCAGCTGTTTGCCCTACAATAGGTTTCCATGGTATGAATATGCCACATGTCTACTGTTGATTAATATTTGGTTTTGTTTATGAAGCGAATTGTGTGTCTCCCTCTCCCCCCTACCCCTCCTACCTACACCCAAATCCACCTGTTGTAGTCCTAACCACCAGTACCTCAGAAAGAGACTATATTTGGAGATAAGTTTTTTAAAGATGTAATTACCTTAAATTGAGATCATTAGGGTGGGTCCTAATCCATTTAGGAAGAGAAGATTAGGGAACACACACGGATGACCACCGTGAGGTGAGAGGGAGAACACAGCCATCTACAAAACAATCCTGCCAACACCTTGGTTTCAGACTTCCAGCCTCCAGAACTGTGATGAAATAAATTTCTGTTTTTTTAGCTACCCACTCTCTGGTCCTTTGTTATGGCAGCCCAAGCGAACAGATGCAGTATGATTCCAGTGTGGGGCTGCTACTAATATTCTCATCTGGGTTCCTTTCTACACGTGTTCACAAGCTTCTCTAAGGGTATATAAACCTCTCTGGACCATATACTCCTTAGGCATAGAATTGTTGTTCCAAGTGTATAGATAATGTCCAAGTATTTTCCTAAGTAGTTGACCTAATTTTCATTCTTATCAACAGGGTGTTCAAACCCCAGTTGCAACATATCTTTGCCAACTCTTGGTATTATTACCAGACTTTTTAAATCCTTACCAACCCAATAGTGCATACTGGTATCTTATTGATGTTTTACTTTGTATTTTCCTAGGAATGATGCAGAGAGCTTTGTCATGTGTTTATCGGCCATTGAGAGTTCTGCTGTTGAGAAGGGCATGCTCCAATATTTACTCCATGTTTCTATTGTGTTTCCTGTTTTGTTGGTTGATTCATAATGATCTGGAGTAAATATACTGTATATTATTGTATTACCATATATGCTTTTGTTTTAGTTGTGAATACCTTCTCCCACTCTGTTTCTTTACTTTATGGTATCTTTTGATTTATCTTAAGTTCAATGTAGTCAAATGTATCCACTTCTTTTTACTGTTAATATTTTTCTGTGCTTGGCTTAAGAAGCCCTTCTGTCCCCACTCACCTCTTTCGCCCCTCAGCTTTGCTTCTTTGAGAGATGCCCTGATTCTCCCCTATTGCACACAGTTTCCTAGATGCCAGAGGGCAAAGCCTGGGCACATGTGAGCCACAGACAGCTTTGGAGGCTGGCAACTCTAGAAGGAAGAAGTCTTCTCTCCTAGCATCTTTCCATAAAGGAATGTCCTTGCCCTATCCTAAGCCACACCCTCACCTCTGCAGCAGAAGTGAGGCCATATGATTGACAGCCCCCACCAGAATAACAATTCATTCTGAAAGAATGGGTTGCTGAGCTCATCCACTAGAAGCAGAGGGAGAATCCAGACATTCAAGGACTTGGAAGATGGTCAGTATAGTTGGAGTACTCTAGAAGAGAGTCTTACAAGATGAAGCTCGATATGTAGGCAGATCTAGATCACACTGTGTCTTGTGGATGGTACTAAGGATTTTGGATTTTTATCACTAAAGCAATGGGCTATACCATAGGTATATGATGACTTGGGGCAAAGCACATTAACAGAGCTTCCATCAATACATTCGTCAACTAAAGTATCATTTGAAGTTCTGTTCAGAGAAGTAATCTCCAGCTCAAATGAAATGACTTGAATTTGTGAACTCCATCATCCTTAAAATTAATCTTTAGGGTAACAGATTTCTATTACAAGCTTAGCCCTGGGATTAGTACCATAGGCAGGAAGATGTGGTCCTTGTCTGTAGCACTGACAGTCTTGTGGGGAGATAAAATTAATCTTTAAGGCATTTAGAAAGTAAATTCTTACTGAGTCTGAAATCTTTCACAGCAAACATTGTTATGAAAATAAAGGCAGATCCTCCCTTACTGGGTAAACAAATCTGCCTACTTCTACTTGGAGGCTTTATTTCAGAAAAGATCTCCGAATCTTTTCTGAAAACTCTTAGTGAGACTAAAATATTAGTTACCATATAAGATCAAGAGTAGATACTCTTCCAAATTAAGTTATGAGTTCTGGTTTAAAATACAGACTCACCAGTTATCTGCCATGATCAACCATCTGGAACAGCCTACCCAGCAGAAGTTAATGGTGATGGATAGGCCCCTATCTGCTCTGTCCAATATAGTAACCAGTGGCCAGGCCACATTTGGCTTTTGGGTGCTTGAAATGTGACTAGTGTGAGTCACTGAAATTTAAATATCAATTTTAATTCTAATAGCCATGTGACTGAGTGCAAGAGCATTGGACAGCTTGGGTCTAGAACATGGCCAAGAACCCAGGAAGAAGTGATTGCTCAGCAGCCAAAATGGGTATTCCAATACTTATGAATAAAAACTACCTCATCCATGGAAAATTACCCTAAGCTCTCATGGAGATCATAAAGGATCTGTGTGTGATTATTTTTTACACACTTCTAATAAGTTTTGCTATATTGTTTCTAGTGCACCAAAAAGAATTAAAGTGCATGTTGACAACAACAAGGAGTAAAATCTAAAATTTCTAGGGAAGAGATGAAAAATGTACATATTTTAGTATTCTTTAGATTGTGTTCTGCGGGACATGAGGGTCTTACAATTTTGAGAAACAAGAATTATGTTAGTGCCCCGTAAAGATGTAATTAGAGTACAAATGCTCTGAGAATCTTGCAAAGAAAGTGGTTTAATTTAGCTTAAACCAGTGTTTTCAACCAGAAATTTTTTTTTTTAAGATCTTGCAAAACAAATTTTCCATGGAGCATAATTTGGATTTATAACATAAAAGAAGTTTAATGCAGGAGACATTTATTGCACGCTAAACGTGTCTCAAATTTCAAAGAGCTCTATCATAAAGCTTTACCAATTTTGCTAAATAAATAATCCTCATATCATTTACACTTTTTCACACACACACAGAAATATGGAAAGGTTCCCGATCTACTCAACCAAACAAGCAGTTGCTAAGACAACAAAAACCTAAATAGGACAGGACAAAGAAAGAAAATTATGGAATATGCTTGCTTACAATGATGGATAAAAATAAAGTCCAGCAGCAGGAGATGGAACAAAGCTCTTTGACGAAGTTAAAGATTGCTTAACATTGGGAAATTAATAAAGACAATTCACAATACTAGGTTAGTGAAGGTGAAAACTCACACAATCGTACTGATAGACACCAAAATAGCAGTTGATAAAATTAAAGGTCAAAATGTTGATAAAAGTAAAGATCAAAATGTTCGGTGAAATTGGGGGGTGGGGCAGTAAGGAAATGTCTTCATAAAATAAAAGGAATTCTCTGGTGCCAAAAGCACTTGCTTTTGGCTCACTCACTGACTGTAGGGATGCTGTGCTATACCACGCAGACTCCTGTAACACAGGACCCAACAAGGCAGCATTATGATTTTCATGTGTCTGAGGTAATGGTGCTTCATGGGCCTCTTCTCCCATAAAAAAATATGTGCATATATATTAAAAGTTATATTTTTATGACTCCATGGGTATAAAGACTAATATAATCCAAGCTGAGTTATATCTATTTTTTTTCTTCTGATTTTAAAAGAAATTAGAACATTTAGGTGGCCCTTGAAAGTATGGTAACCCTAAGCAGCATCTTCCTGGGCTGATGGAGGAGCCTCCACTTGAGTTCCTTGGTGTGTAGGTGGTTTTAGCTGTAGCCTTTTCTGGGTTCACCTCAGCTGCAGAGAGCGGCCTCCTGGCCTAGGGTTGTGCTCCTTCCTGGGGGAGTCCAGATCCAACATCTGATCGATGTTAAAAGGCCTGGCCCTCTTAGTCCAACTTGGGGCAATCCAGAGACCCATTTAGCATCAGAACCACCATGGGGCAGCCGACGTTTCCCTCTGACCACCCTCATTTTCATCCCCTTCCTCCTGCAGGGGTCAGTCTTGAGTACCCCAAATAAACCTGCTGCTTCAGACTCCATCTCAAAGGCCTCCTCCAAAGGAAACCATACTGTACATTTTTAGCTCAGAAACAGGCCGAAAGAACCTATTGTTTAGGGGTACATTCACAGTCTGCAAAACTGTAGGAGATAAGGGTGCTATCCTTACAATGTCAGAACAGAGGTCGCCTAAGTGGGAGGGGGCACCCAGTGAGTTTTTTGGGGGGCTGGCAATGTCTCATTTCTTAATCTTTTGGGATTCCAGTGGTGTTTGCTTTACAAGTGTTCTTTCTGCTATACATGGATGTTTTATGTAATCCTCTATAATGCTAAATCTCACATGAAAAAAAAGAAGAGATTTAACAAGAAAAAGTATACTTATTGTCATCATTACTGTCACTATTATCATTTATTTGTTGTGCTGTCCTCTGTTCTGGATTCTGTCCCCTCCAATAGGCAGGAAGAAGGAAAGACCATTTATTCAGGCTTCCCCTCAATATAACGTACAGCTGTGGATGTGTGACAACTGTGTTCCCAAACATTGGCGTCCAGGTTTCCCAATAGAGAGGAATTGTAAGTAGAATCAGTGTCGGTGAGTAACAATGAAGGCTTTTTCAGGTGGTCTGACAGAGTCAGACAAAGTCTGACAAAGTCACGCCTGCCTTCTTGACTTGCTTCCATGAATGATGAGATCAGGTCTCATGTTACCTACTCTTCCCAGCAACGGAATGCATGAGTCCAGCTCCAAGGTCTTAGTCTCACATCGCTTGACTCTCTCTGTGACATTAATGGATATTCTTCCCCTTCCCAAGACTTGTATTCAATAAAAGAATACGTACACACCAAGATGGATGTAATAATCCCCAACAAATGGAGCAGAGCTGAACCTCATCATTCCATCAGATGAGGTCCTAGAGGAAATGGAACCCAAGGAAACACCATGGCTTAGAAATGTCCTTGCCATGGTCCTCAAAGCCATCAGAAAGGTTAGTACAAGCCTCACGTTCCTGTAAGGAGGAAAGCCACAGCTTGAAAGGCAACACTGTCTGCTCATAGCCATTCAAGTTTGCGGCAAAGAAGTGTGATATTCTCAGACCTTTCTAAAACAAAATGGTCCATTAGGCTCCATCCGCAATGGGGTAGGTGTCCTGTAAAAGCCAAGAAAGCAAGCACAAAGCAGATACCTGGAAAATGCAAAAGTGCTGCCCTCCAAGAAGGGGAAAAGGAAAGTAATTTAGCTAAAGCCACTGCTCCGGACCCATTTAGAAATCTCTGTCTTTCTACTTGCACTAATACTTACTTGGTTCCCATCTGGCTTTTTAAAACTTTAAAGCTAGATCCAAGAGCTATTCTCTGAAATGAGCTGGTAGCTCTTTCCAGGCCTGAGATTTGGGATGCTAATTGGAAAATGGCGCCTCCATTCAGATTCCATTCTAACTGCACACACTGGATCCACGGGCTCCTGTCACTGGCACTCAGGACGTTGCAAGGAAACTTAGAAGCAGCCCTCTCTTCTGCCTGTTCCCCAACCCCAGGCCTGCAAATCAGCAAACAACATTCCTTAGTGGCTATCACAGTTCAAGTCAAGGACTGAATCAGGTGATTTGACATAGCTTGTCTGACTGAATCTCCATAACTCTATGAAGTAAAAACTATTCCCATCTTCCAGATGACAGAACTGAGGCTCAGATAAATCACCCAAGGTGGCTTTAGTCACAGGCTGAAGAATTGGGACTTCAACATGGGTTGCCCCCTCCTTTGCTGAGATGATTGAAGGACACAATGCAAGCTGTTTAGCACAGTCTGCTCCATGAACAGGGTCATTGGAGGGCCCAGGGCCCACCTCCCCATCTCCCTCATATTACCCTTTCAAAGAGTCATTCAATCAGGGCTATCCTTGAGCAAAGATGGGCAAAGAACCAAAAAAAAAAAAAAAAAAAAGGCCAGTTTACAGAAAAAGAAAAAATAAAAAAGCGGTGACCATTAAACCTATAAAAATATGCTCACCATAATAAGGAAAACTAACACAAGCTAAGAGTTTACCTAGATTAGCAAGTTGGAGGAGCAAAGTTCAAAGACCCTATAACACAGGACACTGAGGAAGACATTTCTTGTCAGACTGCCAACTGGTAGTCGGCAGTTTGGCAAAGTCTATCAAATATTACATGCAATTACCTATTCATTATCTCTGAATTAACTCTGCTCACTTCCATACACTTCTCAATCTGTGGCATGCAGGCACAAGGAAATGCAGAGCTCTGTTTTTTTTCAATAGTAGAAATCAAAGATAAGAACCATCAGACAAAGGCTGATACATGCATACTATGCCATTCCAGCAGCTGTTAAAGACCACACAAATAAAGTGCTTTTCCTATCCGCAGATGAGAAAGCAGAGGCACAAAAAGGGTACTTTCCCAAGTTCACTTAACTGGGAAGAGACAGAGGCAGGCTCTGAACCAGGCAGACTGGCCCAGAGTCCCACACACCTGCTACACTATGCTGCAGACCCCATCGAAATTATCTTTCACGCTGAAGACCAAATGAATAGCTTTTCAAACCAAAAAAAAAAAAAGCCAAGGAAAAAAATATATACTTGTTAAAGCCAAGAAACGTTATTGCCAGCAGTTATATTGTAAGAAATGTTAAGGGAAATTCTTTAAAGAGAAGGACAATGATTACAGATTTTTTTTAAAAAATGGATATCTCCAGAAATGGTAAAAATGAAAGTACAAATTAAAAAAAATCCATATTCTCATTTGCTTTCAAAAATAATTAACTGTCTGAAACAAAAATAGAAACAATGTGTTATAGGGTTTGTAATGTGTAAAAGTAAAATGCATAATAGTAATAGCACAAAGGATGGAATGGAGGAATTGGAAGTATACCGTTTTAAGGCTCTTATGATGAAGTTCTAGAACCTAGGTGAGGTTTGGTGGGCTGAGGTCCGGAGCCGAAGACCAATAAAGAATTCTTGAGACATCTTTGGTGCAAAATGGTGGTTTATTAAAGCACGGGGACAGGACCCGTGGGCAGGAAGAGCTGCTGCCCGGGGTTGTGAGGGTAGGCATGTTATATACCTTGTGGTTGGGGGAAGGTGAGAGGAAGGGATGGGAGGTTTCAACAGAGTTTTCACATGTTAAGGAGGGCCTACAAGGTGCTGGTAGGGAGGCCTTGCCCTTATGGCTTGATCAATGTCGTCTTTAGGTCAGGCATTAACATCAAGATAGTTGGGAGATTCTTGGTGCGGTGTTATGATCCTGCTGTCATTTACATTCCCTTCTACCTCAGCCTCCTCCAGTTTATGGTGAGAGGGAGACATTAGGGCTTCAGGAACCGAGTTATTTGCCTCTGGAAATTTGTGCTATTGATAAGGTAACCTCCCTGTTTAGGTCTCTAGAACATCTGTAGAGCGAGGGAGATTCCTGTTCTGCAGGATTGCGATCCCTGCAAGTTAACTATTTATCGTTTTATGGCAGTCAGGGGTGCCTGAGGAATGCTACACATATGGAGGGGAGCAGGTGAAGAGGGGGTGCAAGGCGCCAGCTTTTGCTCTGTCCTCAGCCAGCCTCCTGCTCCCTCATCACTTATGCTATATTTGAAGTGATCTGTTATCATTTGAAGGTAGACTGTGAGAAATAAAAAAATATATATATGTTGTAAACTGTAGGACAACCATTTAAAAATGTTTAAGCCAATAGCTAAAAATAAAATGGAATCATAGAAAATAATTAATCTAGAGCTAGAGGAAAAGAGAACAAAAAACAAACAAACAAACAAACAAAAAGATGGGACAAGAGAAAACAACCAGAAGAAGATAGATTGCATTTCAACCATATTGATGAAGTTCTAGAACCTAGGTGAGGTTCGATGGGCTGAGGTCCGGAGCTGAAGACCAAGAAAGAATTCTTGAGACATCTTTGGTGCAAAATCGTGGTTTATTAAAGCATGGGGACAGGACCCGTGGGCAGGAAGAGCTGCTGCCCCAGGTTGAGAGGGATGGCAGGTTATATACCTTGCTGTTGGGGGGTTGGTGATGGGATGGGAGGTTTCAACGGAGTTTTCATAAGCTAAAGAGGGCCTACAAGGTGCCAGGATATCGGAGGCCTACCAGAGGCCTTGCCCTTGCAGGCCTTGCCCTCGAGGCTGGATCAATGTTGTCTTCAGACCAGCCGTTAACATTAAGATAGTTGGGAGACTTTTTCGTGGGATGTCACAATCCTGCTATCAGTCATCTTTGTTAGTGAGATTTAGGACATTTGCAAGCCAAGGGAGACTCCTGTCTAGCAGGATTGTGAGCTCTGCAAGTTAACTATTTGCTTATTGTTCATGGCAGTCAGGGCTGCCTGAGGGATGCTACACATAGGACTGAGGGGAGGGGGTGGAGAGGGGCGGTACAAGGCGCCAGCTTTTGCTTGGTCCTCAGCCAGCCTCTTGCTCCCTCATCAATATCAATAATTATGCTAAATGTAAATGATCTAAACTAACTAAATAATAAGCAGAGATACCAGAATTTTTCAATCCAACATTCTACTACAGACTGTCTATAAGAAATCTGTCTTAAACATAAAGTCATAAATAAATTAAAATAAAATGAATGGAGGAGGATATACCAAATGCTAATCAAACCTAAGATGGTATGGTTATATTAATAACGGACAAGTTAGACTTCAGGACAAGAATGTGCCACAAGTAAAGAGGGACATTATAAAATGGCAAAGTGATCAATTCACGGATCAATTCACAATAACCGTCCTAAATGTAGATAGCAGCAGAGTTTCAAAATGCATGGAGTGAAAACTGACAGTACTGAATGAGGAAATAAACAAATCCACAATTTTAGATGAAAAATTCAAAACTCTTCTCTCCATAATTGATAAAAACAAGTAGACAGAAAATCGGTAAGTGTATGGAAGACCTGACTAATACAATCACACTTGACTTCAGCAACAGCAGAATATATATTTTTTCAAGTATGCAATCACCAAGATTGACCATATTTCAGACCATAAAAGATCCTCAACAAATTTAAAAGAACTGAAATCACACAAAGTGTGATTCTCTTGATGAAGTTCTAGAACCTAGGTGAGGTTTGGTGGGCTGAGGTCCGGAGCCGATGACCAAGAAAGAATTCTTGAGACATCTTTGGTGCAAAATGGTGGTTTATTAAAGCACGGGGACAGGGCCCGTGGGCAGGCAGAGATGCGGCCGCCCCGGGTTGTGAGGGGTGGTTGGTTATATACGCAGGAGTTGGGTAGGTGAGGACAAAGGGGTATTCAGAAGGGCTATTGGGGCAAAGAATACTATCAGAATATTGAAGGCTTAGTTACTATCAAGTAAAGACAATTGAGAGTCTCCTGGTGGAATGTTACATTCCTGCTATCAAGCATCCTTGTTAATGAGATTTAGGTTTAGAAGAAATTTAACTTTATTTACTTTTCCTTCTACCTCCACCTCCTTCGGTTTTTATGGAGGGGAGGGTGACATTAGGCTTGAGAAACTGAGTTCTGTGTCTTTGGAATTTGGGCTATTGATAAGGTAACTTCTTTGTTTGTAAATCTCAAGGACATTTGCAAACCAAGGGAGACTCCTGTCTTGTAGGATTGTGATCTTAGCAAGTTAACTATTTATCATTTTATGGCAGTCAGGGGTGCCTGAGGAATGCTACACCTATGGAGGGGAGCAGGTGAAGAGGGGGTGCAAGGCGCCAGCTTTTGCTCTGTCCTCAGCCGGCCTGCTGCTCCCTCATCACTCTGACCATAACAGCATTATATTGAAATCAATGACTTTAAGGTGGTGGCCTGGGGGTGGGTGAGGGCTTGACAAGAAAAGCACAAGGGAATTTAGGAGATGGATGAAACTCTCCTATATCTTGATCATGGGGGTTATAACAAGACAACGCATTTGTTGAAACTCATAGACCCTGCATGGAATCAATAAATGCTACTGTATAAAAACCACACTTAACCAAAACTAAGATTTTTCAAATAATGATGACAGAAAAACTCTCTAAATTTCTGATATACAATGGAAGTCATTTTAAATTTCTTTCCAAGTCAACATGACTATATATTAACTTTGTTCAAACCAAAGGACTGGGTTCTAGTTCACCACATATGCGTAGTTCGCCTGCTTTGTGAATGAGTAGCCTTAAGGAAAACCCTCTTATACTTGAGATATGAATCAATGCTCCCACACTCCTTGCCTTCCTTGCCAATGAAACTAGATTCCTCCCTATGTGTTGATCTATAATCTTTTGAGATTTTACAAGACGTAAAAAGTATATAATCCTGTAAAAACCATTCATTCTCTGGATCACTTTCTTCCTATGAAGAGTGTGTTCCTGGGCAGCTGTCCTAACTTGGCCACAAACAAAACTCTCTTTCCTACTTTTAGATATTCTAAAAGGTTTGCTCTTTTTGTGTCGACATCTTCAGGACATGAGGAGATCACAGTTCCTTCAGGGATGGACATTGAGGCTCAAGGACACTCACTACAAACAACTAACAAATGTCGCAGAGAAAGGAGATATTGGTTTCTGCAGTTTTTCCTCTTGTGAACACTAGCAGATTATATCATGAACTTCAGAGGAATGACTGCAAATGAAGAACATAATATTTTCATAATAAATTCAATGTGAGGTAAAAAAAAAAAAAAAAAAAAAAAAACACTAAATGGACCATGGAAAGGAATAGGTATTGAAATGAGAGTTATCACAACTTTTATCAAATATTTCCAAAACGGTGGAATTAAGAAAAATCATAAAGAGTTCTAAAATACACATCCCACTCAGCAACAGAAAAAAAAAAAAAAAAAACCTGGGATATTAAGTAAGAAAGACACATAAACAATTCTTACCTCCTGCAAGAAATAACCTTAAAAGAAGGGTGATGGTAGTTGAATATAAAAAGATAAAGATAGTTGCAAGAAGACCTAACACAATGAATATAAAAGTTAACTTTGAGTAAGGACTGGATGAACCCAAACTTTGCAAACACCGAAGCAGTGTCTTCTGTGCCAGAGTGACTGCAGTTGACCCTGGGAAAAAAGACAGAATTGCAATGACTTGTCAAAGAAGAGAGAGAACCCTGGAACACTTCTAAGGTAAGTAATTTTTTTTAAGTATCTAGCAAATTATCAATTAACCTGGTGCGTCCTGTTTTAAAACTATTCACACATAATAACGAAGAGCTGATCCTTGAATGCTTCAGAGAAACATGTCCTCAGAGTTTTCAGATCCATAAATAATGAGGTTGATTAAAAATAGGTCATCCAAATCAATCTAATTGCCTTCTATTTTTAATATAAATTCTTTTCATTGATTTTTAAAATGGATAGTCCATTAAAACACATTAATCATGACTCTAAAAGAGTATTTGTATCACAAAAAGCCTAAGGTGAAGAATAAAAAGCAATTTCCCACCACATGAAGCTGAGGCGGGAACATCACCAAAGAGAGCTGGAGCCCTACTTTTCCTGGGGAAAAAAAAACATTTCTGGATAAAAGCTGGGAGGTGAGGTATCATTATGATAAAATGTTATCCAGCTGTATGACAGCAGTTTGAGAATGTTTGGAGCCATGCATGTCTTCTTTGGGTAAATGGTCTCTAATTTTGTAGAGCCAAGGTAAAAACATATGATTGGATCTGCTGTGTTTTCTATGACATGCATGCTCATAATTGCAGAATACCTGTTCATTCTAGAAAATGCAGCTAAGGAGAACCAATATTAAAAATAATCCATAGCGCCATCATCCAAAATTAACACTAGAAACATTTATTTATTTATTTATTTATTTGACAGAGATCACAAGTAGGCAGAGAGGCAGGCAGAGAGAGAGGAGGAAGCAGGCTCCCCGCTGAGCAGAGAGCCCGATGTGGGGCTACATCCCAGGACCCTGGGATCATGACCCGAGCCGAAGGCAGAGGCTTTAACCCACTGAGCCACCCAGGCACTCCAACACTAGAAACATTTTAATACATACAGAGTTAAAGTTTTAAAACATACAATGTATATTTTAAATGCAGATATATAATACATGTCTATAGCTTTTTATACTTAAAAAATGATACACATTTCAGATGCTAAGATACAGTTTCTCAAAATTTTATGAATGGAGCACACTGCGTATCTATGACCACTTACTCAACCATCCTTCTAGGATTGGACTTTATAAACAGTGATTCACTAAAGGTTCTACAGCTAAATCTTTGCCAAAATCCTTAATTGCTTAAAATAGATTTCAAAAACTAGACTTATTAAATCAAAGAATAAACACTGCTTGTGAAATTTGACTGACACTTTTTGGAAAGGCAACTTGTCAGACACTACAGTCTCTAGAGCCATGAAAGAGAGTGAACCCTTTTCCTGGCAGCCTAACTGATGGGTCTTTGATGCCTGTTGTTGATAATTCATCTTGGATGGACGCTTTCACTGTTACATAGCGGTTGCTATGTCAACTTTGGGACCAGCCCAAAGCTGTGCTTGTCTAATCACAGATGGTGGTGACATTTCCGCACCTTTCCAACACAGAATTATATGCATGAAAACCCTAAAGAATAAATACCCATTTATTATATAAAATTTTTGTAAAATTGAGGCACATTTTATGAAAGCAGGCATAAAATAATTCTAATGAGAACTATTTCCTGCGCCCTTGATTTTGTACAGCACTTAGAGGCTTGAAAATTCCGGCCAGGCCAGCAGAGGGCGCTGTGCAAGTGCAACCGGAGGTGGAGAAGGATCCTGCCGCAGGGCTGAGCACACCTTCATCTCTGTTGCTATGGAAACCCTGTGAGACCATAAGTGCTGCACCCAACCATTTCCGCTGCTAGCGAAGGAGCTGATTTGTGACCCTCCCCTGTTACACGGGAGCGGTGCGGGAGGAGTTTACGTAGCAACTCTGGGGTCCTGAGGTCACATGTTTAGGCTGCTACATAGGGACAGGTTATTTGTAGAGAATGGTATCAAATAAAAAACATCTTTCAGGGCTCCTTCCTTAGCTGGGCCACCACTTTGGGCCACAGGATGGGTAAAACTCCGTCAGAAAGGACTGGAAAAACAGCTGGCCAGAAGAACAAGAGCCAATGCACCGGCTTTGGTTCACAAGTGATTGGCCGAAGTGGGTGTGTTTTGGGAATTTCAATTAAAGACATGAACTTGAGATTAAGAAATTGTTCCCCTGAAGCTGCCCATGAATCCCTGGGGTGAAGGCAGATCCTTGGACAGTCAGTGAAGGAAGGGAAGGTTCGCTCTGGAATCCAGGAGTGGTTTCCTAGGAGTGGGCACCAAGCCCCAGGAGAGGCCAATTTTGAAGTCTCAAATCTCTAAATGTGATGAGTTAAATGTTTGAAACTAACTTGTGTGAAAACAGGGAACAGCATGTTAAATTTCTAAACACTCCCAAGGAAGGGGGAGGAAGAAAACATAGCCTATCTGCAAAAATTCAAAAAGTGAGAAATTGAATGTATAGGTTCAGTGGCCACTTGCAGCGAGGTCCTTGTTACAGGCTGGGTCCTGCAGAAATCAGACTGGAAGACTGAGTTATCGTGCAGGGTGTTTGTTAGGAAGTGCCCCTCAGATTGAGACCTGTGGAAGGGAGGGAAGGAATCAAGATGGGACAGTTTGCCTCCACTGATTCAATGGAGAGCTCAGGAGCTGGAATGAACTGTCAGGGCTGTCCTCCACTGGAGTGAAATGGCCCAGCCCGGATAGTCCCATTTAGATCTGCCAGTGAATTTGGGCCATCCTCAGGCTGTACTCCATGGGTGAGGGGCTCCTCTGCAACTGAGGTGCAATCCCAGAAAAGGCTGATAACTCAGAGTACCTGCAGATAGCCCTCCCAGGAACCAAGGCATCTTGAAGGGAGATCCAGGTGGCACATTCTGTGCCCATCACAATACATTTCCTGGACACTTACACTCCATGCACCCCAAAGTTTTCACCCCCTACTTCTCCCTTAATTTCTGCCCAATGGCCCAAGAGGATTGGGGTGCAGGCTGAGAGCTGGTGAAGAGCCCCATCTAAGGGAACAAACAGTGCTCAAAGTTACGGAATTTTACAGTGTTCTTTGTATAATTGATTCCTAATCTCAGTGGTCAGAAGAGATGCTTGATGATTTCAATATTCTTGAATTTATTAAGACTTATTTTGTGGAAAGAAAAAAAAAAAAAAAGACTTGTTTTGTGGCCTAACATACAATCTGTCCTGGAGAATGTTCCATGTGCACTTGAGAAGAATGTGTATTATTGCTTTTGGATGGAAGGTTCCGTATATATCCAAAACCATCTGATCTAACACACCACTGAAGGCCAGTGTTTCCGTATTGATTTGTGTCTGAGTGATATATCCATTGATGTAAGTGGAATATTGAAGTCCCTACTCTATTACTATACTGCTGTCTATTTCTCCCTTCGAGTCTGTTAATATTTGCTTTATGTGTTCAGGTGCTATGTTGGGTGTGTACATATTTACAAATGTAATGTCCTCTAAATGGATCGACTCCTTTGTCATGTAACATCTTTGTCTCTTATTACAGTCTTTGTTTAATAGTTGATTTTGTCCAGTATTAAAAGTCTAGCTACCGCCCCCCCTTCAGTCACACACTGCCGTAATATCAGCACAAGCACACAAATATGGCCAAGCTATGAAGTTGAATAAAATAACTAAAATAGCAATCATAAAATAAATTATATCAGCCATACGAGAGGCTGAATCATCTTTCCATTCTCTCTGGAGAAAATACTACAGATTTAGTATCCGTGAAGAGGCTGAGTAAGCACTCAAAAATATGTAAGGGAAAAAGTTGCGCCAGGACGTTAATAAATACATTATTTTCTTTGATCCTCAGTGATATTTATGGTTTTTCTCTTAAATACGTGTTCGCTTTCCTTCTCCTTTTGTAATGGCAATTTGGTGTTTTCTTTCTTGGACCCCCCCCCAGGTCCTAACAGCGCACGACCCCAAGGGCGGCCCCTATACCGAGGCGAGACGGCCCCCTCCTACCCTGCAAGTCACCCAGACATCTCAGGTGCACAAATAAAGAAGCACACGTATTTCACAACAAATTCTCGAGGGGCACGGCCCATTGACAGGCACTTCACCTTCAGACCAACCACCCGCCCATCTCCCAACGCGGGCGTGGTGGCAGACCCCACCCCTCTCCTTTTTGCGCCTGCGCGGAGGCGAAGAGGGGCGGGCCGGAAACTCGGGCGCGGATTGGCCGGACGTAAACGCGTAGTTATATTTGAAAGGCCCAATCAGCACCCGATTTTTCCGTGCCAGCCAATAGGCAGTTGGAAGGGCAGGCAGAAAGGGCGGGAGTCGCTATTTGAACGGGCCGCGGGAGGGGCTGCCGTTCTGCTTCCGGCTGGAGTCGGGTGTAGGTCTCGGGAAGCCATGGAGGACCAGCTTCTCGGGGACGACGCGCTGCTGTGGCAGCTCCGGGAAAGCCGCCGCCGCTTCCAGAGGCACATGCAGCGACTGATAGAAAAGGTACGGCACCCCCCCCCACACACACACACAGGCCCGCTGGAGTGGGGGGATAGGGGCGCGAGGCCGACGGGGGAAAACGGGGTTGGGAGCTGGGGTGAGGATGGAGGCGGCGGAGCGCGGGGCCAACGGGAAGGGCGGGAAGGGTAAGGGAGACGGGGGTGGCGAGGAGGAAGTGGGGTTGGGGAGAGGGGACTGGGGGGCTGGGATGGAGAGGGAGGTGGTTGGGGGGCGAGAGGGAGGAACCTTGGGGTGGAAGAGGGTGCTTCCAGACTTCCGGGGTGGGGGCGAGAGGGAGGGAGCTTGGGGTGGGGGGTTCTTCCAGACATCCAGCATCGCGCTGGCGCCGCCTCCGCCCGGGGCAGGGCCTCCTCGTGGCCCTCGGACCTGACGAGATGCCCTGTCTCTCCCGCAGTACAACCAGCCCTTCGAGGATGCCCCGCTGGTGCAGATGTCCACCCTGACCTATGAGACACCCCAGGGTACGAGTCCTCCCCACCTTCTGAGTGTTTACGCGTGTGAACAGAATAGTGTCTTCCCAGAGCGCGAAATGCTGTCTCTGCTCTCATGAAAATAAACCGTGCTCACCTAGGAGGAATTAAAGCATTACTAATTCCCTTGAACCTATACATTACTTAAATCACTTATTTCCGGCAGAATTACTTATTAAAACAGAATTCTGCAGACCCACAGACGCCTGCCCCTGCTTGGTCGCTTGTTCTGTCCCCTTGGGCTGGTTGCTTTAACAGTGGAGGCCGGGTCTCTGTTTCTTCATCTGTCACAGGGGGAGAGGACGACACCTACTTGGTGGGGACGTCTGAAGTTACATGAATGTGTTTGTGGAGTTCTTGGAACAGGGCCCGGCCCTCATAAACACTCCTATTGACTGTCATTTGACCTATTTGACTGGGAGTGTTAACTGTCCTCAGGCTCAGAGCTCTCGGAATGTGACGAGAAGGAGCCGTTCTGTTTAGTGGTTGATGCTGGAAGCTGACCTACCTCTCATGGATTCTCTTTGCTAACTAGGTGAAGACGTCAGTTCCGCCCACTCAGTCTTATTCCCAGCTCATTCTGACCCACTAGTGAAGGCCAGTCTCCCATCCAGCTCTGCTGTGCACTGGACAGGCAGGCCCTAGAAGTTTCGTACCAGCTTCTGAAGTAAAATAAAGGGTTAGCTGTCTGCCTTTTTAGCTGAGCCAGCCACCTGTGGGTGAAAAGTTTATGAAGACAGAAGCTAAGATATTCCGGCTCCAGGTTTCACTTACTCTCACGTCTCCGTCCAGCAATGACAGTTGCTTTCCGGTGTTTTGAGTAAGATGAAGTATAGAGACAGGTGATGACAAATCTAACCTGAGGGCAGGACACAGGGCCATGTAGGAATCTTTCCTAAGGGTGCCATTGGCAGGCTTCACTCTGTTGTGCACCGTCTCTGCAAGGATGGGCAGTGTCTGGAGCATTCTGGCCCCTCCACATACCTAGTAGAGCGCCACTGACTCCAAGAGTGAAGCCCACTCTGACTCCAGTTTGAGGAGAGCAGTAGTTGAAGCATCTACACAGCCTGACAGCACTTCCTGGAGAGCTTGTTATAGCACAGACTCCTGGGGCCTCCGGCAGCAATGCTGGGTGTGGATTCAGTGGATCTCAGGAGCTCCTGGCTAATGATAATGCGGTTCCCCGGACCTATTGCTTAGCCCGAGGAGGTACTTTCTGATTAGAAGTAGCGGACCACCTTGGGGCAGAAGTTCCCAATTTAAGGCAACAGCACATGATGTAGAGTGTAGCTAACACTCCCACACTCGTGGTGGTGAAGACAGTGGGGGAATAATAGTTGTTCACATGTGTTGACCACTAACCATGTGCCCTGTGCTTCTGAGAGTCTCGTGCTTTGGATTCTCAGCAACCCCTTGAGGTAGGTACTAGTCCTAGGATCATTGTTTCATAGCAGAGATGCAGCAGAAAGAGGTTAGGGAACTAGCCCCATGTCACTTTGCCACACCAGCAAAGCCTTAACTTGATTTAGCATATTTGCTAAGCATCACTCTGTTCTGGAAAGGCCACATGGTGCAGTGGGCAAGAGCACAGAGAGTCACTGCCCTGGATTCACAGCCTGGCCCCACCAGTTGGCTGTGCAGCCTGAGCAGCCTGGACTTGGTGACTTGACCTACTTCTTGCCTCTGTGTCTCCATCTGTACAGTGAACTTGGTGAGCGCCAGCCTCCTAGAGAGTTAGGATTTCTCTACAAGTCCCATAGATGTGAGTTGTAAATACTAAATGTGATATATGTGGGAAGTGTTTGGGATAGAGCCTGGATCATTGTAAGCACTGTGTATCATCATTAGCAACTATCTCAACCCAATGATCCCTTCTTATTCACTTTGAATTTACCTGGGGGCAAATGGAGGTTTAGGAAGAGATCAAGTATTCTGGCCCAGGTTCTGCTAGCTAGTAAGTGGCAGGACTCCCAAATCTCAGCATTCACCCACACGCTTAGGCCTTGCTCTGTACTGGTAGACTTCCCTCAGAAAGCACTCCGAACATGGGGTAGAGAGGTTGCCCTCAAACAGTGCTTCTGATCTACGTGTAATATATAATTTACTCTCAATATATCTACTTTAAGGATAATACTTGGCATATGTGTGTTCTTTAACCCCATTTAACTCTGGCTTAATGACAAAACTAGATGAGCTATTGCCTCCTAGATAGGAGCCTGTCATTAACGACAGGTGTTTGTCTAATTTTAATTAAAAAAAAAAAACAAAACCTTCAACTCCACAAAGATGAAAAACAACAGAATATCAGAAGTAAGGCTTGCTTTCAGTGTTGTATCTGTCTTTTGCCTGCCACTTTGGTTTTCTTTGACACAGATTGAACAGAAATTCAGCAGTCAGGATTGCTTATGTGGTAATTTTAATTTTATTTCTTTTCTGAAGGATTGAGAATTTGGGGTGGAGGACTGGTAAAGGAGAGAAACACAGGACACATCCAGGTATTTAGCGTCAAATTTTACCGCCAACACAAGCCGCCATACAGCAATACCGATGTGAATGAAGGTGTGGGTCAGCGGTGGCTGCGCCAGGATCCCCCAGAGATCGCTGCAGGGCTCCTGATCTCTGGCTTTCTCACCCGAGCTACCCCCCACTTTCCTCTAAGTATTTACTGAGAAGCTTTGCTTCTGTTGCTTGTCAGGTACCCGAAGGAGCTGTCCCCGTTTCCTCTGCTATAGGCCGAAGGGCTCTTGACAGCAGCGCCATGGGCAGGGCTGGCTGGAGGGAGAAACCCGTTCCTGCCCTAGCTGCAGTCATGGCTGTGAGCTTACGTTGTTGGGTCCTTACAGAAAAGATCCAAACCAGTTGCTTTGAGGAAACGTGCCTCTTTTCTCTTCTGCAAAGGGAAGAGATTAGGGAGAGGGTGCAGGATCACGCCTCTTTCCCCCATGAGGTCCCTTCCAAAACCCCGGTGTGGTTTTCCTGAATTTATCTGTGGACACTGAGACAGGTGGCCTGCTATGTTCATGGGAGGAGCCAACATAGTTTGCCTTCCCGCTGGGAGACCCACAGAGTCTTGCCACGGTAATTTTTGCAAGGACGTCTGGGATCCCCTTAATGACTGCTTCTCAGCCAAGAAGACGGTGCCCCAGAATGAAAACGTCAGGGTTAGGATTCCTGAACCATTAACAGGAATTCTGAAATAAAATTTCTTCTGATTATTTTCATCACCCACATCATGTATTTAGTTGTAGAAATGTTAGAGATACATGTAACTATTAAATTCAACCTAACTTCTATAGTCACTTATGATATTTTAGTATAATATAATTCCTGTTTATAATACATGTTTTTCACCCTCTTTTTTCCACATAATATATGTTGTGAACATTTTTTTTCATCATCCATTGTATCACTCAATTACCTTTTTTTCAAAACTGCTCTCGTGGGTAGGCATTTAGCTGTTTGCACCTTCCTTTATTATAAACCGGGATCGGCACACTTCCGACAAAGGGCCAGATGAGAAGTATTTTAGGCTTTGCTGGCTGTGTGTTTCCAGCTACTCTGCTCTGTATTAGGAGGGAATACTCCTGTATGCCATACATGAACAGGCATGGCTGTGTTCCCTTGAGCTTTATAAGACCCCTGTTATAAATACCCCTTGAAGGACCATCTTTGCGTTTTCCCAGGGCCTATACTAGCCCTTATCTAGTAGTCGCCGGGAGGTGCGATCATCAGGTCAAAGGATTTGCACTCTAAATTATGCTTAATGATGCCCACCTGTCAGACCAGTATTTGAACGGCCTGGGCTGCCAAGTGTTTTCATCTGCACATTTATTTAAGGTTGTTTTGTTTTGTTTTTTTAAAGATTTTATTTATTTGACAGAGAAAGATAACAGCAAGACAGAACACAAGCAGGAGTGGGAGAGGGAAAAGCAGGCTTCCAGCTGAGCAGGGAGCCCAGTGTGGGATCATGATCCTGGGATCATGACCTGAACCAAAGGCAAACACTTAACTGACTGAGCCACCCAGGCACCCCTATTTAAGGTTTTTGCTTGAAATGTAGGAGCACTGCTGCCTGGGATCTATAGAATTTTGAGCTCCTCTCCTAGGATTAGAAAACTAGATGTTATCTGTGCTGACCCCTCAGACTTCTGCCGTCCCCCAAAGTTATTATGTGTGACTATGCCCAACTCTGCCTTCTTTTACCAGACAACCAGAAACTCAGCTGCTCCGCACCCCCAAGATGGTGCCTGGAGGCTGTGGGAGGCAGTAAGCCGCAGTGGGCTAGGTGTGTGTTGACCTATCAGTCTGGTCCCAACACAAGGCCCGGGTTCTTTTTGTAGCCCCAGAGCTTCCAGCCGCTGGGACATCAGTGCCCAGGACTCAGCTTCCCCTCGTTTTTTTTGTTTGTTTTTTGTTTTATTTTTAAGAATTTATGTATTTGACAGAGAGAGATCACAAGTAGGCAGAAAGGCAAGCAGAGAGAGAGAGGAGGAAGCTCTCTCGGCAGAGAGCCTGATTCGGGTCTTAATCCCCGGCCCCTGAGATCATGACCTGAGCCGAAGGCAGAGGCTTAACCCACTGAGCCACCCAGGCATCCTCCCCTAGTTTTCCAATCAAGTTCTGCCTCACCTCCAGACACAGCAGCCACGAAACAGTTCCAGAGACTTCTCTAGTTCTTCCTATCTGTTCCAGGTGATTCAGCCCTTCCTCACCTGAGGCAAAAGGGGCGACATTCCCTAAGGCAGGATTCAGTTACCAGGCAGTGTTCACAGCCAGCCACAAATCCCCCTGATCCTGAGGTGACACCTGCCAGGGACAGGCCTCACCATGCTCTGACTCCTGTTCTTGTGAAGCGGGGGAGTTCCTAAGCTCCTTTAGCCAATCTGGTGTCTTGAATTCTCAAATTTTACTAATGAGAACCCACGGATGGCATTCGTCAGGATTGTTAGCGAGGCCTATTAGCGGTCTGGCCCCTGCATTCCCGTCTTTGCTCCTCGCTTCCCCTACTCCGTCCCTCGCCATCCACAGTTTACCATCCAAGTGGCTCTGGGAATAGCAGCCCAGGCACACCCAGAGGAAGAAAGCCATTCCTTCTCTGAGGAGAGGCCCTGCCATCAAAAGGGAGTCTCAAGGCCCTTTATGCAGGAAGGTTCTAGGAGTCCGTGAAACCTTGTGCTCTCATGCTAAAGGGAGGATTGTAGGGTTGTTACTTCACTGTGGCTTTAAAGTGTGTTGTCACTGAGTCGAGCCTGTCTTCTGTGCTTTTGAGGACTCCCCGGTGGAGGCAGTCAGCAGGAGTGATGGCAGCCCCGTGGAAGCCAGCACCAGAGGTCCAGCTCCCTCCATGCCCAGCACACAGGTCCTGGCAGTGGGTGAGTGTCCCTGTGCTAGGTGGCAAGTTCGGGAGGGGCACGGGTCCCCAGTACAGCATTCAAAGTCCAGATCCCTCACTAGGACTTTTTACCAAGGTTATTTTAAAAACAAGAGCATCTTAAAGTGCCTGCTAGTTCCTTCTATCTTGCTTAGTTACATTGTGGTTCTTGACACCTAAGCAGCGCTCAGACCTTCCTGAAGAATGGATGTACACGCTCCCATCCCTTTTTTAGCTTATTGCCCCTCTTAAAAATGTCTCAGGAATTTCACAAGTCTTCAGATCGGCCCCACAGGGTGGTGTTTGAACTGCTGACTCCTGTAGGACGTCTTCCTTCCTCTGCGTCACCTTGTCCTCCATGGGGCTGCCTTCCCTGCTCCAGGCCAGCCCCAGGCTGCACAAAACCCGACCCAGCCAGTTTTCTGGTGAATCTGTCAGCACTGCCTTTCTCTCTTTGGCGGCTCCCTCAGCCCTGTGCAGCCCGTCAGTGTTGAACGCACTCAGATTTCACCTCAAGCACAGTCAAGCATAGTTGACAGGCCTCCCTGCCTTGTGTCCCTCTCTCTGCATTGGTTTGACTTCTCTTCACGACCCAACTTAGAGGAGCTGCCCTTGCTTCCCACCTGCCAGGCACTCCACCAGCTCCATCCTGGCTCCCGACTCCCATCTGGAAGAACTCTCAGTGATCCCAGCCACCCTGTTGCTGACTCATTGGCATTCTGGGGCTTCTATCCCACTGCCCTCTTGGTAGTATTTGGAGTTTCTGGAAATCCTGGCTTTAGTCTGTGGCCCTATGGGTTTTCTTCCTTCTCCACCCCACTCCTGCCATCCCATATCCCTTCTCTACCAGATGCCCTTTCTTGAGATTGGTCTGAGCCCCTCACTCTGGTACAACCCCCAGCCCAGACCCTGTCAGCCTCTCTTCTCAGTCTAAACTTGGCACATCTAAACTGAAAATGTCAACCAGAAGAATTGCCCTTGGCACATCTGTAATATGAGCCAGAAACCCAGCCCCTCCCTCCCTCCCTCCCTGTGCCTCTGCCTCCCCCGTCCCTCTTGTAGCTCTGCCCCTGTGCCCCGCCATACCCCCACAACACCAGCCCTTCCCCTGCTGGCACCTGCGACAGCGCCCATTCAGGCATGCCACTTCTCTGCTCAAAGCACTGCAGTGGCTTCATGTTGCTCTTGGGATGAAGAGCAGAATCCTGGCTTGCCCACCGTGTTTCACTGCCCCCAGGAAGCCCCCTGACCCCCAGATCAGAACAGACCCCCACCTTCACCCAGGCTCCATACACCAGCCCTTCTCCAGATAGCAGTTAACCAGACTGTAGGTCTGTAATGTCAGACTTTGTAACTGGCCCAAAACCCCCATCTCCTGCTGGCACTGGTCCTCCACAGGCTTCATGTGCTCTGCCCAGCTCTCGCCAGCAGCTCACCTGCTCCAGGCCAGCTATAAAAATGGATTCAGTCCTTCAGAGAACACAGGGCGGTCTTGCCAAGGAGAACTAGGTGTTTACTCATTGATCCCAACTACAACTCCACAAATCCTTAGTTCCGTGAGTTCCTGGACTGCTTGAAATAATTAGAATGGTTATCCCAGAGCTTCACTGTCCAATTTGATGGCACACATCACCGGTGGACAGTCAAATGAACTGAAAATTAAATAAAATTTAACTTAAAGTTCCCCAGCCTTAGAGCCACATTCCAAGTGCTCGCCGGCCACACTGTGGCTGACATAGCAGACAGCAGGGAGGTAGACAACAGCCCTGAGCCACAGTGACTCTGCTCCTAGAATCAGGCCATCAAGGTAATAGAAGACTTCTCCAGGGGCACCTGAGTGGCTCGGGCGGTTGGGCTTCTAACTTCGTCTCGGGTCATGATCTCAGAGTCCTGGGATTGAGCCCCACATTGGGCTCTGCCCTCAGCGAAGTGTCTGCTTCTCCCTTTCCCTCTCCCCTCCCCCAGCTCCTGCATAAGCTCTCCCTCAAATAAATAAATCTTTTTTTTTTTTTTTTTTTTTTTTTTTTTTTTTTCAGTAAGATTTGATTTATGTATTTGACAGAGAGGGAACACAAGCAGGGGAAGCGGGAGAGGGAGAAGAAGGCTTCCTGCTGAGCAGGGAGCCTGATGTGGGCCTCAATCCCGAGACCCTGGATCATGACCTGAGCCAAAGGCAGATGCTTAAGGACTGAGCCACCAGGCACTCAATAAATAAAATCTTTTTTAAAAAAAAGAAGGAAAGAAAGAAAGCTGCTTCTCCAGTCATATTCCTGCCCTGATGGGTTTGTTGCATTGCTAGTAATCAGGACAGCGACAGATGGCTGTGTCCTTATTAAAGGGAGCACTCTAGAACATACTCCAATGGTGCAAACACTATCCTTAAGAGAAAATGCAAGGTTTCTTTAAAATGCTGATTGAGATTTCCATTTTTTTGCTTTCAGATTCAAAAAACAATAATGATGCATCTTTATATCAGGAAGACATGATTGCTGGGTCCTTCATGGTAAGACCCACCTGTTAGAATGAAGGGACCAAGCCAGAGCTCAGGAGTGCAAGAGCATGTCCTCATTTCCAGTGTATTTCTTGTCCTCTTTAGACTCACTCTTTGCTAATACCACCCCTCACGTCTCTGATCCTCCTCCTCCTCCTGTCTTGCATGCAGCAGCCTTCACTGCCCCTGTTCAAGCCTGGTTTACTGAACTTAAAAAACATGTTGGATGATGTTCCATGTGAACCATCACAGTTCACTGTGCACCCATACCCTTGATCGTGATATTGAAAGTTAGGTTCTAAGTTGGCCTTTGCCTGAGAGGCAGTGTCATAAGGAAGTTGTTTCCAGGAAGTATTTCCAGGTCAGCCCTTGGAAGCCCATGTCATCACGAGGTCACGTCATCAGGCCATTGATTTGCCTGCCACCCAGAGTGGCCCAGTGGTCCCAGAACCACCTGTCAGGATCCAATCTCCTCTTCCCTCCATTGGGATACACTTGAATACACAGAGAACTTAGTCTAGTGGGGTGTCTTTCCTGGTCCCAGTGTCAGATGCTGGAAGAGCTCGCATGTGGGTTTTTCCCTAAAATTGCTGTTTTCATCCAGAGTTTGCCATAAACCTGGTTTGACTTTTTAGTGTCTAACTAGAATAGGCTGTGACCCTGGGGGAAGAAGGAGGGTACTTTTTGAAGTGTTACATAGGGGTGGCAGTGAAGGGGAAGTAGGTGGTCCCAGCAATAAGAAACAGCCTGGACAATGTGTGTTTGTGTTATCCCCCTTATCCTCCTGTGGCTTCCCACTCCGGTGCAGGGTGAAGGTCAACGCGCCCTCTCCCCCGTGCTTGGCAGAAGGGGAACGGAGAGGCCTCCTTAGCCAAAACGCTGAACATCTTTTCTCGTAAATGTACTGATCAGGGCTGATTCTCAAAGTTCAGTCCCGAACTCACCTAAGAATATTCAGATTGTTTTAAATTATTTTCTGTTCTAGGAATGCTGTCCTAAACCTCCACAGACTTCTCTTTTTTGTCTTTTTTTACTTTCTTTTGGATGGTTGCCCCTGAGTAAATGATCCAAAGTTCGATTTCTGGGTCCAGAGGCTTTTCAGAGGATCTGGACCACTTTGCACTAACAGCAAAGAGCGAAAAGTGACTTTGAAGAACTTCATTTACTGATGTGTAGTTAATGAACTTGCCAGTTTGTTCCAGCACCCAAGAGTTCATCCAGACCCAAAAGCTCTTATGAGTACTGATTCGCTTCTGTATCAGCCTGCAGTGCCTTGGAGCCCTTTGAAAAACAAGTTAAGGAGGAAATACTTGACCCAGGTGGATGTTCTGCTCCAGGATGAAGGACGTTCAGAGGTAATGTGCTTCCCAGCATGCATCTTCTGATAATTGAATCCTAGAGACACACAGAGGCCCACCAATCAGGTTCTTGTTCACTCTCTCTGGAACCCAGAAGGAGCCTCCCAAGCAAGTGTTTAGAAACCATATCATTCCCGGGATTGCAGACTTCCACTCTCCTTGAGGAAGCGCTCCAGGTCCTCGGGGGCAGCAGGGATCAGGGAAGCTCGTGGGATGCATCCTCCGTCGCCCTCTGTTCTGCAGCAGCTCACAGAAATGTTAAGGGGCCCCACCTTGGGGTAGTGATGGGGAAGCAACAGCTCCCCGCTCCCCGCGGCTCTGGGGTGACCAGGCTGGCACTGGCAGCAAGTGCCCTCTGCACCTGACCTGCGGTTGTGTCACGGGAGGTCTATGCTGAGGTCTGGGCTGCCCCACCGGCCCTTGCCCAGGGTGGGTGTCCACCACGCTCCCCCACAGCCAGTCTCCCAGAGCTTCGTCTGACAGAGCAAGGACACCAGCTCTAGCTTTCCAAGTTCTGTCAGGGTCTTCTCATAAAGGACATTTTCATATTCAGTAACTAGGAGGTAAGTGACGTGGGATGAATCATTTATCTCAAAGGCAGCAAACTTCACAGGAACATGTACTTTTTCTTATTGTGTTGCTGACCAGTGAGAATGCCATGGCCGAGGACCATTGAATTGATGGATTTACTAGAAATGGCCTTTTCCTTTATCCTAGAGCAGCAGGGGGTGGGGTCCTGGCAGATGGGTGGCAGCAGTGACCCTCTCAGGGGGAGTCCCCTGAGGGTCACATGGACAAGCTCCCAGATTTTACTAAGACACCTCCTCCCTCCCACCACTGCTGGAGGCTGCAGCCACTGGGATTGTGGTCACACTTGTCACATCTGCTGCTGAGCTCAGACCCACGGCCTGTGGATGGGGAAGAGCAGCTCTCATACCATCCTGCGGGGCCTGGCACTGGCAGTGGGGGACAGCTTAGGACACCCCCAAGTGTTAAATCATATGCTTTGATTTCAGTGTACTGACGATGGAGTTGGAGAGGATACCCCTCTAACACTGAGTCCCTCCTTGGCCTCACCAGCTGGGCCTGTCCATGGTGAGTGTGATATAGAAACTTGGCGTGAACCATGTCCCTTCTGCTTATATGCATGTTTCATTGACATAACTGTTAGACCAGCACTTAATAGATAAATTATTCATATTTAACTAACAGACTGCTTTTTTCCTCTGGCACTGTGGTGTGCTAATTGTTAATTAGCTCTTTATTCCAACATACTGTTGTGAAATGTTTGAATCTCCAGAAACACAGGACTCCTACAATAAACATCCTTTGTTTGCATGTAATAATCCACATTTTGTAGCATTTTCTTATTCGCCCACTGCCCCCATGCCCACGTACCGTGTCCGTCGACCAGCGCTCACATCTGTGCTGTCCCTAAGTGCTGGCAGGTCTGCTAAGAACAGGGAAACCCCAGGCCTGGGGGGTGGAGCTGTCCTGTGCAGGCCAGAAGGCTCCTGGGCCATCTCCTATCTCATGAATAGTCCTGGCTGCTGGTAGTCTTGCAGAACGTACCTGTTTGGACTTCTCTGGACTTCCTCCAGGTTAAGTTCATGTTAAACTTTTTTGAGTACAGTGTTCAAAATCATTTGATTTCTTTTTCCTCCTGCCATTATCATAAATTTGATAAGCACTTGAGTGCTTTCTGGGTCTATTTTCACTTTTTAGAGTTCTCCCTATCCTCGTTGTTTTAATTTTATTTTTTAAATACATAAAACATGGCACATGTGCAAGTCCAGTCTGTATGAAGAGGTGTATCCGGGAGTCCTGGGTCTTCCCTGCCCCCCAGCCCTGCAGGTAAACAGTGTCATTGTTTGGTTTCTTCTGAGACTTTGAAAAAGGCATCCAGCGTGCACACCATCACCCGGGGAAGGAAGACCCCACTGGGGAAGTTTTGTGGGGAGAGTAGAAATTTAAGTTCGAGAGCTAGAAAGAAATCTCTGAGAAAAATCTAGTTCTATATTTTCATGGAACTTTCCTCTTTTTTGTCTTGCTTAAAAACGCCTCATCCCCATCTACCCTTTAGTTCTGTGGTCTCGCCCCATCTTGAATGGTGGCACTTTACCTTGTGTGTGTTTTCCTCCAGGAAGCCGTGGCCATGTGTCCAGAAGGAGTCCTGGTGGCCCAGTTAAGCCGGCTTCATCGACCAGGGAGTGTGATCCAGCAGACCTGGCCCTCGTGCCTAGAAGCGACAGTCTCACGTTCCAGGGGGCTGAGGGGCACAGCCGCTCAAGCAGTCCGGCCTTGGAGGCTGACATCATCTGTGACGTGACCATCAGCGACCTGTATGCTGGCATGCTGCACTCGATGAGCCGGCTGCTGAGCACAAAACCGGCTTGTATCATCTCTACCAAAACCTCGTTCATCGCTCACAGCCGGAGCGCCAGGAGGAGGCACAAGTGTAAGAACAGAATGAACCAGACACCGTGCCGTGGAGCCGGGCTCTCTCAAAGTGTTTCCCGGGAGACACTCCCATCCTGTTCTAAGCCACTGAAGGACAGGAAAGTGTTAAGAGATTGCGAGAACTTTCTAGATGCTTCTGGCCAGAAGGCAGCAGTAGAATTGGAAAAAGCTTTCCCTGAAGTCAACAAACCCGAGATCCACAAATTAGATCCACGCTGGAATAAGCTTAGGGGGTTGAAGAGTTTAATGCCTCAGGGGTGTTCATTGACTTACAGAGGAACCTGTACAATGCATCATCTTGGTCAGGAAAATAGACTTAAGGCACTAAAATGGTTAATTTCTCCTATAAAAATCGTTTCCAGACCAAGAGTACTGCGGGACAAGGGAAGAAATCGTTACAGGGAAATTGGAATCCAATTTGATAAGCTTCATCAGGAATATTGCCCAAACCCTGGGAAACAGCCCTGCCTGACTTCCCTTCCGGGACCCTCAGCAGTGGCCGTGTACAGGGGTGGTCCAGTGAGCCCTTGCAGCCCCCGGGGCTTAGAAACCCGCAGGCTCAGTCGGTTCCAGGAGGCTTTTGAAGACCTGGAAGAACGAGCTATTGGAACAGTGAGATGGAACAGCGAACCGCTGCCATTGAGGGGTTCGCCTCCCTTGCTTTCAGAAACCAGCTCTGTGCAGAGCCCAGGCCGCTCGGAGCAGACCCTTGACCTTTTTCAAGGAAACCATCTTGAAATACTTAGAAAGTCTGTATCTCCCAGCAAAGCCACATCAGTAGCTGGCAGACAACCTCCCAGCTGTGGAAGGAATCGTTACAATGAAATAAAGGAGAAATTTGACAAGCTTCATCAAAAGTATTGCCAACAGTCACCGCAGCAGACACAGGCACCTTTACGTATTGGAACATCTCCAGGTGGAGCAAGCCTGGAAGTTCAGTACCCCAGAGGAGGCGCCTTGGAAAAAGCAAACCCAGACTCTGGCTTCCATGGTCCCCCAAAGCGGTCAGCATCACCCCAGTGGAGCATGGAAAGTCCACTGGGCTCGACCGCACTTGAGGCTCAGCCGTCAATGAGCTTCGTGCTTCGGGGCCACCAGTCCCCTCCAAAGAGACGCCGACTATCAGATTCCTTGCTGTATGGACAGTGGGCCAGTTCCCAGGATCCATCGCGTGTGGTGGGCCACGCCATCCCAGGGCCAGGGGAGAGGCCTGCTCCCGACAGCCACCCTGGCAAAAGAAGGTGCGTTTCTGTGGGTCGAATATGGGTGTTTTACAGGAGGATTCTTCTATGCTCGTTTTCCAAACCTCCCCCAAATTCTTTTCCTTCCTCTGAAATGAGCATTTATATCCAGAACCTGTTTGTGGGTGGGATGTGTCGAGGTGGGGGCTGAAAGGGTTCTTAGCGGGAACATTTTTCACACTTCCCACAGCAGTGCATTTGGGGGACTTTTCTAAGAAGCCTCACTAGTAGTGCGCTCTGTCTGTCCTTGTCCGTTTGTGTCCTTCCCAGCCTCTCCTGGTCCTACTCCAAAAACAGACATCCTAAAGCACAGCTGATCTGCAAATAGTGACTTTCCTTTTATTTCTGGACTCCCTGCCGGGGACAGCAGGAGCGGCTGGCCTGGGCCACCTGCTGCTGCTCCGCGACCCAGTGTTCGGCACGGAGGTCCCACCGCATCCTACAGTCTGGTTCGTGCGGGCACTTGAGTCACGTGTGAATGCGCGTGTGCCGTTCTTTCTCGGGAGAAAAGCTGCAAGAAGGCGGGGTGGGGCGAGGCACCGTGGATTGATCACCGTTTTCCCATGAGCCCCAGGCTTTCCAGCACACGCTTCAGTGTCCCCAGGCTGGGGTTTGGGCAATGAGACTCCTGACCGAGCGCACATTTGTGGTTTTGTGCATGGGTGGTGTGGGCAGGTGAGGTCATGTTGAAACCTGCCTTCTCCCTCCTAGCCCCAAGCAGACGGGCGCCCCCCGTCAGTGGCCATTCAGATGGACCCCATCTCCCCTAAACATGCCATATTCTTTTTTCCCCACTATGAACCCATCCCAGGAACCTGTGCATTCCTCTCAGGGATGAGCCCTGAGCTGTCACTGTCCCCATCCCTGAGTGACCCCACTGGTCTTTTCCTGCCTTTGCCAACTCACGCTTCTCGGCATTCAGACCCACATGGCCCCACTCTCGGAGAGTATTCCAAAAACCTGAGAGGGTTTTGGCTGCAGGTGGGGCTGGGTACAGGAGAGGACTGGTCCTTCCTGAATGAACACAACCCGTAGGAGCCAGTGCCTCTTCAGGGTCAGAATCATGGTCTGGTCTTTATTCCTTCTGCTTCCACTTCCTCCGGCTGCCCCTGTATCCTCCAGCCTGCTGTCTGGCTTGTCCTCCACTGAAGCCACTGTTCACCAGTGCCCCTGATGGCCACGTCCCAGGGCATTAACCATGCGGTGGCCTCTGTTCCTCCTGACCTGTCCCCTACATTGTCCTGTCCCTCAGCTTCACCTCTGTGGCTTTTCCCACCTCGTCCCCAGATTTGCTGCCATGTCAGGCCACCTGCTGACCCAGCCCCTAGAGTTCAGCGGGGTCACTCCCCCAGCCCTCTTCCGCCTCCACTGCCGCCGACCCACCCTTCCCACCTTCTCGATGACTGGCGGTCTGTTCTCGTTCACCTGCCCAGTGAGGGCCTGCCAAGGTCACAGCAAGGAGTAATGCCTTGTGCCTGGCAGTGGAGCAGCCAGAGGAGAGCTCGGCCCTCAGTGGGACCGGCTGCCCTGGAATTTGGTAAGTCATGGTGGCCACGCCCTGGAGGCCTCTCGCAGTTCCGTCTTAAAGCTGTGGCATGAACACACTTAACCATTTTCCACATTTTTCTTTCTTCTTTTTCTACTTATAAATCTTGAGAAAATGGACCAGATCTTCCTGAGCTGCCTACAGAAGGCATGTTAATGGCTGACGTCTGAGTCCCTTTCTGTGTGTCTGGCTGTGCAGAACCTTCTCACTGCCTCCTCCCTGCAACGACCCCTTTCATGAGATAGGTCTCATCTAACAGGCAGGCTCTGTCTCTTACTCTATAAATAAGGGAGTGTAGCTGAATAGCTGAAGCCTCTCTCGAATCCTGAGTTGGCCCAGGCCCTTGATGCCAGGCCAGGAACCACCTGGCTCCTGGGCATAACCACCAGGTGGCGCTGCTCCCTGGAGGCGGGTAACCCTTTGGCGGGTTTTTGCGTCCTTGACACATTTTCTATAGTGGCACACAAATGCTTAGATATATATGCAGTGGAATAAATACAGAACAGTTAAGGTTTTGGTGGCATGGGAATTCTAGTGGAATTTTACTGAAACCATTTTCCTTGTCCTCTTTTTTCTAAAGGAAAGAACACACCTTTCAAGATGGAAGAGAAAAGTGATTTTTGTACTCAGAAAAATTGAAAGCTGAAGATGTGTAGCCAAGTTATTTTTCAAGAGTTTGTCCCTCTTCCCCTGTACTCTGTGTGTGTTTAATCCTCAAGAGTATGTGAGAGCTGGCTTCACTTATCTGCCCTTCAAAGCGAATTTCAGTGAAACTTGTCCCTTTGAAATGACTCTGAGTTCTTGGTGTAGAAATTATTTGAATAAAGTTGCTCAGTTAAAATTTTTCATGTGATCCTTTATGGGCTTATTTTCCTTGTGTGTTCTTTTTAAAATGTACACACATCCTCAGAAAGCTCTCCATTCCCAGTCACTAGAGAGCCCTGTTTGCTCTAAAACCCATGTCCACCCCGGACATGAGGGTTTAAGGTTTAAATTCAGAACTAGGGACCTGGTCTCTTCTATGCTAGCAGGTAGCAAATTAAAACATTAGCTCATCCCTGAAAAGTAATTCCTAACATCTGAATGTTTTTAGCTAAAAACATGCTGTATTTAGATAGTCCTGGGATGGTCCCAAACCTTGCAACCACACGGCGTCCCTGACAAAGCATTTGCTCACACTGCCACCGCCCCACAACCCCCCACTACACCACCTGCCTCCTACCCAGCAGGCCTGTGCTACTGTTCTCTGGCCCAGCCAGGCCCTCGCTACCGGAGAGGCTGGAATAGCAGGGTCACCTAGCAGAAGAAGGCAAGCTAGGAAGAGCTCAGGCACGGGTCTTAGGTAATTGATAGGATCTGCCAATAAAGGATGCCATAGACTATGTAGGATGGTGGGTATTTTTAACATGCCCACTTTAGTACTACACGCATTCCGCGTCTTGGCTTCACCAAAAGGTGTTAGCGCTTGCCAGGAGCTGATGGGTGTTGGTATCACATATCAAGATTCTAGATAGCTGGTTTCCTCCACGCTCCTGTTGTGTGTCTGCTGATAAGGACGCGTGCAGCCGCGATCCTCGAGTGCATGCATAAGCTTACCTGTGGCATACATCTAGACGTGAGCTGGTCATGGATAGGTGTCTTCAACTCCTCTAAGTTTGCCAAATGGCTTTCCCAAATGGCTATTCCAGTATGCAGTCTGGTAATAGAAGAGGTCCCATTACTGCCACCCGTGGGCGCCACTCTGGGGGCGGAGGTGGGGGGTGGTTGGTTTGTGAAACGTATAGCAGTTTGCGTTTCTAGGGAACTGGATTTTCATTTGCTTTCTTACTCCTCTGGGTATGTCCTGGTTGCCAGTTCAATTACACAATTACACAAACCAATCTGGTCTGGAATAAATTGTAAGTAATTTCTCCTGTCTGTGATGTGTCATTTAACTCCATGGCACCTTACTGTAAAGAAGTTACATTTTAACAGTCAGATAGCCTAACCCTTTATTTTTTTCTGGCATCTGCTGTTAACTTTTTAGAGAAACCCTAGTCTCAGGATTAAAAATACTCTTTCATCTTGCATCTTTGCTTTTCTAATTTAGGTCCACAAACCTTCTAGAGATGTTCTGCGCAAGCACAAAGGGGATAAAGCTTGGTCGTATGCCACCAAAGCTCTTTCCTCCACACCTGCCCCAAGTGACATGTCTGATGCTGCCCTAATCCGTGGCATTTGGGTCTGTTAACATCGAGAGCTTCTCAGCACTTGGCAGGAAACACCGTCACGATCTATCCCACGGGAGCCACCAAACAACCGGAAAACCACTGTCCAGGAAGGCTTGCACACACGGATGGTTCTCTGCCCTGACCCACAGCCCTCTCCCACCAGTGGGCCCAGGGTGTTGACTGCCCTGGGCAGTCATGTTGGAACAGC
Source organism: Mustela nigripes (assembly GCF_022355385.1). Taxonomy (NCBI): domain Eukaryota; kingdom Metazoa; phylum Chordata; class Mammalia; order Carnivora; family Mustelidae; genus Mustela; species Mustela nigripes. The sequence goes on along the minus strand of NC_081559.1, from coordinate 40,588,279 downwards.
CCGCAGTCCCACTCTTACTGCTCAGGAGACTCTGCTGCCGGCGTGAGCGTCCCGAAACCCTCCCCTGCTCACCTCTCTCCCCTGCCTCGTCCTTGGATGTGGCGATCATTTCTCCTTTTTGAGCCTCAGCCAAGTTCTGTTCCAGGCTCTGCTGTGATGTCCCAGCCTGTCCCCGTCAGGCTCCATCGTGGGAAGAGTGAGGGCAAGCCTGATGCGGTGTCACTTCCCCGAGACACCCCCCCCCCCCCCCCCCCCAGATGAGGTGGCCACTCCCCACACCTCTGCACCCTGGCTGCAGCCCTCCTTAGTCAGCTGCCTATCATGGTCCCTGCGCAGACGCCTCTTTTCCCTTCAAGGGTCGGGTCTGGCGGGGCAGAGGCTGGACAGCAGGCTGCCTCCCCTCACTGCCTGGCTTTCAGACTGGATTCAGACACTCTCACACTCCGGGGAATCGTGGGGACTAAATTCTCCCTCTGCCCTGCTGCCTTGGCTCTGAGATGTTGTCACCTTACAATCAGAAATCTGCACTCCCAACGGTAATGGAGCTTTATTTCAAGGGGAGGGAAAAAGGGACGCTGACGATTTTAGAACGATGTTTTTCTTAACAAACTAAATTAAAAATGTTTTGCCTCGCTGCAGTCCGGCTGTGGTTTGTCACTCCGAGGGGGCAGTTTATACTTTATATTCGAACCGTCTAGCAAAATCCTCCTGGGGAAGACAAAAGCGGCTGCTGGCTACACGTATCCAAGATTTTGAGAGTCTCCAAGGCTGCCCTGCGGACCTCGGGGTCCGAGTCGAGCTGTAGCTCCTGGAGAGCTGAGAGTGAGCACAGACAGGAGAGAATCAGGAACCAGTGAAGCTGGGCCCCCAAGCTGGTAGAAGCTCCCCCAACCAGACCTCCTGTACAGTATGGGGCTCATGCGGGCTGCAGAAGGGGGACCCCTGTGTTTGCAGCCAGACGACAGCAGGTGGAGCTGTGCCTGCACACATGTCCCCCATCCGAGCCTTCGGCTGCTTCTCCACCAGGGACAGAAAGATCACCCACAGAACCTGGGCGCCCTGTGGATCTGTTGAAGGAGTCAGGGTGGAAACATTTTGTAAATATTTGTAATGGGGAGGCTGGCAGAAGGCACGAAAGGACTCCACACCCAACTTGTTGTCTTCCTGGAGAGCCCTCTGCAGGCTCATGCAGCCTTCTGTGCCCTGATTATACAAGGGAAGGGTCGCCTGGCTCTTCCCTGGGCGGATTCTCTAAGCTCCCCAAATGAGGTTAGTGCACTCAGTATGATTAAGTCTCCATTACTTACAATTCCTTAATGCTGGGAAGTCCAGTTTTCTCAGATGGTGTGCAGACATCTGCTTCATAATAATTCCTAAAACGAGAGCCAGCAAAATGCTCATCACGCAAATACTGGGTCAGCAAGAGAGTCTGTTTTGCCTTTTGAGATAACTGTTTAGCACTCCGCTGAAGATGCTTAATAGAGAAACAGGCAGGTGTGAAGCTACGTGGGAGAGGACACAGAGAAGGGGACTTCCACCAGAGTCTGTCCCCTACCCTGCTCCCTGGCTCAGGTCTGGCCCTCAATGCCCCTCCCACATCAGGAGACACGCTCACCCACCTGCCAGGTTGCAGGCAGCAATCCGGATCCTTGACAAGTTACTATTGATGTAGGTCATTGTTTCTAGTAAGAAGTTAGAGAGCACGGCAGGCTTTTTCTGAGTCTGCAAAAGATGAGGGATGAACAGAACCAGGGAGGATGAGATCCTAGAGATCATCTGCTCAGAGTGTGTTCCCATCTGTCTGATGTGCAAGGGTCTTCCCAGAGAAGGCAAGTGCCCACCCCAGCATCACACAGCAGACTAGCAGCTGGACGACATAAGGACCTTCAGACCTCTGTTACATTCTGTCTGACCCAGAGAAAAGACGATATTGTCTACAAATGGAGCGGTTGTCCACTACCGTGGCCACTGGCCACATATGGCCCTGGGACACTTGAAATGTGCCCAGTCTGAATTAAATATGAAGAGCTTCCTGCATTTTGATGACAGTAACTCAAAAGTGTAAAATATCACATTAATACTTTATACATTGACTACATGTTGAAATGACAATGGTTTGGATCCGCTGGGTTAAATAAAATCTATTATTCAATTTGGTTTCACCTCTTTCATTTTTCTTAATATAGCTACCAGAAAATGTATGGATATGTGGCTTGCATTCTGCCTCTGTTGGACGGTGCTGGTCTTGACGTTTCATATGTGTGAGGTGAGCACAGGCTCACAGGACAGAAGTCTGTGGCAGCTGCGACCCTAAGCCCCAAGCCCCAGGGCACCCAACCTCCAACAGACCCATGGCCCTCAGCTTCCTCACCAGGATGGAGCACAGCGTTGTCTGGAAAACAGTCATCCCATCAGCCTCACTGCTGTCCCTTTGGCCCGAGCTGCTTTCCAGGGCCTTCCAGCCCCAGAAGTGCACACACTGAAACATGGTGGCCATACAGGCCTGGAGAGACACCAGGCAGAGGATGGAGGAAGGGTGTCAGGCAGACCAAGGGGACTCCCATGGTCTGGGGGTGGGGCGGTGGATGACAGGGCTGACGTTCCACCGATAGGCCAGTGGGCAGCCCCGGAAAAGCCTCAGGAGGCCACAGAAGGGGACCTGGGACCAGATCCCTGCCACCCTATACAGTGTCTGGTGTGCATTTAGGGAAAAAGCCCTGGAGACCGATGCAGCCTCAGCAGCCCAGCCTGGGACCTGCCCCTCCAGGACACTGGGGTCAGGAGCCTGGCAGGGACCGGTAGCACCAGGATGAGCTTTCTCAGCCCCAGACCCTCTCTGAGCACTGCAACAACCAGGCCCCTGGCCTCTGGCCTCCAGCCTCCAGCGGGGACGGGCCACTGGAGACTGGGGGGCAGGGCAAGGCCGGGCTATCTATTCCCCAGGGACAGGAGTGGCAGCAGTGTGCCTGGGACCAGGCCATGTGGTCCTCCTGCTCCAGCCCTCTTGACTGTTCCTTCCTTAAACCCTCCGGTCCCCTTCCTAAGTGTGCCTTCCCGGAAGCACGCCCCCCACAGGACTGTCGCTGCGACAACTTACAACAGTGTGAGCCAGTGATGGATTTGTGAGGAAAGCACCTCTGAGAGGTGACAGCAGGTGGCCTGCGTTATCAGGATCCCCGAGGTAGAGCAAGAGGCCGGAGTGATGCCCTCCCCGACCTACGGGTGCCACCACGCCACCCTGCCCTGCATGGACCCCCACAGGATTCTTGGGACCCCAGAACCGGAGGCCAAGGTGCTAATTGAGCATGAACAGCTGGGTACACCGCAGCTCACTGGGAGACGGAAGAATGACCCCTCGGCTCAGCCCCCTCCCCGCTCCCCCCCAGTCCATACAGGAAGGTGAGGAGAGAGAAGACAGAGGTGAGGGTCAGGAGCCTGCAGGGGGTGAGGGTCAGCCATCAGATGGGCAGGAGCTGTGGGAGGAGCTTGAAGCAGCAGGGGAGCTGGGCCTCCATAGGGAGGAGAACCTCGGTGTGCAGGGCCAGGGCAGGCACCCCTCCCCTCACTGCCCCCAGTAGCCCCAGCTCCTGGCCTGCCCCACAGGGAGCCACTGAGGAGGGATTTAAGGTGAGTTTTAAGCTTGTGTTTTAAGGGTGTGAGTTATCACAGGATATCAAACTGTAGAATCCACTGGGAGAGAAGGCAGATGGGGCAGAGGATGCTGGCAGGCAACCACCGGAGAAGAAAGCTACGCCATGTGCCCCTACTGAGCGGAGACACCTCCGTAAGCTAATCTACGGGTCATCTGAACGGCCCCTCCCCAGCCTGGCATGAGGAAAGGGGTTGATGGAGAGAGGCAAGGGAGAGAGCCCCTCGCACATTCTCCTTTGGGGGCCAGAGGTCCCCACACTTTGGGACACAGAGAGGAGGGTGTGTCTGACCTGGGCTGCATCTGAGCAGGGGTCCTGGCAGTGCAGCATGAGGGTGATCCAAGCTTTCTTCACTTCCTCCTTGAAGAAGTGCTTCTTGGAAATCCTGACCACCTTCGCCAGCTTCCCGAACAGGACGAAGGCTTTCAAACGCAACAGCTCGCTCTCCTATGGCCGAGATGCACAAGCGAGTCCTCAAATTCGGGAAGCAAGAAGCCCAGCAAAGCCCCAGCTGCTCTCTGTGGACCCTTCCAGTCACCTTGGCCCCTGCAAAGGCTTCTGAGACATTCCACCAGGATGGAGGCTCACCTGCAGGGCTCTTGGGACCGGGTGCCATTCTGGGGCCTGTGACCTAGTCTTGCCCAGAGGAGGGCTGTGTCAGATGTGAGGGCACACCACCACCCAGCAGGGGCCCAAAGAACATCTGTAGGCTGTAAGGAATTCTGGGGAGAAGCTCACACCCTAACAGGAGGAGAGGGGTCCCATGAGTCCTAGAGCAAGGGTTTCTGGTGTCTTTCACAAGATCCCACCATCAGCTAATGGATGCGTGGGCACAGGCAGACCTGTAGCCCCTTCTGTCCCACAGGAGAAGAAGGGTTCAGATGTTGGCTGAGGAGGCATTTGGGGAACACCGCCCCCCATACCCGGAAGGCCAGGGGCTAGCTAGGTGATCGTCTAGACTCACGTTGTCAAAGAAGGCCCTGCACTGCTCACAGATGATGCTGAATGAGGACCCCAGGTCCCCCTCTCGGAGCTCAGCCAGGATCTTGGCCAGGGCCTCCATGCCCTCGGAGGCCACACTGGAGTTCACGGGCTCCCGCAAGGAGTCCAGACATTTCTCCAGCAAAAGCTTCCGGTACTGCCTCACCTGGGGGAAGGGGGGATGGCGAGGAGCTTCAGTCCCCGCCTGGTCTGCCAACACCGGACCCTCAGCCCACCAGGCCCTGCACACCGGGCCCCTGGGCTCAGGGTCAGGAGCAGCACCTTCTTGGGGGCACCAAGGGCCATGTTGCCAAGGGCACGCAGCGAGAGCACCCTCAGAGCCTCGTCCTCCTGGTCCGCGCCCTTCTCTAGCGTTAACACTGTGGGTTTCAACAGCTTCTCCTGGTACAGAACCGGGTCACTCATGAACTAGAAAAGAGAACTTTGTGACCGCTGTGCCCCTTGTGGGCTCCTTTCTCAGCCACAAGACAGGACGTGGGACTAGATCCAATGCACAGAGCAGTGTCTGTGAATAGGAGAGGACCTGGAGCCCCAGCTGCCTAGGACCAACCCCAGCTCCTCCTGCCTGCCAGTGGAGGCCCCTGGCCAGTCGCTTAGAACCCCTCTGAGCTCAGCCTCCCCACCCGCGAGAAGGGGCTGACACCAGAGCCTGCCTCACAGGGCTGTGGCGAGGCTCCTTAAGGAAATATGTGGGGAAAGCCTCAGAAGGGTGACCTATAGGAATACGTTTGCTCGGTTGACCTGACAGAGCAGCTCTCACAAGCCGGAGCCCGGGCCCCTGGGTCCCAGCAGCAGCACAAACTTCATTCGTCGGGGACCCAGAAAGTCACAGCCAGCCCAGCACTCAAGGTGTCAGGACCTTGGGCCAAGAGGGACGTCTCTGGCACGCGTGTGTGTGTGTGTGTGTGTGTGTGTGTGTGCATGTGCACAAGTATGCACATGTTAAATAAACACCAAATTGGTGGCCCCAAAATGGCCCCCTTTACAGAAAATGTTTGCCGACCCCATACCAGGAGGATGTTGGCTCCTAAGCCCTATTGGGAATCATGCAGCCAACACAAGTTTTCCTGAAAGTTTTCTGGCCAATTCCCTCAGGACGCTATAAGAGCCTCAGTTGCTCGGGAGGGCCGCTGGGGCCCAGGGGCCGTCACCCCCGTCCCTGGCTTTCCTGCCTGGCAAAACCTCGTCAAGCCCTTCCTATAAGATCTTCCCCAGCACCATCGACCCCAGCAAGAGCCAAGGTGCCCTCCTCTGGACCCCTGGGTGATGCCGGCACTCAGCACAGCACACCTCTCTTCGCTGTGCACCCCAGGTCTCGGGACCCCTTTCCCCACAGTGCGCACACCCTGACTCACCCATGTCCCTGGTGGGGGTTGGACAGCCGCCTGCCCCTTGTCTCAGATGCCCCTCAGAGCCTGGGCTCCTTTCCCTGAGAGGAGCCAGGGTAGGGAGTTGGGGGAAGCAGCAGCCCGCCCCAGCTCGCCCGGCCCTCCATGCCCCGAGCCACACCTCCACGCAGACCGCCGTGCTGCTGACGCGACAGCTGAGGACATCCGAGTCCATGCCTCTGAGCACCAGCTCCGCCAGCCGCTGCCTATACCCCTCCACGCTCCGCAGGCACCCCCTGCAGGGGGAATGCAGCCAAGGGGCGGGGAGGTCCTCTCAGTCGCTGCCCTGCACAGCTGTTCTGGGGGTGCACACCCAGGGACACATTCTTTAACCTCTCCGAGCCTCCCCTCCTCACCAGGGGAGGTTTGGTCAGGATGTCGCTAGAGTACCAACTTTTCATGATTTTTTTTATACAAAGGGACCAGAATGAGGGCCACTCAGGAGTGACCAAGTCCCAGGAAGTAGCTCTCACTCTGGCCCAGCTTGGAAGCCTGGTATGGCCTTGAGGGAGCTCTACCCTGCCTCTGACCTCACGTCTCCTGTTTTGGAGCAAAGATTCCTTCGCCCTACTTGCTGTCATCCCAGAGTCTGGAACATGGGTCAACTTGGCAATCCCTCAGAAGCCAGCACTGCACTGTAATCTAGACCTTCCGGCAAGAAGGCAGTGGCCCTGTGAGTCCCGCGGCCCAGGCCTGGGAGGAGGGGTGCCCACCTGGCCAGCAGGCCCACGCCTTGCAGGAACGTGGAGCTGCTCTGCAGGAGGGCCCACACACCCTGCTCCTCCAGGCTGTGAACCAGCTGCTCACTGCTGAGTCTTCTGAACAACAGCTGCATGCACTTGATCGTGATCCTGGAAGAAGGTGGGACGCTAGCCTGATGAAGCTGCCCCGTGGAGGGCAAACACTGCACCCAGGTCAGAGGAATGGGGGTTCCCGCGCCTATTGGGCCCAGCTCAAGGAGCTAAGGGCAATCACGTGAGAGAGTGGGTCTGCAAACAATGAAAACCACACTGTGTTGGGCTGATGGGAGGGAGGGTTGTAAGATCTGTTTCCAGAAACTTCTCTCCACCAGGAGAAGACCACAAAGCCTCTTGGTAGAGGTGACTCTTGGGATCCTTGACTTCACAGAGGCAGCGTCCAGCTCAGGCCCACTGCCCTGCACCCCCCTCCCCCTCCCACCGAGAGCACCTGTGCAGGTTGATCTCTTCGGGCAACGTCCCTGTGTGGACCAGTCTCCACGTCTTCAGGACAGGCGATGCAGCCTCTGGCCCCTGGTTGCTGCTGAGCTGCAGCAGGAGGGTGTAGACAAGGTCTGGGAAGAGATCCAAGAGCTTGTCGTCCATGTCTGTCTTCTGGATCAGGAGGTGGATGGCGCACAGGGTCTGTAGGGAGGTCGAGGTGTCAGGGCTCCTCCTCGGAGCCCCGGAAGGGCCCTGGGGTCTGCCCCTGTGACTCACCATCAGCGGATCCACTGCAGCCAGGCGCCAGATGTCCGCCTTGGACGTGGGGTTGGCCCTGGGGGTGAACCTCACCTGCAGCCGGCCCATCAGCCCATGGAGCATCGTCCTGGAGAAGGGCACATTCTCGGCCACAGCCAGCCACACCTCTGTCAGGTGGCTAACCAAAGACAGGAGAGAAGGACTGTGGGACCCCGCCTTGGGTCCTGGCAGGTTAAGAGCCTTTGGCCCCCCAGGCAGCCCTCTGCATAGGGGTTAGACTCTGGTGCCTGGACCTCAGGGAGGCGGAGGGCATGGCCCAGGTCTGTGACTCCACGCTCACTTCCCTTCCTCTGCCCCGGCACCCTCGGACCCTGTGGCCCCACTGCCGGGTGACCTCAGAGGTCCCCACCCGGCCTCCTATGTGATGCCTTCATATATATACATCCAGCGACAGCTGCCAACTACCCAGTTCATCCCACTGGTCCTAAGCAGCCCCTCCCCCTCCCAACACACCCTTGAGGAAGGTGTTTTCAGCTCCGTGGCCCACAGAAGAGGAAGGGGGGCCTGTAGCGGTTAGGGGCCAGAGGGCAGTTTGAAGTGGCACCCCCATCCCCAAGCGCAGGCCTGTGGCTCTGCTGAGAAGGGACAGTCTGCGGGACAGTGACCTCATGAGCCCCATGTGCATAGGTACAGGGGAGTGGGAGGCTGGGGGGGTCTGAAGGGCCAAAGACCCAAGTCCACTGAGATCAAATCGAGCAAGGACAGGTGTGTCCAGCCTCTGCGAATCCACAAAACCAAATGCACAAGGGCAGGGAGTAGAGTTTTTTCGGGGGGACATGCGGGGGGCACCTGCTGGCAGGAACCAAATGGAAGGTGGGCCCATGAGCTCACCAGCAACCACTTCTCATAAAGAAGCCATCAGGGTGTAAGGAAACAAAAAAGCAGGACCTCAGCCAGCAACAGCAAGAAACAACCACGGGAGCCTGGGGAAGCCAAGTCCCCAGGTCCACCGTCCCCAGGGCCCTGGCCATGGACCCCCAGCCACAGATGCTGTCAGGTGAGGACAGGGCTTGCTCTGAGCCCCCAAGCTCAGGTCAATGTGTTACACAGTGGGAGCTAACCAATGCAGTGACAGCCAGCGCCACCCCGCCACCAAGACCACCAGCCTGACGGAGGCCACGCAGCATTCTGTCCCCCACCCCAGCGCCGTTCTGAAAGCCACTAACCCCCCCCACATCAAGCAGTCCACACTGTCCTCCCTTCTGATGAGAAAGCAGAGCCAGGCCTGCATTTCACATGGGGCAGCCCTTGAGGTTCCTGACGTGCGGCCTCTCTGCTTGTGTCCCAGCACAATGAGTGAGGTCTGCCGCCTCTCCCTCCCCCAACAGTCTCAAGGCTCTTCCTTTGCTCTGCAGCCTCAGCTGACCTGGGGACAGCTGCCCACCCCTCTCTGTGCCCTCCCTACGGAGTCCTGGCCCCATCCCAAACACACTCCCCCAGGCCGGTGAGGTCCCACGGACTGCCTGTGTGACACGGTGACAGAGACCCAGAAACTCATCAGTCTGCAGATCACCCCAAGAAGCGGGGGGTGGGGTGGGGCGCTTTAACAGGAGGCCACCTAAGGGGCACCTGGACTTCCCCTCTCAGGGCCGCATGTGGAAGGGAAGAGGGACAGAGTGGAGCTCATCCAGAGGCCTGCTCAGGTCTTGGTGATCACGTTCTCGGTGAATTCTGAGGAAGCCCAGACTTGGGAGGGGGCCCAGAGATCTGACCTCTGCAGGGAATGGAAGGGCTGCTGTGGGTAGAGTCCTAAGGGGATGGCCAGGACATGTGAGAAGCCACAGGATCTGACTCCAGCTCCAGAGAAGGGAAATGTGACACTGGGGCTGCCGGTCCATGGTTCCCCGAGGCCGTACATCCCCAACAGGAGCTGCAGGGAGGGGGTCGGGCCCAGCCCCGGTTTGTTCCCGGCGCTGCTCGAGGGCCCCGTCCTCCGGGACATATCCGTGGTGGTGAGGTGGGCCTGGTCTGGGGTGCAAAGGGGAATGTGGCTCCCTGGACAGGGCACCCACCTCTCCATAGGCAGGGGTTGTCTCAGGAGCGCCGTGAGGACGGTCTCCTGGTGGTAGTGTGCCAGCAGGAGGGTGCCCTCGATGAGGGGGCGCCGCACCTCCAGGTGATCCACCACGGGCAGCTGGACCAAGACGGCACCCAGGATCTCGGCCACCTGGGGAGGGGCGGGCATCACCGGCACAGCCTAGACGCCCATGGCCCGCTGCCCTCGCACACCCGCTGCCTGCACACCCCATCCCCAGCGCATCCTTTGGTCTGTTCCTAGATTTGATCAGGTTTTCTGTATGGAAGGAAGTACGCTCCAAGAAAATGGCCACGGGCCTCTAGTCCACTGTCCACTTACTAACGGGGCCACCTCCCTTGTGTCTTTCTCCTTTTAGAACTCCACTTCCTCCTCCAAACAACCAAGGGTTTAGGAAGCCCTTCTCAGCAAGTGTGCTGAGCCCTTGCTTGTCCCTCTAGCCTGGGTATACTGGACAGCACCACACCCTAAGTGGCCCAGCCACGGCTCTGCCACCTTGTCCTCCAGCTCCTTGGCCCGCATCTGGAGGAAGGTGCCTATCCAGGTGACGGAGGCCTTATCGTGCTGTAGGTCCATGGCCCCGATGTTCTCACAGAGCTTCTGGATGAGTGAGACCACCTCATCGCAGTTAAATTGCATGCAAGCCACCTAGGACCAGAGCAGACCACAGCTGGGATCCAGCTCTTTGCCCCAGCCCGTCACCACTGACAACCACCGTTCTTCTGCCTCACACCACAGCCCAGCCCAAGGCCTCCACTGTCTCTCAGACCACTGCAGGGGCTTCCTCCCCGCATCCTTGCCCAGCATCTCACACCAGCCCAATCGCCAACCTTCTCAGGACGTCACTCCTCTACCTCAAAGACTCAGAGCTCAGCTTGGCTTTCCAAGGCTTCTGGCATGTGCCCCCAAACTCTCCTACTCCTCTCTCCCCTGGCACCGCCCACCCCACTGAACCCTGCTCAGGAAGCTCCCCCAAAACGTTCCCCATCCTGTCTCTACTGCCCTGCAGCCCTCACTCGAAGTGCACCCTGAGCCAATCACCCTGAAGCATCCTCCCACCGCCCATAAGCCCCCTGCTTCAGAAAGCTGTCTCTGCCCCGCCCCCATCCCCAAGGCAGAAGTCACTCAGCTCCTCTGCCGAGTTTGTGGGGCTCTGGGCATTCAGCCCTTAGTGTGCCGGTGTGTGGTATTTGTGCAAGGCTCTGTGTTTAATTCCCTTTGGGCCCCTCCTCCCCCAGTGGTAGGCGGGGCCTATTAAGTACCTACTACATGCCAGGCACCATGGTAGGGATCTTTCATATTGTAGGTCCTTTAGGTACAGAGGGCATGAGTTGGACCAAAATCCACGGGGACTGTAACCTCCAGAGAAAGAGGAAGGCTGCCTGGCCAGAATGAGCAAAGTCCCATGCCCCAGAGATGGTCCGGGCGCCAGAGTGCAGCCCAGGAGCCGACCCCTCCTTCCCAGCTCATCACCTTGGCAATCCTAGAAGACGCACTGAAAATCTTCTCCACATCCAAGCTCTGGAGATCCTCCTTACATTTTGCAAGCTCCAGCTCCTTGGAAGGGCCCCATGAGGAGCAGGTCTGGCTTGCTGTTGGGAATATAATTTTAGACACTAGATTTAGACATTAGATCTAAAATATAATTTTAGATTAGAAGGACAAAGGGCCCATCCACAGGCCACATCGGGGTGGCCTCCTGGCCTGGCCCACAGGGCTACCTGGCTCTGCAGGCCTGAACCACACTTCAGTTTTTGGACATTCCATCCCTTCTTGTCTTTGCTCTCATTGTCCTTTCCCTCCAAACCACCTCTACACACAGCTCAGATGCCTGCTTTTCAGGAAGCCACCAGCCACCAAGCCAGAGGCGAGGTCTTCCGCTTTGAAGGTTACCATCCTGCATTCGCCTCTCAGTTCATCTCTGGCCACTTCTGTGTCCTTGGCATCTGTGAGCTGATCTTTTCCCAGTGAGGTCCCTTAGTACACAGGACATGCCCTCAGTGAGCTGTGCCAAACCAGTGAGCCTCTCCTTCTAGAAACTTCCATGGTTTCTGAGCGAGCTCTGCACCCTCTCCACCATCTCTACTAATCACCCTTGTTTGTTTACACAGAGAGGCCATGCTCCCCCCCCAGGATAGTCCCACGGCTGACACCCCTGCTGTCAGACCTCCCCCTCAACCTCAATGTCCTGATTTCTCACCCTCCCCATACCATGAAGGTCCAGCAGGCTGGCCAGGACACTCATGGAGGCCATGCGGGTTCTTCTGTGGGAGTCACAGGTACAAGGGGCGATGAGTCCAACCAGCGTGCCAAACTGCCCCAGCTTCAGGGGGATCTGAGGGACAGGAGACTTCAAGGCTCACATCCTGTGTCCACTCACACACACACCTGGTGCTGCCCAGGGGCAGCGTCACTGGAAGCCAGAGAGAGTGAACCCTGCTGGAAAACACCCCAGTGGGGCCCCTAGAGACTCAGCAGGCAGGCCAGGACTGGAAGAGTCTGGCTCAGGACTTGGCCCTCTCGCTGCAGGCCCAGGTTCCGTATCAGCACACCTGCCCTGTTCCTGTAACTGAGCCCTGGGTTCAAATCTGGCCTCCCCAGCTCCCTAGCTCTGTTACCCAGCAGGGTTCTGAGTCTCACACCCTCATGCTCCTCATCTGTAAAGGGGAGAAAATCACAGTGCTTCCTCTTCCAGGAGATGTGGAGAATCATTCCGGAGAATCCAGACGATGCCTTCAGCACAGTGTTTGGCCCCAAACCTAGCATGAGTCTAGGGCCTGGCCTCTCTTTGTGGGGCTCAGACCTCCACCTGAATGCTGCCTCCAGACCACCAGGGGTGCACCTCATCTTGTTCTCACCATGCACCAGTCCCCTGACCTGAGGCTGTCCCCAGACCCCAGACCCCATGCCCCAGGGACCCCATCCTCCCCATGCCATCACTGAAAGCCAAGTCATCAAAGAGCATGAGGCCAACAAAGGAACCAAGAGATGTCTCATTGAGCCAGGTCAGAGAGTTAATCAACAAAAACACCTCATTGCTTTTCCAAGTTTCGTAGAACTTATAATTTCATAGTAGTTTACTGAGTAGATAGTCACTTTTGTAACCAATGGGATATTCATAAGTGTGTGTTCTTCTTCTTAAACAGGGCCCTCACTGCTGAATGAGCCTCAAGCCCCACTAGACTTGGATCCATGCTGAGCCACGTCCCGTCCCTCTCTTGCAGCCCGGAGCTCAGGGCTAGTTCCTCATGGGGCCTCCTCTGTCATTCCCAAACAAGAGAGCCTCTTTCCAAGGGACTCTTCAGGGAACAGAATTTGATTTCAGAAGTGTTCCCTCTTCTCATAAATAGAGACAGAAACTTTTTTGTGGGTGCCAGAGCCACAGGCTAGGGGCTCAGGGGCTCAGGGACTCACACAGACACCGATGCTTTGCACGTAGATCTGCATGAGATGAAGATGGAGGTTCATGGCCTTCTCCCGCTCCCCTTCTTTCTCTGACAAGATCCACTTTTCCAGAAGCTATGAGTAAGAGCCCAGAACACAGAATGGACAATTAAAACCCCAAGGCCAGCCTTTCCTGGCCAACTATTGGTTGCCTGATCTCTCCACTCAAAGTCTGACTTTGAGGGGTGTTGGGTGGCTCTGGACACTTCTGGTTCTCATTCCAGGAACCCTCATGAGGGACATGAAGCTGTGGGCAGAAAGGGTATCCCCACTATCCTCACCAAGATGGCGCCTGGCTGCTGTCTTTGGCCCTACTCCAAATGTTTGCCTGCAGGTCAAAGTCCAAGAGCATAGCCTGCCTTGCACTCCAGGGCCTAGATGTTCTTGTGCATAGTAACTGAGCTTAACAACACATGAAGCAAAACTATTACAACTGAAGAAAAAAGAAACAAATCCACAGCAAGAGTCAGAGATTTCAGTACCTCTTTTTTAGAAACTCATGGAAGAAGAAGACAGAAAATCAGGAAAGACAGGAAAAATTTGAACAGCACTACCAACCAACTTGGCCTGATACTTATGAACACTCCATCCAACACAGTACACACATGCACACAGAACACTCTCCAAGATAGACCATACTGTGCAAACAACTAAGTCTGGGTTGATTTAAAAGGATTCAGATTATACAAAGTGTGTCCTCAGACCACACTGGCTTTAAGTTGAGAATCAAAAACAGGAAGACCTCTGGAAAATCTTCAACCATTGGGAAGTTCTAAACCCATGGGTTAAAGAAGAAATCAGAAGAGAAAGTAAAATGTACTTTGAATGGAAACAAAAGGAGAATACAATATATGAATATTTGTAGGATACAGCAGCAAAAAACAATCAGTAAACTCATACTATCTGCTCCTGATCACAAGACTTATTGTAATGTTACAGTAATCAAGATGGGATGACACTGGTGTAAAGATAGACAAATACATCAATGAAACAGAAGAAATGACAGCAATAGACCCACAAGGACATGGTCAGTTGCTTTTTGACAAAGACTCAAGGATAATTCAATGAAGAAAAGTCTTTCCAACAAATAGTACTGGTACAATGGGTTGTCTGTACATAAACAAACAAAGAAACAAACTTTGATCCATACCTCACAACACATACAAAACTGAACTCAAAATATATCCTAGACTTTCTTCTTAAACCTGAAACTACAATCTCTTAAAAAAGAATCTTTGTGACCTTAGGTTAGGCACAGATTTCTTAGAACATCAAAACTGTGATCCATAAAAGAAAACAAATGGTAAATTAGACTTTGTCAACATTTTAAAACTTCTGTTCTTCAAAAGACACATGAAATAAATGGAAACACAAGTCACAGACTGGGGGGAAATATTTGTAAATCATGTATCTGTCAAGGACTTGTATTCAGAATACATAAAACCTCTGAAAACTCAATAATAAGAAAGCAAATGGCCCAATTAAAAAGCAACTAGCCATACCTTTCAAAAATGCCAAGATTGTGGAAAATAAAAGAAAACTGGGGAATTGTTCCAGATTTAAGGAGATTACAGAGACGTGGAAATAAATGCACTGTGTAACCCAGCTTAGATCCTGGATTGGGAAAAGTCACTATAAAGGATATTACTGGGACAATTCATGAAATTTGAATATTAGCCAGAGATTAGAATTGTATCAACATTACAATTCCTGATTTAATCATTGTACTGTTGTTATACACGAAGGTGAGGTGTTCTTGTTCTTGATGTCTGCAACTAACTCTCCATGCTTCAAGAAGTGTGTGTGTGTAAAATAAGAAAAAGAAGGGAAGAGGATGAGAGAAAAGAAAATGGAACAAACTATTAAGAACTGTGACCCTGGATGAAGGGTACATAGGAGTTCTTTGTTCTATTCTTGCAACTTTATAGTATATCTGAAATTTTACTAAAATAAAATTATTGAAGCAATCTTAACACATACCCCTGTTTTCCACAGACCCTGGACCTCACACCAGCTCTCTGAGAGGGGTGGCCATCCCTAGTTCCTGGCCCTCTACCGAGGAACTCACGTGTACCATCTCCTGCAGCCCCTTGGGGTCCAGCTGCCTCTGCATAAGACCCTCCATCAACTGCTCCAAGGCATGCTTCGCATTCGCATACAGGGTCTATGGCCAAGAGAGGGGAGCACCGGGCAGCAATGAGGGGGTGTGCGCAGCCACCCACCACGACTCTGCAATGATCCATGCCACGGTTGAGAAGTATGAGGTGGTCTGAAAATCACCCTTTTACTTCTGCTCAGACTGGGTCATTCATACCTATAGTCTCATGTGACATATGAGACAATCTCTGAAGAAGAACCCATTTTACAAAGGAGGAAACTGAACGCCTAGAGTCCAGTTCTTCTGACTCCTCATCCAGGACCAGGACCTTAAGGCTGAGATGGCTACCTGTCCACAAAAGGTTTGTCCTCCTTCTCCACATTATTGCTGGGAAACAGCCATCTAGTCAGGAACTGCATTTCCCAGAACCTCTTTCATCTAGGCATACCATGTGACTATGTCCTGGCCAATCAAAGTGAGAAGTATGGCTCATAAATCCTCCATATTCTTTCTCTTCCTCTCCAGTACCCACAAGGGACCTTGAGCCACACACTGAAGATAGTCAGGCTTCTGTCAGCCAGGTTCCCCCAAAGAAGCAGCTCCATCTCCACCCCCACTGCCAAATGGACTTTACTTGAGTGAGAAATAAACTTTCTTCTTGTTAGATCATGGAGATTTTAGGGCTTAGCTGTTACAGCAGCTAACATTGCCTTACACTAACTAATAAGGCCCACTGCACTTTGCTGCCTTTAACCACTCACAGGTGGTTTAGGAGGGTGGGCTCTCAGCACTGCCCGAGTTATCGTAAACTTTCAAGTCCTAACCTAGAAAATGAGGTGGCTCAGAGGGACATACCTGAATGGACTCATTATCCTCTGCTGGGGGTTGGAGAGAAATTACAGAATGAATACTGATATCCATCAGCTCATTGCTTTCCTCGGTGGAGTAGAATGGCTTCAGGTTGCTAAGGAAAGCAGTGACAAGAGGAGAGGTCAGAGGGTAGTTGAGACCGTGCCACCCCCACTGCACAGTCCAGGATGCAGAGGCCTGTCACAGAACGAGGGAGAGGTTAGCCTCCCTGGTTGGGGGTGCAGGCATGCATCCTTCCCCACTCAATAGGATAGCAGGAGGGGCCCTGCGTCTACCCAGCCACCAGAATCCAGTGACTGTGTCTGTGATTGATGGGGAGACCCAGAGGCCCAAGGCTAGCTCTCCGACTTGATGCCTGCTCTGAGCCTGTCCTTCTCCTGCTCAGAAGTCTTTCCTTGCTCCTCCCTGGCCATAACCACAGACTGCCTCCCAAGCTGGCCTGGCCCAAGGGTTTTCAAGTGATAACTGCACCGCCAGACCAAAAGCACCTTGGAGCTTCTTAGAAATGCAAACTCTCTGGCCCTACATCAGAGCTACTGAATCAAGAATTCCAAATGGAGCCCAGCCATCTGAGCTTTAGTGAACTTTCAGGGGTGGTAGCTGGTTGCTTGAAGCATACCAACTCATTCTTCTCCTATCCTGTCATCAATAGTTCTCAAGCCTAGGTGCATACTGGGGCCACCTACAGAAGCTCTGAGGTGCCCCAGGGCCACATCTGTGGTCCAGGGATCCTAACTGAAAGGTCCAGGGTGGAGTCAGGGTATTGGTATGTTTCACAGGTCCCCAGTTGGCTTGGTTGTGCCTCCAGGATTGGGAACCACCATTCCACTTAACTTTAAAACTCCTGCCCTGCAAGGAGGTGCTGTATTTTGCCCTGCTGGGAGCTTCCAGCTCCTACACAAATCCTGCTATTTTGTGGCAGATGCCAGCACGTTCTGATCACCCCTGTCATATCGACAAAATTGTATCTTGTCAGTAGCCCCCCCTTTTTCTGGTCTCAGATTTTTGTTCTTTTTATTCACCCAAAACCACTGTAATTCCTTCTGTATACACTCGCCTTACCGCTGAGGCCCCAAAGAGATGTTCATGAAATTTACTCAAAATCTGCCTATGTGCTAACTCTTAAGGGCACCGGGTGGGGGGAAGGGTGGGGGGGCCACAACAGATATTTCTGCTATGAGCCTAAATAATGCATCTGCCCCCACAGGTGCAGAATTCCTAGAGACCACCCAGCCCATTCAAATACTAATGCTACTCAACTTCTTCCCCCTTCCCTGCCAGCACTCAGTGGGAGCACTCCAGGAAGGCAAACCTGGGATATTATATCACTTTATATCACTTTGTATTGTAGTTTGTATCACTTTGTATTAACTATATCAGTGCTGTATCAATCAATAAATTCCTCGACCCAACTAAAAGGATGCCATCTCCCTGCTATCCTATTGAGTGTCATTATGCGATTTCTTGCTCAAAATACCCCCTTATGGACTGAAAAACAGCCAGTCACCTCCCAACCCAGGAGAAGAGCCCAACTTGAACTACTGCTGAGAATTAGGAAAAAGACCTGATGGAAGCAGACCCTATGTCCTAGGGCAGCCCACTGCCCCAAGTGCTGCCCCCAAAGCCCCTGCTACAGAGGCAGAGAGGCCAAGTAGGGGCGACCCTCCCCCTCAAGGAACACTGAGGGGTGGTCTCAGTCTTTGGCCCCACCCTCTGAGACACCTGGGGCCAGAACAGAGGCCCAGCTCACCTTAGGTGTGAGAGGGCCTCCATGGCCATGGTCCGCACAGGAGACACCAGGCTGTCGGTGGGCTCTGCCTTGATGGTGGCCTGCCGGGCACAGCAGGGCAGTGAATGAAACATCCAGAGCCTGCCAGTGAAGGCAGTGAGCGTGGGGGCAGCGGCACCCCTCAGGCTGGTGCCCGGGGCCTAGCACTGTACAGGGTGCAGACACCCCCTACAATGTTCTCCCTTTTAAAGGATCACATGGCTGTTAGCATTTTAGGGGAGGCAGCAAAATCTGTTGTGGGAAGGAGTGGGGCTCTAGACAGGCCTGGGGGCTTCTCGCTCAGGCCTGCTGCCTCCTTGCTGTGTGTCCTTGGGCAAAAGGCTTCCCCTGCCTGAGCCATTATGTGTAAAACCAGGTCTGTTTCATGGGGCTGTGGCTGCCTGGTGTGAAGTGGCACATGGACAGATTCTGGCCCAGAGCGGGAGCAGGAGGTTCCCTCCCTCCTCGGGGCCTCCTGTTCCACCCACACCTCGCTTCCCTCGGGGTTGGCTTCAGTCGCAGGGGCATACTTTCTAGGAGCCGCAACCTTGGAAGGGAGGGGGGAGGTCTGGGGCTGAAGGGCAGTGGCTGCCTGTACCTCCATCGCCTCCACCAAGGCTTCTAGCCCTCAGGCAGCTGACGTTTTCTAGAACTCACTGAAGCTCTGTGCAAAAAAAGCTTTTAAGACCTGTCTGCGGCTGAACCTGCCCCCTAAGTCCCTCCTGTGGAGAAACACAGGGGCTACAGAAGGGCAGAGCCAGTGAACCTCTGTCCCCCAGCCCTGAACCAGCCACCTTTGGGCACCACCAGATTCCTGGCCATCACACCCTTTGTCAGAGAGACAAATGTCACACTCAGAACCTTACAGGGGGATCGAAGCAGAATGGAGACAGGGAGGGGCTTCAGGAACCCTGCAGCCCCCTTGTTCCTCAGATACCCCGAGGAGCTCTGCAAACCTCTGGCCAAGGAGAAGCTGGCCAGCAGTTAGACCCAAAAACCGCCCAACACCAAGGAAGCCCCCTACCCAGCTTACAATTATAATGCCAGTAAGAGTCATCTTCTGGGCAAATTGAAAGTCTTCCAGGTCCTTGATGTTTTTGATGGCAGTGGTGACCTGCACCACACTCTTCATGAAGGCCATTTTGAGACAGGTGTCCTATTCCCAGACCAAGAAGAGAGAAAGGTTGGAGCAGGTTGTGAGTGAGCCCAAAGACCCCAAGCCACAGCCCTCATCGGGGAGGACCCTCCCTCCATGCCAAAGAAGAGACGTCCAGAGATGTCTCAGAGACATCTGAACGATGGCAGGCCTATTCTGTCCTTCAGCTCCCTTAACTGAGCTTCTGCCGTATGGCCAGAAGGCCAGCCAGGGGCCAGACAAGGCACAGCACTCTGGCGCCCTCTGAAAACACCACCTCCCTCCGGCCCCCGACACCTGTGTCGAAGGACAGCTATGACCGTCTGTGGGCATCTTCCCTGGCCAAGGACCCCGAACCATGTGTGTTGCCACAGAGACAAAAGAAGTTGAGATAAAATTGTTTCTGCTTTTACAACATGGATGAGCTTTGAGGATGTTATGCTAAATGAAACAAGCCAGTCACAAAAAGGCAAATACTGTGTGAGCGCAGTTCCATAAGATTCCTGGGGTGCTGAACTTTTAGAGACAGGGAGTGTGGGTTGCCAGGGACCGGGGAGGGCAGCATGAGCATATGATCAACAGGTGCTTTTCCATTCCAATAAGATGAAGAGCTCTGCAGACAGCTGCTGGGGACAGTCACACAGCAACGTGAATGTCCTTAATCCCGCAGAAGCATGATTATCATGGCAGATTTTATGGCATGTGTATCTGACCACAGTTTTAAAAACAATAATGAAACAATTTTTGCTTTATTCTGTGTTTCTGCCTCCTTGCCCTTCCAAGAAAGCAGCAAGTCCCTCTGCCTCCCTGAGGACATTCCCACTTCTTATCCCTTGTTAAAGGGCTTCGGTCAGATGTCAGGAGGGGAGGGGGCAGAGGGAGTGAGCGAGGCTGGGAAGGCGGGGGGGAGGTCTATCCTGTGACTTCTGGGACCAACACTCACCTGCCCACCAGCATTGTGGGGGAAGGCTGTCCGCCCCCCGCCCCAACTTCCCTCCACACCAGAGAACAGCACAGTTTGAGGCAATGGGTTTCCCAAAAGCTGGGAGTTGGGTGGGACTCCTGGCTGTCTGCTGGGTGGGGATGGGTGCTCAGATAGTGAAGCAGGAGACTCTGCCAGACTGGCTCGGATGTGGGGGTGTGGCACGTGGGGTTACCTGGCAGCTGCTGGAGTAGTGATGAATGATCTTAGCTGTGATGGGGTTGTCCACGTGGGTGAGGAGCAGCTGGGGGTGACAGTACGAGGCCACGCAGCTGTACATCACCATGAGGGCGCTCTTCACTGTCTCCCGCCTCCAGGGGTGGTCCTTCTGCGAGCCCAGTGAAAAGAGGAAGAACCACTGGATATGCATGAGGGAAGGGCGGGGGGGTCTGCTCAACTTGCCCTTCTGAGAGGGAGCAGGGCCACCCTGGCTGCAAGTGGATGGTCTCTGGTCACGTGGCCAAAGGAGCCGTAGAGTCAGCAGAAATGGCTTTCCGGGTGCCTGAAATGCTCATTCATCCAATGTACCTTTATTGAGCACCTACTATTTGCCAGGCACTGGGGACGCAGCGGGGAACCACTCACACCAGGGCCCACCCCCACAGAAGATTCAGTCCAGCAAGATGCCAGCAGCACCCATTCACTGGGAGCAGGTGGTCTGTGGGGACACGGCTAAACAGAGGCCACCTGTACACTCCTTCATAGCTTCACCTGCCAGGCTCTTGCTCTGGGCCATGGTCTCTCGTGATATCAAGAATCCAGTGGGAACAAGCCTGGGATGAGGTGTTATAGGGCCACCAAACCCATCATGGAGGGTGGGCAGGGGTGCTTGGGGCTCTGTGTCCTGTGGCAGAGAGGGGCAGCCTCCAGAGGCCAGCCCACGGCTTCCCTGCGGCCAGCGGCATGTCCTCCGACAAGCTGCAGCGTCCTCTCCTAAGGACAGTGGGCCTGACAGCCCCTCCACCCCAGTACACTGATTCACTGAGGCCGAGCTCCCAGCATGACTGAAGAGGCCACTGAGCTCTACATGAGCAGCTTCTTCAGCTCCACTGGGGCTGTGTGAGGCCTGCATCCCCTCCAGCACCCAGAGGGAGACTCGCCGCTGCTCTGAGGAGCCCACATCGGGATTCCCTTTGTAGTGTCTGGATCCTGAAAAGGCCCACCTCGTGTTCTTTAGATTATCCAAGGGCTTTGTGGGAGGGGCTGATTCTAAGGGCAGTTTGGTCTTGAGACCCAGCAAGGACCTCGGCTGAGTGCTGAAGGCACTGGTCTATGAGGCCCCTAGAGACTGGACTGGGGAGCGGGGGTGACTCACCCGCCAAGCGCCAATCTGCCAAGACTGCTCCGACTCCTGGATCCTCTCCTCGAAGTCATGGAGCACATTCAGCACTGTCTTCACCTGGCCGCGGGCACACAGGCCAAAGCACAGAATCACGCCCTGCAGGAAGACCCGGCTGGCTGGAGCGAGGGCGGGGGGCCGAGGCCACAGGAGGACCCCCACCCCTGCACATACGTATACACATGGCACACACACACACCAGTAGACACACAGGCACGCGTGCACTCACGCACACTCAAGCATGCCTAGGCCCATAACCCCCTAGGGTCAGAGGTGTCTGCTGCACAGGAAGGGGCTGCAGGGCCCCCTCACCTCCCGGTCAAAGTCATTGCCATAGTCTGTCTTGTACAACAGCTCCAGCAGCAGCACCTCCACCTTGTCGGCCTCCAGGCCTGTGGCCAGCGTGAAGCCGAGGGCCCGATACAGAAAGCCCTGGAAAGGCAAGGGACAAAGGGAGCCTCAGCCTCTCGGCTCTGCTTGCCAGGGGTCACCTCCATGGGGGCCCCCTACCCCCGACACTCTAGATTGTCTGTTTCAATGCGCAGATACCTACGCATTTCGTAGAGTCTTTGAAATAAACATTCAGGTGTTCTGGAGTGTTTTATATTATAAACAAGCGTTTGTGAGGGTGTGGCACCTGGGGTTACCTGGCAGCTGCTGGAGTAGCGATGAATGATCTTAGCGGTGTACTATAAACACGAACGTATTCTAAACGCTGAGGGCCAAATTTCCTTCCTATAGAGGTTGAATGAATTTCCCCTCACACTAACAAATTAAAGAGCACCTGGGGACAAGCTGTGCTGAGTGCCCTTGCACATTGTCACCATCTGGTCTCTGAATCCCCGCCTGTGTTCTTTGCCCATTTCCCATTGGCTTATTCTTCCTGTTTTCCTTTTAGCTCGTAAGAGCCTCAGGTGTGTATATGGAGAAACCACAAGAACAAACATGTCTTGTTTCACTTAACCCACATAGCAACGGTAGATACGGTAGATACGGTTGCTGTTTTGCGAGATGGAAATGCAAGTGGGCGGTGGTAGAACCGGGATTTTTAAATCAAACGTTGTCTGGGGCGCCTGGTGTGGTGCCTCAGTGGGTTGAGCATCTGACCTTCAGTTTCAGCTCACGTTCTGGTTTTGGGATCATGAGATCGAGCCCTTCATTGGGCTCTGAGCTCAAGCACAGAGTCTGCCTGAGGATTCTCCCTCTCCCTCTGCCCCTCCACCTGCTCCCTCAAAATTAATCAATCAATAAAGTCTTCAAAAAAAAAAAAAATCACGCATCATCCCAGGCTCCTTTCTTAAGGATCACATACCAGAAGCCTCAACCAGCAGATCACTCCATTGCTGTATTTCTCCCAAGGGTCTCTGTTCCTTTTTAATTTTACTTATTGCAACTTCTTTTGTCACACAGAAAACATTCACTTTCACAGAGCAAAGTTGTTTCCTTTATGTATATGAAGGCCCCTTCTGTGTCAAGCTTAAAAGCTATTTGTTGATGTACTCTGGTCATTCACAGTTTTCTTTCATTTGGTACACTTCAATCTTTGATCCATCCCGAGAGAGTAAATCCCTCCTTCGTGAGCTTTATTGTCAATATGTTCTGAGCCATTCTCTTAGACTCGTTCATTCAGGTGAACTTGGAAATAATCTAGTTGAATTCCATAAAATTGTCCAATGTCCACAAAAACTCCTTTTGGGGACGTGACAGGGAAGTACCTTGTACCGCAGGTTAATTTGAACAACGTGGGTGCCTTTCCAACATGGAGACTTCCCATCCGAAAGCAAAAGATGTGTCAATGTCATTTCGTTTCTCTCATTGTTCCTGCACCTCCTTGTCATTTCGTGCTCCTACGCTGGTTCCACATACGTCACTTCATCAATAATGTCTTCAATTACATGTTTACGTTGTGTCGCTACTTGGAATGGGATCTTTTTTCACTATATCATATTTTTGTTTTATTTGTTTCTGGGAAAGAGAATGATTTCTGCATATCAGTTTTGGGAGAAGATTGGCTCTGACAACAGGGGCTGCAATTCTGGAAGCTACTGGGGGCCACCTTGCTTCTACAGGGAGGTGCTGGCTGAGCGATGAATAGACAGGAGGGTCCTGGTGAAGTTCCCTGAGCCGCTGTATCCAACTGTGCCTTCTTGAGTTTTCTAAGCCAGTAAAATCCTGCTTACTGATTTACTTTCCCTAAGCAAGGTGAATAATGGCAATACGGTTGAATTCTTTAAATACTACATAATTTTTCTTTTTTCTTTTCATTTTTAAAAAGATTTTATTTATTTATTTGACAGAGAGAGAGAGGGAGAGAGAAAGAGAGAGACCACAAGTAGGCAGAGAGGCAGGCAGAGAGAGAGAGTGAAGCAGGCTCTCTGCTGAGCAGAGAGCCCGATGTGGGACTCTATCCCAGGACCCCGAGATCATGACCTGAGCCGAAGGCAGACGCTTAACCCATGGAGCCACCCAGGAGCCCCTTTTCTTTTCTTTTTAAAGGGACCCAGACCCCCACATGCAGCCCCTCATTGGATGTGTCTGGAATCTTGGAAGCTTGACTGCCCTACGTTCTGTTATAAAGGAACCTCGAGAGGCTCCAGCAAGGGAGAGCAGCTATTTGCATGCCCTTGACCCAGCAACCTTGTTCCTCCTCTATGGAGCAAGGTCATCTTCTTGGATCAGGCAGGCAGCTTCAGGAGAGACACGCATGGAGCTGTGAGGGAGGACGGGGATACCCAGTTAGCCAGGCGGACAGCCTGAATCAACCCCGGCGACCAATGGGGTGACAGATGTCCCAGCCAGATCACCCTCACATCCTATGTACAACTTTCTTCCAAATGGACATCGGTCCTTATATTGACATTGAATAAAATCTTAAGCCTACACATGTATGTTTAGCTATAGAGGAGTCTCTATAAGACAGCCTTGCTTTTTGTTATTTTACCTACTCACCTATCCAGGCTATCTTTTGGAACAAACACAATTTTTGGTTGACACCTGTAAGAAGCTTTCCTTAGACAGCTCTTTGAAATATAGTTCACATACCATAAAATTAACCCACTTAACGTTGACGGATTCAGTGGTCTATTCACAGAGTTGCGCAACCATCAGCACAACCTAAACCTAGAACATTTGGATCACTACCCTCCCCCCATGAAAGAAATCTCAGACCTCTAACAGTCACTGCACATTTCCTGCAGCCTCTTACACCCACTAATCTTTCTCTCTCTACAAAGATGTCTATTCTGGACATTATAAGTAGACAAAATCATATAGTATGTGGGGTTTGGGTTCCTTTGCATCTGGCTTCTGTCACTTAGCATGATGTCTCCAAGGGTCAATCTTTCTGTACCATAAATCAGTACTTCGTTCCTTTTAACGGTTGAATAATAGTCCATTGTACAGATAGACCACATTTTGTTTATCCTTTTGTCCACTGGCGGGCATCTGGGTTGCTTCTACTTTTTGGCTATGTGAATAACACTACAGTGAATATTTATGTATGAGTTTTTGTATGGATGTATGTTTCCGTTTCCCCTGGGCATATACAACTCAGAGCAGAATTCCTGGGTTATATGGTAACTCTGTATTTAACACTTCCAGGAACTGGCTTTCCATTCCCATCGGCAGTATATAAGTGTTTGCACTTCTCTACATTTTTACCAACACTTGTTATTATCTTTTGTATTATAGCCATCCTAGTGGGTGTGAGGAAGTATGTCCCTGCGGCTTTGATTTGCATTTTCCCTAATGGTGATAATCTTGAACATTTTTTCCTGTGCTTATTCACCATGTATGTACCTTCTTCAAAAAATATCTATTCATATCATTTGCCCATTTCTGAACTGGCTTGTTTTTTTGTTATTGAGTGAGAAGAGCTCTTCATATATTCTAGATACAAGTCCCTTACCAAGGACTTAATTTGCAAATATTTTCTCTCATGCCAAGGGTTGTTTTTTCGTTTTCTTGATGGTTTGATTTTCAGCATAAGAGTTTTTCTTTCTGATGATGTTCAAGTTATCTATATTTTCTTTCTTCACTCATGCTTTTGGTGCCATATCTAAGGCTTTGCACAAAATCAGCTGACAGCAAATGTGAGGTTTATTTCTGTACTTTCTATTCTTTTTTTTTTTTTCTATTACATCAATCTGTCTGCCCATCCTTATGCCAGTACTATGTTGTCTTGTTTACTGCAGTTGTGTGAAGCAGTCTTGAAATTGCAAAACTTGAGTCCTCCAACTTTGGTCTTTCTCTTAATCATAATTACGTTGGCCATTCTGGGTCCCTTGTATTCCCAAATGGATTGTTAGGATCAGCTTGTCAATCTCTAAAAAAAAAAGAAAGAAAGAAAGAAAGAAAGAAAGAAAGAAAGAAAGAAAGAAAGAAAGGAAGGAAGGAAGGAAGGAGTGTGGCTGGGAGTGACAGAGGGAGGGAGGGAAAGGGAAGGGAAGAAGGCAGGCAGGCAGACAGGTGGACAGGCAGACAAACCAGCTAGGGTTCATGACAAGGATCACAATGAATCTGTAGAGACATTTGCGGAGTATGCCATCTTGACCATATCGCCTTCCAATCTGAGAACATGGATCCTTTCCATTAACTGAGACCTTCTCTAATTTCTATCAATAATGTTCATAGTATTATAAAGACAATGAATGAAATACACATGTGACCATGAGCCAGGAGCTGGATGGGTCAAGTGTACACAACGACATCCCGCAATCTGCCAGTGGGATTGGGGACAGTTGAAGGTCGTGCTCCAAACCTCAGCTTGCTCGCTCTTTCTTTGTCCCTTCCTGACCTCATCATCTTCACGTCCAAGCTAGAACTCAGCACGCCCTTTAGCCTTCTGTGGTTCAGTGTCATCCCCATCATTTTCACCATTTGTCAAAACCTGTTCAGACATCTCGATTCTTGCCTATTGGACTCCGCTAGGAGACCACATCAGGTGGAGAGCAAAGTGAGAGGATCGGGAATCTGGCTACTGGAGAAGAGATCCCCCAGCTTCAACACAGCAGTTTCTTAAAGAAAAACAAAACAGAACAAGACACAAAAACCCACTGGCCTAGACCACCCATGTCTCCTCACAGGACCCCATAGACAGCCACGGGTGCAGCTGGTCTCACACACAGTGCGAGCCTCCATCCCACCATCCCTGGAGGCCCTTCCCTGTCTTAACGGTCCTGACACTGAGCACAAACCTTTTCCAGGGAGGGGCTGTCGAAGCTTTCGATCTGGTTGTTCAGCTCCTTGCTCAGACGCAAGCTCCAATTGGAACCTCGGGTCTTCTTAAGGGAATTTCTCAGAAACTGAGGAGGCAGAAGATGTCACTGGGCAATGCCATATGTCCCCAGTCCTGTTCTCTCCCAAGCTCCAGGAGCACTGTGTGATCTTGAGCAGTGACTCCCCCTCTCTAACCCTCTTCCCCAATCTCTAGATTGCTCCACCCATCGAACCCTGACCCAGTGCTAACATTCTGGGGGCCTGGGAAACAGCTGTGGTTTGGGGGCTGGAAGGAGGAGGTCACCCCTATGCTGCTTTCCTGAACACTTGGTCCCTGAGGATAGAAGGCTCTCTGTTCTCCTTTGCTAATGGATACAGCTGTAGACATGCTTGGCACCCTCCACCCCAAGTTTTCTTGGGGGTGTCCTTTAGGGACTCCTGAACTCTCCACACATCAACCCCACCAAGGGGCCTGCCATGCACTCCTCCTCTTGCTCCCGACCCAACCTCAGCAAGCAGGATCAAGTCTTTACCTGAATCAGCTTGTCCTCCCAAGTTTTCTGATTCCAAGTAAACTCAGTATGTTCTGCAGAAAGAAGGTCCACACTTGCGGACTTCTTCAGCTGCTCCCCTCTGGATCAGCCTCCTTAGTCAGGCATTCAAAGCCCTCCATGCATGGTCTCAGCACATGCTGCATTTCCCTCCCCGCTTCCCCAAAGACCCAAATAGGCCTCACGGGTCTACCCTGAGCTTTGGTTCTTGCTGCTCAGTCCCTGTGATTAGTACTCCAGCATGCACACTAAGAGAGGAGCTGACTTGGGTTTGGTGCCCTGGATGCCTCACCTTCCAGGTACTTGACCAGCAGTGGGATCTCCAGCTCCCACATGTCAGCCATGGAGGGAGCAATGCTCTGTCTCAGGGTCCTCAGGAGGTTGAGCATGGCTATCCCTCGGCCCTCCCCCTTATAGGGGGATGACATCAGCACCTGGGGAGCACCAAGACTCCAGTGGGGGCCTGCCCCAAGCTGGGCAGTGCCAGGCATTTTGTTCCCAGAAAGAAGAAGAGGGGTAAGATAGTGGGCTTTCTCCCCACCCCAGGCTTCCACGGGGTGTGGATTAGCGCCCATAGTCAACATAAGGAGGAAATCCGGGGCACCCGCGTGGCTCAGTCATTTAAGCGTTTGACTCTTAGGTCATGATCTCAGGGTCATGAGATCGAGCCCCACGTCAGGTTCTGTGCTGGGTATGGAGTCTGCTTGGGATTCTCTCTCTTCCTCTCCCTTTGCCCCTCTCCCCACTCTCTCTCTCCCCCTAATAAAAAAGAAAAAAAAAAAAAAGAGGAGGACGAGAAGGCCCAGGTAAATGCCTATGAAGGACCCCTGGGGGCAGGCAGGCCATTGGCAGTGTCCTGGAGTTGTTTAGGGGCTGCTCAAAGAATGAGCAGAGGAATCCAGGAGCATGTCCTCACCAGGTCCCAGGGCATCCGAACACACTGCCGATGCCACGTCTACCCAAGAGGAATGAAAGGGACCCAGAAAGCTCTGTCCTCCCAAGTGTCTAGCTCCCTCCTCCCACTGGAGACTTCAGGAATTAGGAGCTCAAGGGAGGGGGGCCATAGGCAATGGCCTCAGTCAGGCCAGGGCATAGCCTGGGGGAGCCACTCACCAGGAGACGGGCCAAGAGTTTCTGGGGTGCAGGAAGGTCCACTGAGGAAGAAGGAGACGTGAACCTACTCCAGTTGCCCAGTTCATACCAGGACAGGTCCCCAGACCCCTAGGGCCCGTGCCCCTGAGAAGGGCTCTGCCCTGGAAGGTACTTCCCCAACATCAACCCATTGCCCCCAGAACAGAAAATGGGTTAGCACAGGGACCACTGATATGTCCATAAGGAACCTCATTTTCATTGGTTTAGCCTGGGACGAGGAGAGAATCAATGACATCATTAGAAGATGTCAGGGGGCGGCCTAGCCCAGAGTCCAGGTAAGGAGATGAAGAAGACCCTCCCCCCCATTTGCCATCCCTGGGTCCTGAAAGGCTCCTAAAACCATACCCACCACCAGCAACGCCCATCCAGCAAAGCTCCAGGCCCATGTGAACAGCTCCCTTGGAAGAGCAGTGTCACCCCTCTGTTGGGGGAGGGGAACTCGGGGAATGAACCGCCAAAGCAGGTTTGCACAATTTTAACACATCCTCAGACACAGTAAGGATGGGCCTTCGGCCTGGCTGGCTGGGATCCCGGCGGCTTCCTGGAAATAGCAGAGCGGCTACTTCCCGGGACACCAGTAGTCCACCGGCCCTATCTCACAGGCTATGGCAGGGAGGCTGCCCACCGTGCCTGCTCTTGCCGGCCACGCTGGCCTCCACGTCCTTGGTGTGGAGCTGGCGTTCTGCCAGGTTTGTGAGGCTGATGCAGATGGGGGTCAAGGCCTCCGTGTAATCCGTCTCCATGATATAGCACAGGAGCCTCAGCCAAAACTCCTGGGTTGGGGAGCAGGGAGGAGGAAGCGTTAGCTGGGGCACTCACGGCCGAGTAGGAGCCCCATCTCGCTGCTGCACAGCTCACCTGCTCTAAGCAGCGGCTCGACAGATTGGAACTCCCATTACCCTCCTCAGTACTTCTGGTCTTAAGATAGACTGCCCCCCGGACAGGGAGCATCTAGCCCGAGGCCTCACTTAAAGGACAGTGATCCCCTCCTTGTGCTATGATGGCAATTTTTTTCTACTTTTCTTTGCTACATCACAGTGCGTTGCCATGAAAAGTTGGCACATTTGTTCCTCCTTCAGCCTGTGTCCTCCTTGGGGTTATACTGAGCTCTTTGAGCATGTGGCCTTCATGTCTTCATAGTAGGAACTCACTGGATGCTTGTGGAATTAATCCATTAAAATTATCTCTGCACACACACACACACACACAAACACACACACACCTAGACTGACGGGGCTTTAAGGAAATTGACACATTACCTGCTCTAAGTCAATGGATACATACTGAGACCCACTGTGTGCCAGGCACTGCCTTAGCCTCTGGGACACTAAGTTCCCACCAAGGACCCAGCTCTGGAACCAGATCTTCAAGAACAAGAGCTCAGGCAATAGGAAGATGAGGGGCCCCTCCAGACATCCCAGACAGTGGGAATGGGAGAAGCAAGAGCGCAGAACCCTGGGCATGCCCCATCCTCCCTGGAGCCCGGGGCACAGGGAGCATGCAAGCCAAACTGTCAGCTGCAGGGGCCCCACCAAGGGGGCAGCCCCACACAGGGGGCTGGCTGCAGGGGTGTGGGTCACACTCACATTGGTCATCCCACTGACGGAAGAGGTTATGATCTTCACGGTGTCCATGGTGACTTTGTGGACCATCTTCTCCTCCAGGTCCCTCTGATAAAAGCTCTCTCGGTGATTTGTCTGGAAACCAGAACCAAGGGGGTCCCAACTCTTGGGCCGGCAGGGGCTTGCTGCAATCTCGGGCATGGTCTCCTCATGCCTCTGAGGCTCAATGCCCAGATACTGGGTCTCCAGGGTTTTCTAGATGTACTGCCCACACCTCTACCTACAGCTCACCGTGAGCCCAGGCACTGGTGTCCTGAACGTAGAGATGGGAGCAGAATCAAGCATGGGGGCAGCAAGGAGATTCTTCCCTGAGGCTCTGGAAACTACTTCCCAAGACCAACTGCACCATGGTCTGCCTATCAGGGCCACTCACCAGCTTGTAGGTGGACAGAGTCAGCTGCACGGACACGTACTTCAGGCCCCAGCCTTTGATCCTGTCCTGGTAGCCAGACAGAGCCAACTGGCCGATGATGCGGAGAATAGCCATCCTCACCTGAGGGGACAGGACGGTGGACATACAGGAATTGGGGCGGGCTCCATGGTGGGGAGGCTCTGCACCTAACTCCCAATGTTGGCCCATGAAGCAGCTAGGAATTCAGAGTGCTCAGGGTGGGAAGAGGCCTCAGAGGCAGTAGCCCACTCCGTCCACCACCCCCTGCCCCATCCAGAGAATCTCACTGGGCAGCATGACCAGCCAGGAGCCTTATCTCCGATCTCAGGCAGCCCTGTTGGGGACAGCCTGACTCTTACCCAGGGCTCCCCAGGCTTGGGCTCAGGCTTGCTATATGGGCTGGCTGTCCTCTCTTGACAGCCTGCACATTTTTGAGAACAGCTCTGCCTAAATCTTCAGCCCAAACCCCTCCCCCACCCCATCTCACGCCCTCTCCCGTCAGTGCAGACCCTCGCCTTCCTGGACCTCCCCTCCCCAGGGGCCATGCAGCAGCGGCCTGCAGAGCCTACAACCAGAACTGAAGCTACATTGCAAGGTGGCCGTGGCTCCAGCGCAGTCTGGACTGTGGGGTTTTTTAGCCTTTATTTGCTATGTGGGCTGGCTGTCCTCTCTTGAGGACAGGGTGTCTCCCTCTGCTGCCTTGTTCAAATGCAATAAAGGTTTTACAAAACCCTTGGGCAACCCCGCAGCTCTGGATGAAACCAGATTCACTCCGCCTCTCCTCCGTCCAGGGTGGTGTCTGAGCTCCTTCATTGGGAAACTCTGGGTCCTCCACGCGAGCAAGTGTCTCAGGAGCAGGACCACAGCTCGGGGGGCACCTGTCCTCAACCCTGCTCAGTGCTGGCTGGGAGGCTAGGCTTCCCATCAGAGAGCCGGCAGCATGTGGCCCCTGCCCACAGAGTGGGAGAGGAGTGAAGGCCACCCACAGGACCTCCCTCTGCTTCCCCGCAGAGTGTCCCAAACACCAGCCCCTTCCAGGTCTCTGCCCTGTTACCTTGAAGCGGGTGTCAGAGAGGGTGTTCTTGACAACCCGGATGGCCAGGCAGATGGTCCTGATATTCATTCTGGGCTCTGAAAGAGGAAAACCAGCCTGGAGGGCCACCAGCCCCAGAGCTGGGCTCTCAGGAGATGCCTGGGAGTAGTGAGACTCCCAGAGCACCAGGCACACCGGCCACCTTCCCCCCAGAGCCAGGCGTCAGGTGGCTTGGGCCTCCTGAGAGCCTCTGACTGCCACCACGGCTCAGCGACACCTCCCTCGGAAGCTTCTCTGGCCACCTCCTCATCCTTTCAACCTGTCCCACCCCACCTGGCCGGGGAGGGCTTTGTTTCTGTGCCTCAGTCCCTTGGCCTCTGCTTTGTGATCCTCTTCAGAACCCAGGTGGACTGTCCTAGAGAGCATGTCTCCACCTGCAAGTCCTTCAGGGCGGCACCCAGGGCCAGGCACGCACAGGCATGGGCACAGGCTGCAAAGCACAGCAGGGCAGAGGCTGCTGCGTTCAAAACTTGTGTCGGCCACATCCTAGCCATGTGACCTCAGGTGAACGCCTCAGCCCCCACTGCCTCAGTTTCCCTACCTTTAAAGTATGGATAATATTAGGGTGCTGGGTGGCTCAGTCAGCTAAGCATCTGCCTTCAACTCAGGTCATGATCCCGGGGTCCTGGGATCAAGTCCCAGGTGGGGCTCCCACCTGGGACCGGCGGGGGGCGGGGGGGAGTCTGCTTCTTTCTCTGCCCCTCCCCCCCACTCATGCTTGATCTCACGTGCATACGCGCATAGGCACAAAAGTAAATGAAATCTTTTTTTAAAATGTGGCCCATAATAGTACTTCTCTCACAGAGCTTCTGTAAGCAATAATGAGCCAACACAGTGCTTGGCACACAAGGAAGTACTTCGTAAGTGCTTGTGAGTCATAGAACCGACGATGGCCGATTCAGGGAGGAGGAAGATTAAGAGAGGTAAGAAAGAACCATGAGAAGGTTTTGGAGAGGTCCAGTAGGGACAGAATTACAGTCAGATGCTCAACTTGACACTAGACTCCAGGCTAGAGATTTCTACAGGTCAACGGTGGTGGAAGAAAGAGAGGGAAGGAGACCAAGGGGAAGGTAGCAAGTCATCGCGCACTAAGGAACCATGATACAGTCTTGAGTTTTTTAATCTGCAAAGTAGAAACCTGCTTCTGATCTTAAAAAGAGTATATGCTCATTGCAAAATCAAAATAAAAGATAACCTCCCTAAGCTCATTTATGCAAAAATAACCACAGATTCCTTGCAAGTAACCAAGGTCATGCTACATACACTGTTCCCAAACCGTGCTGATGTGCTCAACAGGGAGCCCATCCTGTCCACAAAAAAGTACAGATTGACTACACCCTTTATGGTTGAGTCATAGTCCACTCTGTGGATAAGCTATCATTTGTTCCAGAAATTCCTGTAGAAAAACCTGTAGGTTGTTTCCAATGTTCTGCTTTTATGCACAACGTGCTAACGAACATCATTGTCTAGTTACCTTTGGGCAACGATTTCCTTTAGACAATGGTCAAAAAGTTAGATTGTTTATCCCAGGTTTCGGTCCCTATGGAAGTGAGCACTCAGAATGCTTTATCAATTTACACCCTTGTCAGTGAAGTGCAAGGAGCTAGTTTCCTTTTATTCTAGCACAGGGATTAGCTGTAAGCCTATTTTTGTAAATAAAGTTTTATTAGAACACAGCCACACTCTGCAGTTTATGACTGCTTTGGCACAGCTGAGTCTTTTTTTTTTTTTTTTTAAGATTTTATGTATTTATTTGACGAAGAGAGAGAGATCACAAGGAGGCAGAGCAAGAGGGGGAAGCAGGCTCCCCACTGAGCAGAGAGCCCAATGTGGGGCTCAAACCCAGGACCCTGAAATCATGACCTGAGCCAAAGGCAGAGGCTTAACCCACTGAGCCACCCAAGAGCCCCAGATCAGTTGAATCTTAACTATCACAGAGACCATATAGCCTGTAAAGCCAAAAGTATTTTTACTATCAGGTCTCTTATAGAAAAATGGCTATGCCATTTTTCATTATCATCTCTTTCCACCAGACAGAGAAAAATGGTCTCATTGTTGCTTAAATTTGGGCTTTTTTTTTTTTTTTTCAGAGAAGTCTTTACTATTAGCAGAATGTGCTTCATATACAGTTGCCCAGATTGTGCACTGCACAAGGACACTCAGTTGAAAGACTGAATAGGAGTGGTCCATGCTCTTCTAAGCAAACCATGTTCCTGTAAGGCCACATGCTGCCAGCAAGGGATGCCTTGTTCCAGTTCACACAAATGTGCTGTCTGAGCTGGTGCCATCCTTGGGGACAGGATTTCCCTTCTGATTGCAAGGCCAGGTTTAGAGTTTGGCCTTAGGAATTTAGAATCAGGAGTTTTGACTACGATTGGGCATTGGGGCCTTAGGACTAAATCTACACAATGTAACCTAGTGTTATTTAAGGTCTTTGATTTCATTTGGGGTGTGGGGTTTGTTCTAGGATTCGGGTTAACAGTTTGGAGAAGCTGTGATTCAGAGTTTGAGGAGAGGGTTGAGGGTAGGGTGTAGGGGACACAGTGCTGGTTAGGTTCAAGGGTAGAAAATATAAAGCAACCTCGGTCCACCCAGTAGCGTCTAATAAAAGAGGAAATGATGACGGTCCAGACACCGGTGAGACCTGCCTCCCCAGCCTCCCGCCTGACTTCCCACTCTCGCTCACCATCTGCGCTCACCACTGCCCTAATCAGGGTCAGGGTCCCCACGCGGATGGCCTCCTTGCTCGTCTCCATCTGACTGAGGAAGAACTTCATCAGCTCCTTGGGGTAGGACCGGGCTGCAACGGGACGGACACCTTCAGTTCTGCCCATGGAGCCAAAAGGAGGAGGAGGCAGCCCAGGGCCAGGCCTCCCAGAGGCTGGGGCTCCCACAGGCTCATGGCGGACCTGGGGCGGGGCGGGGCAGGGAGGAAGGGAGCCTCACCGAGAGCTATGAAGCAGTGCACAATCTCCGCCAGGTTTTGGCTGCTATATTGCTGCTGGGCAGGGGCCTTGGAGCACACCTGGGAAGTGAGGGTGCAGGGCGGGTGGTGAGATCGCAACCAGAGAGCAGACACAAGTGTAGGGGCAGCCTGGGGCAGCCATACCAGAGGGCACGAGGGTACCACCGCCTTGCATCCCTATGGGATACGGGAGCCAGATGAGCGAGACGGGGGCTCCACCACCCTCACACCCTTTCCCCTGGCCGGCCATGCCACCTGCTGCAGCCCACTTCCCGCTGATCCACCCCGAGGAGGCCAGCACCCAGCCAAGCCTGCCGGCCTCACCTGGATGTGGAGCTCGGTGAAAATGGTGTGTAGTTGCATTTGCGGGACGGGGGTGCTGGTGATGACCGACATTTCCAGGATCTGCCTCAAGACCTACAATGGAGAGGCAAATGATTGCAGATGATCTTCTGCCAATTCAGGGTCCGTTCACTCTAGACTCTTGCTGCTCAGCATGGCCCGTCGGCCAGTGGTATCATCATCCTCCCCCACCCCCACCCCGGGAGCTGGTTAGAATGCAAGCTCTCGGGCCTGGCTCCAGACCTGCTGAATGCAACCCTGCATTTCGGCCAGCCCCCCGGCAAGGCCTACACGCGGTTAGGCTTGCAAAGGGCATGCGAGGCCACTGAGCATGACATTCTTCCCCCTTTCTCTTCTATCCACCTGGAAATGAATCCCATTCTTTCACCAGACCCATCTACGGCGGCCCCGTAGATCTACCACATGAATTTCTGTTCCTCGCTTTTAGAGTTGAGCACCACGCCACAACAGCAAATCAGTCAACCCCTTATAATGTATCAGCCTGGGTCATACCTCCACGTGGAACCCTACCAAGAAACTCCACCTTTGGGGCGCCTGGGTGGCTCAGTGGGTTAAAGCCTCTGCCTTCGGCTCAGGTCATGATCCCAGGGTCCTGGGATCGAGCCCCGCATCGGGCTCTTTGCTAAGCAGGGAGCCTGCTTCCTCCCCTCTCTCTCTGCCTGCCTCTCTGCCTACTTGTAATCTCTGTCAAATAAAATAAATAAAATCTTTAAAAAAAAAAAGAAAGAAAGAAAAAGAAACTCCACCTTTTGTGGGTTAAGAGCTGTCATGGGTTAAAGGGTCCCACAAAATGCCTGAGGCTTTCCAGATGTAGTTAGTTAAGGGTCTCAGATGACACCACACTGGATTTAAGGTGGGCCTTAAGTCCATGGCGTCTTTATAAGAAAAGGAGAGGACACGGGCAGGCACAGAGAAGAGACCACATGAAGAGGAAGGGGTCACACTGGAACGATCCAGCCGCCAGCCATGCAGTGCCTGGGGACATCAGAAGCTGGAAGAGGCAAGAAAGCATTCTTCCCCAGGGCCCCCGGAGGGATCACTGCCTGCCAACCCTTCGATCCCTGGAACTATGCGAGGATCTGTTTCTGTTCTTTTAGGCCACCCACCCTGTGGTTCTCTGTTATGGCAGCCCTGGAAACAAACACACAGCCTCACTGTGGCCTCTGAGACCGTTTGGGTCCTCATCCCTTCCACGTGGAACAGCAGCATTCATTTCTCAAGAATTCAACTGCTGGGCCCAACTCCTGCCCGGGGGACAGCCCCCTGGGAGCCCCAGGAACCGAAGCTCCGTCAGGCAGATGGCCAGTGGCCTCTCACCTGCGTGACGAAGAGTGCCTCCAGGCCGCCTCGGTACTCCGCCAGCAGCAGGGGGATGTAGTCGTACAGCTGTTCCCGCAGGTCGTCATTGGGCAGGAGGAGGTTCAGCATCGGCTTCAGGGACTTGATGACCCCCAGCTTCACCTGCCCCAGGAGCCCGGGCCCGAGGCAAAGCCCAGTGATGTCACACCAACCAGAGTGCCAAGCACGCACGACAGAGGGGACCTAGGAAGTAGTTGAGGCCCCGCCCGAGACCCCACAGGCAGGCAACGAGGCCGGATTGTCCCTGTGAGTCCCAGCTCAGTCACTTAGGAAAACCTGAGTGCCTCAGTTTCCTTATCTGTAAAATGGTCCCATAGCACAGAGTTGATGTGGAAATAGTTCCCCTTGGTAAAAGGTGCTGTAACAGGGATCCTCATCCAGCAAGCCCCGGCCCTTCTCAAGACGCCCTCCTGAGGCTCCAGGCCCCACGTGGTTCAGCAACTCTGTTTATCAGGTCACTGTCTCTCCAGGGTTCTGGGAATGAGGCTGGACCCAGCGGTTTCTCTGTGCTCCTAGCCACACAGGCTGGGGAGCCGTGACCTGGGGGGACCACGGGACCCTTCCCTGCACCCAAGAAAGGTGCTTCTCACCTCGGGGTTGTGGCTCCTCAGCCACACGGTCACAAAATAGCGGTACATGGGGAAGAGCTTCATGGCAAACTGATCCTCGGTCATCACCGGGTACACGCTGTCCTCCAGATGCTTCAGGTAAAACTGCACCATCTCACAGAAGGTCTCCATGGCTGCCAAGGGGGGAAAGCGGTGAGCCCGGAGGGACAGGAGCCGGATTCGGCCTCCCCCGGACTAGCCGGACTAGACCTCCTCCAGGACGGGGTGCTCGCACACTTCCGGAACCAACGGGTGACCCAGATGGCCTCAGCCATCCAGGAAAACCCGGTCTTTGGCCTGACTTGAGCAGGCCCACTGTAGGGCCATTTTCCCTGGTCTCTGTTCCAGGACTCCCATTGTCCTTTCCGGGCCTCCTCCTGAAATGCTTGGAACAGAGCCTGCTGAGCTGAGTCCCAATGTTGACCTCCTCCCGCTAAGCCATCTTCTCCTGAAAGCACGTACCACCCCCCACCCCCAAGAGTGAATCAGAGGCCACACGACGCAGGAGATTGGGTCACCGTTTGGGAAGAAACATCTTCTGTTCAACAGACCACCCACCAGTTTGTCCCAGTCCCACTTCGGGCACCCTGACCGGGGCCAGAGAGGCAGACCAAGCAGACACCTACCACCGCAGATCACCTGCCGCATTTTGGCTTCGTTGGCAAGTCTCAGCATCGTGAATATAGTGGCCAGGGTGATGCCCATGTATGGCATAAACTCAAACACTGTGTAGGGCGCGAGAGAAGACAGGGAGCAGGGCCAGGTCAGCAGGGGCAAGGCAGAGAGGATGAGCCCATGGTCTGCCGCCTCCAGTCCCCACGGGGGCAGAGCATGCCACCAGGGCCGCAGGAAACAGCACAAGTCGGTGCTACAGGAAAAGAGGACGCTAGCAACAGGTGTAGGGGGAAGGAGCCGGGGACAAGGAGTCAGAAGAAACCCAGACGGGGCTACAGGGAAGAGTGGGCAGATCAGGAAGGTGGGGAGGGGAGACTTAGTGGGGCTCTGCTGGTAGATGCCTGGCTCTTTAGGTGTCCCACAAATGTCCTTGGATGAAGGAAGAAACCAGGAAACAGCCAGTGAGAAAGAGGGACCAGAAGAAGAGAGAGAGGAAGGAAACCAAGAATTGGACTGGGAGAGAGGAGGGATTATGGAGGGACAGAACCACCCTTCCCCACTTCCCCCCAGGCCTAGCCCATCCGGCTGCCCCCTCGGAGTGGCAAGTCCACCCAGCCCCACTGCCTCTCCGCCATCTCTCTCCATCTGTCCGGCCCCATGTGACCAGAGCCAGTGCGAAATGGGACATGCTGGCCCCTGGCCCCTTCCTGAGTCACTGTCCTCACAGTCTCCATGACCCACACTGTCCCCAAGCCCCTGCCAGCTCTCTCCCTGGGCTGGGCTTCCCTGGGCCAGGTGCTGGCCTCTCCTCCCCTCTCTCTGCGTCCGCTCCGCGGGCATGGGTGGCTTGGGCACTACCTGCACGCTAAGGACCCTGCAAAGAAGATCCCTCTACCTCCCCTCTAGCTCTGCATCCACACACCAACTGGACGCTGTCCTCATTCTTTGGAGGTCCCCTGTGCATGTGAGCTCCATGCATCCACTGTAGAGGCAGCTGCTCAAACCTGAGGCCCGGGAGACATCCGCGGCTCCTCCCACTTATTCCTTCACCTTGGGCACACATCTCATCATCCCATCGATTGGAGTCTTGTTTATGTCTCCCCTCTATCCACTACTCCCCAAATTTGCCCCAGCCTGAGCCACCAATGCCTCTCAGATACACACCTCTTCTCCCTTCTCTGTCCACACAACAGCAAGAAAGGTCTTCCCAGAACCTTTGTTCCACAAGGCAATTGCCGCTTTGACACCCTCAACAGCTTTCCAGGGCCCTCGAATGAAGTCCAGACTTACACCAGGCCCTACAGCCTCTCCAACCCCTCTTTACCCCATCTCCCCCTCACCCTAACTATAACCACAGTTTCCCTGAGTTCTGCAGAGAAACCAAGCCTTTTCCTGCCTCAGGGCCTTTGCACATGAGGCATATCTGGTTCTCCACACAGTTACCATCCTCTCATCCCTTCAGGTCACAACTGAAATGTTGCTACCTCAGGGAGACCCCCCCAGAGGTGAGGTCCCTTCCCTCCTCCTGATCTCAGAGACCCACCAGACTGTTCTCTTCCCATCCCTCACCTCATATGATAATCATCGATTTTCTTGTTGACTTGTTTACAGACCTTTATAGGGCGGGACACGGCCCCTCATCCAGCACTGGCCACAGCCCTGCCTGGAGCAGGAGCTCGGCACCTGCTTGTGGAATGAAGGGGGAGCCCAAGAGGAGAAAGCTTTGAAGAAAGAATGACAGGGGAATAAAGAGACAGAAACAAGAGGCAGGGACACAGAGAATCTTCACAGCGGCGGGAGACACAGGGAAAGGGAAAAAAGGAATGCAGGAGCAAGATAAGAAAAGAGGGAGGGGCTGTGGAATTGGTGACGACAGGGAGTAAGGAGTGCTCCCGTCGGGACAAGCACCACGAGATGCGTGCAATTGCTAAACCGCTCTCTTGTACACCTGAAACTAGTATAACGCTGGGTGTTAACTAACCAGAATTACAAAGAGAAATTTAGACAGTAGAAAAGAGAGGAAGGGGTTGGTCCGAGAACAGAGAGGCGGAGACCAGCAGGGGGCGCCGGGCCACCACGGGGCCTACCGTTGCCATTGGCCAGCTTGGCCAAGGTGATGATGACAAATTCATCCGTGAGGTTGAGGGGCTTCAGGTGGTGCTGCAGCTCGTACATGACCATGCTGAAGTGGTTTCGGGACAGAGCCACCAGCGTGTCACTGGCCACCTCTGCCTTCACATCACCATCCTCCTGCCAGGGACGGGAGAGGGACGTGGGGCTCCACAAAAACCCTCCCGCTCCACAACTGCTCCAGCCCCGTGCGCTCCTCGGGTTCAGCCTCCTCTTGACCCCTGAGGTCCCTGGACAAGGGCCTTGCGTGTCCCAGGCCCTACGTACCAGGGCCCAGCCCCTGGGTGGGTTGGGGATGGGGGAGGTGGGGGGGCATTGTGAGCGGGCTCTCCTACCTCCAGGGTCTCTCTCATTTCCTTGGAGGCGATGGTGACCAGCCTCTGGACTCCCTGTTCCTCCAGCTCCCCCTCCTGCTGAATGATCTCCTGGAGGATGTTGTAAATGTTGACTTTGCGCTGAGTAGAAATCTGAGAAGCAAGTATGGCAAGTGGCAAGATGCCAGACTTGGGCCACGGAGCCCAAGACGGTGCTGGGACAGACCCAGCACAGTCCTCCATCGGCTCCCTCCAACGGCCCTCCTCCCATGTACCCATGATTTATAAGATATGTATATTTGATCTTTGTCCATTTCTAGCACAGACCTCCTAAAACTCTTAGCATTTTCAGAGTTGAGAGTTTTTAAAGTGTCCTTTGTTATGCTAATGAGGTGACTCGGGAAGCCTCTAAGGGTGGGGGCTGGCTCCCAAGAGATCTAGCCTTTGTTGAGAGGACTGGAAGAGGGGCTGGAATTTGAGGCCAAACCACAGGCCATGTTCTGATCCACGTGCCTCTGTAATGAGGCCTCTGTAGGATGGGGCTCAGAACACATGGAGATACCAGGAGGGGTCCCCAAAAGTCCAAGAAAGCATCTGCCCTACCCTTTGCCCTCGTGAGGGAACACCTGAGGCCAGGAAGTGTGCCTCTTACTCTACTTTGATTCCTAGATAGCCTTATCACCATGTTAAACCACCTGGCTTAGTACAACCCAGGCCACACCTGCAGATCTGCCTTGGAGAATAACTCGTACTTAATCAAGTGTGATGAGCCACACTTAAAGGATGAATGTGGGCCACGGCCTGCAAAGCCCTTGGAGGATGGCCCCCGCTCTTGGGTGGTAGGGTGGCCACTTCCCAACAGCCCAGAGGCCTTGGAAAATGTGGGCACCTCAAGAAGAAAGGAATTCACCCAAATGGATATGTTGTCCTAGTGAAATCTGCTCCAGAGAGTTTGGCCTTGTTTGCCTGGTCTTAGCATAGCAAATAACCAACAATCCTACAGCCCGATCAGAGATTCCTCACAAAAACCACTAAAAGGGAGAAAGTTGTAAGGCCTTGCCTGTCCAGTACCGCCTGGCCCTGGATGGGTGTCCTGCAATCTTCTTTTTTTTAACTGCTCCCTAAAGATCCTTCTTAGACCTATTTTTCTAATTTCCCCCTCCCCCACCATGAAACCTTAATACCACCAATATATTACGTGTCTGTTTACGAGCCATATACATGTCCATGCTTTATACATAAGAAGGTAAGGTTTTCTTCATGCCTCCTCCCACCCAGAACCCATTTTATCTACTTCAGGACAGTATCATCCCCGTTGAGAACATGTGCTCTAGGTTTTCAAAGAGAACTCAGGGAGGCCTGAGTTCGTTCGTTCTTTCTTTCTTTCTTTCTTTCTTTCTTTCTTTCTTTCTTTCTTTTTTTAAGATTTTTATTTATTGGGGCACCTGGGTGGCTCAGTGGGTTAAAGCCTCTGCCTTCAGCTCAGGTCATGATCCCAGTGTCCTGGGATCGAGCCCCACGTCAGGCTCTCTGCTCTGCAGGGAGTCTGCTTCCTCCTCTCTCTGCCTGCCTCTCTGCCTACTTGTGATCTTTGTCTGTCGAATAAATAAATAAAGTCTAAAAAAAAAAAAAGATTTTTATTTATTTATTTGACAGAGAGATCAAAGGTAGACAGAGAGACAGAAAGAGAGTGGGGTGGAGAGGAAGCAGGCTCCCTGCTGAACAGAAAGCCCAATGCGGGCATCCATCCCAGGACCCTGGGATCATGACCTGAGCTGAAGGCAGAGGCTTAACCCACTGAGGCCTGAGTTCTTAATTAATACTCCTGCAGCCCCTACATAAACAGCCAGATCAGTTACAAGACCAGCCTTATCTGTGATCAAGAGGACTCTCTGGAGAACATTTATGGTCAACAAGACAAAAATTGTCCAAGACTTAGAAGCTAGTGTCAAACAGGCCCCCGAGGAGGTCTGGGTTATAGTGCCTCAAGGAGAGCGTGTCCTTGATCTCCCATGATCCTCTAGGTTAGGTTAGGGCTCCATGGGGCTAGAAGCTCAGTCACAGGAAACTGATAACGATGCAAATGTTTCCTCCATAACAACAAAAATTATTCCTGTTCATTGCAACATAAATGAGTTTTGTCTGGCAAAGAATATAAATCTCTGTGAGTAAAACATTCTTCTTACCAGATTTTAACATTTTGCTGGTGCCTTCACTAGTTAATGAATAACAAATCTTTGAAACGTGTTCATTTTTAAAACATGCACACCTGTTTATTGGCTATTTATTGCCACTTATCACCGATGACAGCCTGGGTATTAATCCTGTACTTACACTTTTTTATATCTCCTGACATCTTGGGGCCTTGCAGGTCCTGGAGAGACAGCCCTTCCCAGGTTGAGCCAATTACTACAGAGAGCAAAGAACTCAGCCCAGGAGCCTGCTTTTCTACTGCAAACCTTTGCCTGTGGACCATGGCTTCCAAACCCAAACCCGCTGTGTCAGAATAGACTTGGAGAAACAAACTGAGGGTTGCAGAGGGGTGGGGGTGGGGGATAGGTGAGCCTATGATGGGTATTAAGGAGGACACAGATTGCATGGAGCACTGGGTGTTATATGTAAATGATGAATCTTGGAACACAACATCAAAAACTAATGACACGGGGCGCCTGGGTGGCTCAGTGGGTTGGGCCGCTGCCTTCGGCTCAGGTCATGGTCTCAGGGTCCTGGGATCGAGTCCCGCATCGGGCTCTCTGCTCAGCAGGGAGCCTGCTTCCCTCTCTCTCTCTCTGCCTGCCTCTCCGACTACTTGTGATTTCTCTCTGTCAAATAAGTAAATAAAGGGCGCCTGGGTGGCTCAGTGGGTTAAGCCACTGCCTTCGGCTCAGGTCCTGAGATAGAGTCCCGCATCAGGCTTTCTGCTTGGCAGGGAGCCTGCTTCCCTCTCTCTCTCTCTCTCTGCCTGCCTCTCCATCTACTTGTGATTTCTGTCAAATAAATAAATAAAATCTTTAA
The DNA here is from genome assembly GCF_022355385.1 of Mustela nigripes. Classification (NCBI taxonomy): domain Eukaryota; kingdom Metazoa; phylum Chordata; class Mammalia; order Carnivora; family Mustelidae; genus Mustela; species Mustela nigripes. The sequence continues at coordinate 40,545,674 of NC_081559.1, read as the reverse complement.
AAAAAAAATAAGTAAATAAAATCTTTAAAAAAAAAAAACTAATGACACACTGCATGGTAACTAATATAATAATGATTTAAAAAAAGAATAAGGCAGCTTTTAAACATTATGACAGCCCCTGCTGGTCCTCCAAGTGAGAACCTCATAGTCTCTCCCACCTCTGAGCCTCAGCACCTGGCCCCACGCCCGCCGTGGTCAGTAAGGTGTGCTGAGCGGTGGCTGGCTGTGCAGGCAGCCACAAGTAGGGCAGGGCTCCGGGGGGCAGGTGTCGGGGGGCAGGCAGGCCTTACCTCTGGCACCTGCAGGCAGCGGATGAGAGCATTCATCACTACGGATGGCTCTGTGGTGGCCTTGTCTGTGATGATCACTGAAGCCAGCATCTTCCGCATGTCAGGACCTGTCCCGGCGGTGTCCGTCTTTGCTGACCCACTGTCCATGATGTTGAGGAGGTTCATGACTTGCTGGAAAGTCCCTGAGACAAGGTGGCACAGCTGGGGTGCTGAGAGGGCCATCCCAGGAGGGCTCCATGCCCAGGCCTTCCCAACACTGCCCTGCTGCAGCTCCAGCTGCCCCCGCAATGGAGCCGGGCCTCCCTGTCCACTGTGCAGAAGGAGAAACTGAGACTGAGGCTAGGACCCGCTCCCAGAGAGTTGGTGGCCAGGACTGAGCGGTGGGCATGGGGAAGAGGCAGGAATGCAGGGGTGGGGCCAACTTTCTTGCCTCTGTCATCTGGTTCCAGAGGTTCCAGGTCTTCTGTTTCCTCTGATGGGTCCTCAGTTGAGTCTATGGCTGCTTCTGTCATCTCTTCCTCAAGCTCCTCTAAGACCAAATTTGTAAAATAGTCTGTGTATCAACACACCCTGAGATGACCCCCAGTGAGTCACGCCCTGTATAAGACTCTCCCCTTGAGTGTGGGCAGAACCATGACTTGGTTAGACCCACGTTCTAAGCAGTGGACAGTGGCATAGGCAACAGGAAACCACTCCCATGATCACATGATCTTATACAAGCCTGGAGAGGATTCTCACACTAGCCTCGAAATGGAAACAGTGTGACAAATTGCCAAAGGAAGGAGCCATGTGGCAAGAAAGTGAGGGACTCAGTCCTACAACCACAAGGAACTGGATTCTGCAACAACCACAAAAACTTGGAAGAGAACTGAAAGGATGTGGTCCTGTCCACACCTTGAATGCAGCCTGTGAGACTGTCTCCACCCTGAATCCTGACCCACAGAAACTGTGTGGTAATAGATGGGTGTTGTTTTAAGCCACTAAATCAGTGTCATTTGTTACACTGCAGTAGCTAACAAATACACTTGTTAAGAAGGACCCTTCCTCTCTCTTCTCTTGAACTTAAACTAATGATTAATGAGAAATCCACCTCAGCTGCCCCCATTGCTCCTTTCAAGGGGCTCTTGCAACATCAGCAGCTTCTTAAGGGTTGGCAAACAACACAGATGTCCAAATGGAGAGCTGAACACTCCCAGATCAGTCCTGTGCTCTTTCCCTCCTGGGAATCCTTTTAAGAGCTACACATGGACCCAAATACTGACCTTTCCTCAGAGACCTCTCCTGGATGGAACAAAAATATACCACAAGAAAAACCCCTGTTCTTTGCCTAATACACATCAATGGTAATGGGAATAATAGCAGGAGGGGTTGCCGAAGAAGTGGGGGTAGTTGGCTTCTCCGCCGTGCTGTGGATAAGGAATGGGTCCCCTGGCAGGGTGGGAGGGTTTCATTAGAATCATCACCGTTAGGTAGCAGACCTTTGGAACTTTGAGATCTAACTGCCTTCCTGAGTCTTTCTCAAGTGAGGGCTTTGAGGAGTGCACAGGGCCCTGTGATTAAAGTGCCACATTATGTTGTCATTAAATGATTTTCTTACTCATGTGTGTGGTAAAGTATGGTGGCCTCTTTGGGAAAGGGGCACGGTGATAGTGGGGGTGATTCGCCACCATGTCTCCTGGGGATGCACTGATGGTTTGCAAGCTCCATGGGAGCTTCCTGGCCCCTGCACTCAGAAGGCAGGGGGAGGCCCAAGAAAGGTCACTCCAGGGTTGGTAGATGGCAGTTTTAATAAGCAAGAAACTCACATGCAGTGATTCTCTTGGGAAGCATCAAGACTGTGGATCCTTGCACCTGCCAACTGCATCTGAAGAGTTTATTCCGAGGCCTTAGTAGGTTCAGTCACATATACCATCAAGGTGGCCTCAACACCATATCAGCACCTCAGGGCTGTGTCCTTGGAACAGGCTCTGGGAGTGGGAAAGGCAAGCAGAACCCTCATTCCAAGGACAGGAGAGGGGATGGGGAGCCTTCAATTTCCCAGGCCCAGCTCATGGGTCAACCGGCAGTCACATCTTCTAGGTGACTTCTTCCAACATGTGGTCATAGGACTTCGGGGTGGGAAGATGTGGTCAGGGCAGTTGGGGTGGGGTGGGTCACAGAGGAGTCCTGGGAAAAGGACTCTTCCTCCCCAGGGACTGGACAGATTACCAGATGGGGAATGGGGTTCCCATTGACAGAATACTTAGATGAAGCACCTCTAGGACAGGTGAGAGGGCAAAAACCCTATTTCCCTGAACCAAAAGTAGGGCCCAAGGATTCCCCTGTCAGTTGTAGCTGTGAGTCAGGTCAGATCGAGAGTCTGAGCAATGAAATATTGGCCTTTGGAAACCTTTCTACGCATTACAGGGCAGCAGAACAAGACTCAGAGCCACCTAGGTCCAAGACTGCTTAGTTAAAATTCCCACTCAAAGTCTGTCCACCCTCCTGAGAGGAAGTTCCTCCGCCTCTGCTTGGACACCTCTGATACCAGGGTCCTCATTACCCTTCCTAGCCCATTTCTACTTCACTGAAACTGGATGTTTAGAAGATGAGCTTCCCCGGCATAATGCCAACCTCTTCTTCCCCATAAAATCCCTGTGTGGTTCCTCCCTCTGCCCTTTGGTGACAAAACGACCAGCATGGAACAGGCGCAAGAAGACAGTTATCACCCAACCCTCTTTCGTAGCTACCTCTGCCCTACCTCCTCCCACCACCCTCTGGGCCAGCAATTCTCCTCCAAGATCACTTAAATGGTATGGTTGCCATTCTATTCCACAGACCCTACCTGCCTACCTGTTGTGTACAGCTGACATGGCTCTCCATGTAGTGGTGAATATGGAGGTGGGTAGGACACCTGTGTCCTCTGACAGGCTAAAGACCAAACACATGAAAGACTGTGGATTAAGAGATAGGACGAAATGTATCAGTTAGCTATTGTTGTGTAAAAAACCACCTCAGAGCTTAATGACTAAAAACAACTCTTAATTATTGTTCATAAATCTACCAGCCAGTTCTGTTGATCTGGGGCATATCCATCCATGGATTCACTCATGCACCTGCAGTTAGCTGGTGGGCTCGGTGAGGGCTGGCTGGTGATGGATGGTCCCCCAAGATTGGCAGGCCAGCAATTGGCTAGCTGTTGGCTGAGTGGCTAGGGTGATTGGGTCCCATGTCTATCCCACAGCAGGGCTAGCCCAGGCTGTTCTCACAGCAAGGAGATGGGCTTCTAAAAGAGTGAGCAGGAACAGGAAGGCCTCCTGGGGCCTCCACTTGGGACTGGCCCCTGCCCCCTCTACCACATGCTGCTAGCCAAATGCAGGTCACAGGCCAGCTAGGTCCCGAGGGAGTGGGGAAATGGATCCCTCCCATGCCCAGTCGCATAGGGAAGGGTAGCCATCAGGAAGGGAGGAGAAAGGAGCCATTTTTGGTTGCATACCTAAGGAGTGTGTAAGCCATGGCAAAAAGTGAGAAGCCCCCCTAACACAGTATCTAGAGAAGACACTGAGACCACAAGATCGAGTAGAAAGAAGTGGGTTCTGCTTGGTTTTTGGACATAAAAACACTTTTCAGGGTTTGTTTGTTTGTTTGTTTCCTTCAGATTAGGACAGTAATATTTGACTCCCATATAATCCATCCACGAAATCAGTCACTCGAAGCTGCTGTCATTCAACTGAGCTTCCCACCTTCTATGGGAGCTACTTTGAAAATTGGAAAAAACTGAATTGTAAAAAACTGTGGGTTTAAATGCATGAAAGTGCCAAGGCAGGAAGTGAAAAAAAAAAAAAATGGACGCAACGTACGTATATAGTGGACACACTTGGGAACATCTCCCCAACTCACTAAGCTCCCTCTTCCCTGACCCTTGGGGTCAGTTAGGGCTCCCTGTGGCTATATTTTCCCTGTGTAATACCTCCCTCAACATTCCTGATTGGATGACCGGGAGTAGACGCCTGATCTGGACCAATCAGATTCTTCCCTTCTGGGTAACAGAGACTCTGGTCAGTCTTCCATGGTCCTGTGCGATCTTGAGGACTGAAGAACAGTCAAGACCAAGAGGAGAAGGAAGAGTAGGGCAGGCACCCAGAGTGTATGGGGACCGGGCCAGGCAAGAGAGGCTCTTGGCACCATTGAGGCCTGGCCATGAGCCCCACGTCCTTAGGAAGTCTGCCTCCTTACAAAAAGTCCCCCTTTTTGCTTAGGATATTCCAAAAAGAAGACATAGGGACCAGAGAAATCAAAGTGTGAAGAAGCACAGGCTGGTGGAGCCCCATGCAGCTCAGGTCCAGAGAGGTGGGGGCAGCAGGGAGCCTGGGAGCTGGTCCCTGGGTGGACCAAGAAGGGCCTTGCGGGACGGTGGATGTAGTCTGTGAGTCCCGGTAGGGCTCAAAGATGTGGGGAGGGATCTGGCAAGAACAGCTTCCCAAAAGCAGCCAAGGGAGGGAATAAATGGGGCTGGGTTCAGGAGAAACTACCTATCCATGGGACCACAGCTCCAGTTTGAAGTCTGCACATTTAAAATTGTTATGTGTGATACAAACCACAAAGCAACAAACACACAGAAGTGTGAGCAAAATTAAAGGCACAGAACAAGTGGAGAAAATACGGTACAGGTCAGAACGATATTCTCATTAATGCAGTAAACTCTCTGAACAAACCCTTGGGGTAATATAGCCCATAGGAAGACAGGCCAAGTACAGTCTCCAAAAAAGAAACACAAATTACTCCTAAAATTTAAACAAACAAACAAAAAACTTTGACATAACAATAGTAATAAAAGCACATTTAAAACAAGACCCCAGGGTGCCTGGGTGGCACAGTCAATTGAGTGTCCAGCTCTTGGTTTCGGCTCAGGTCATGATCTCAGGGTTGTGAGATTGAATCCCTTGTTGGGCTCTGTGCTCTGTGCTCTGTGTTCTGTGCTCTGTGCTCAGTGGGGAGTCCATTAGAGATTCTCTCTCCCGCTCCCTCGCCCCCTCCTTCAGCTGGTCGTCTTTCTCTCTCTTTCCTCCCCACTCTCTCTCTAAAATAAATAAATCTTTTTTTAAAAAATTTAAAACCAGGGGGCGCCTGGGTGGCTCAGTGGGTTAAGCTGCTGCCTTCAGCTCAGGTCATGAGCTCAGGGTCCTGGGATCGAGTCCCGCATTGGGCTCTCTGCTCAGCAGGGAGCCTGCTTCCCTCTCTCTCTCTCTCTCTGCCTGCCTCTCTGCCTACTTGTGATCTCTCTCTGTCAAATAAATAAATAAAATCTTTAAAAAAAAAAATTTAAAACCAGATCCCATGGCTCATCTCCCAACTGATACTTTCCTTCAAGATATTACTTTACACCAAAAAGGGTGCAGGAAACTGGCTCTCCCACACACGGATAGCCCCTCTCTGAGTGCAGTTTGCAAATAACTCAAGCCATCTATCTGCTCAGGGCAGCAAGGTTGCGGTGCCCCACCCAGATCCCTGTGTCCTTCTGCCTTAGGGCCCAAGGGGCTGCCTCCAATGCCACACCTCACTTTCTCTCCTGGGGGCTCTTTTTGGCTTTTAGGGTCCCCTTGCCCACACTTGGGGCTGACTGGAAGCGAAGGGAAATTAACACAACCTGGGAGCAGCCGGTCACAGACACAACAAATGCTCAGAGAGCCCAGGACTTGGCTTCCTGCTAAGGTGGGATAAGTCTGACGTCTTACATTGGCCCCCAGCATCGAAAGAGAGATTCGGCTCCAGCCACCCACAGCAGATCAGCTTCTTGGAGTCCCTCACTGCTAATCCCATTCCCCACTCCCATATCAGGGTTTCCTTCACTTACCAAATAAGCTACTTTCCCTGGAATCCTTGCCTCAAGGGAACCCAGGCATACCATAACCATCGACTTGATGGAGACAGTCATGAAGATGTACAAAGACCTAACCACTGGGCTGTTCAAAGAGGGCTCTTTTATAGCAGAAAATACAAATGAATCCACCCAGAGGTCTTGGTTAAATAAGTCCTGCCATATGCATGCAATGATTAACTTCTTGGACATGAAAAATGCAATAAATGTTATAGAAAAGTGTGGGGAGGGCATTCCCAGTAGAGTGAAGTGAGAAAGAGAGTTGAAAAGTGCTAGATATGCTTGGTGTAGCTGCAGTATTTTGTAAGTAAACACATTTGCCAAAATAGCAACTGAAGTTATTGCTGGGGAACAAGATTACCAGATTTTCATTTTCTTGTGTATGCGTGCACCTCTGTTTTTCTAATTTGTCATAATCATGGTTTATTTTTACAATCAGTACATGTAGCCCCCCGAGAAATGCAACAAAAATGAAGAGAAGAACACCTAAGAGATATAATTTATGAGAATTTATTACTATTTTCAATTGTTCAAAACATCAGAGAAAATACACTTGTGAGACACTCTGCTTCGGGTTTTTCTCAAATGAGATCCATTTGCCACAAACATTGATTAACCTCTTGAACACACCATTCATCAATTTCACACATCATTCTTTCCCCTAAAGTCAGAAATCAGACAGGGTTCATTATTTCAAGTGCAAGGCCCTATGGCCCTGGAAATAAACAAATGTATCCTTCTTTAAATACAAGTGCCTTCTGCGAAGCACAAGCTTAAGTTAGGACCTTAAGTTAGGATGGCAACATTCACAAAATTTCCAGAAGCCAGACGATAATGTTAGAACCATCTTCCCGGGTTGCAGGCTGGGGATGTGGGAACCTCTGAAACCTGTGCTCCCCAAACAGTCCTCACTCCTAAGTAAGAAAATTAATGCAAAGTGCAGGAAGGACCTGTCTGACCCTCTGGCAAGTCATTTGAATGAGGACAAGAGTAGTCCAGATTAACAATACTAAAGGGGGCAGAAACCTTTCAAGATCTCTACCTGTAGGTGTGACTACCAATTAGATTGTTTTTATTTTGAAAAACCACTCAGGGATATCTCACTCCGGGCTAAGCATTTGTTTAATAAGCAGAATATGAATTTAACATTGTGTCTAGTTGCAACTTTGGGTCAACTCACTCCCCACCCCCTTCTCAGTGTGCCTTGGATTTATGAGATTTCTTAACTCGTCCTTTCTTTCCAAAGCACTTCCGGCAGCCCCAGGCGCAACATTTATAAGCAATGAAGACAACACCCAGCACAATGGCCAGGAGGAAGCCGATCACGTCCAATGAGTGGTACTGGTACCAGGTGAGATCATGGGCTGCTGGGCGCAGGTGTGGGGCCCCCTTGTGCCTCATCACGAACTCCACCCAGAACACAGCCAGGTCCAGGGGCTCGATGGGGCGGTCCTTGTGCAGCCTGGACAGACGCATGATGTTCTCCTTATAGCTAAACATAGAGACAGTTATGTGAGTGTCTGGAACATTGGTCTCAATGAACCATCCTCCCTTTAGGCTCGCTATGTTTGGGAAGGCTAACCTTGGCAGAGGAAATGAGTTTCCATTATAGACAGAAAATGCAAACACACACACACACACACACACACACACACACACACACACACACTGGTCTTTATCTCTGAAACTTAAAAAAAATGTAGAAAGAAAACTGGAGGCCAAAATTATGATACGAAATTATCTGAATCTTGCTTCCTCCTGTCTTTTTTTCTTTTTCTTGATATTTCTGTAGGAAATTAGATACTTTTTTACAATAAGAGAAAGAAATAAAAGGGTGTGTCAGAAATTATGAGCGGTTCTGCTTTTCACAGAGTTAAACAATCCCATCTAGTCAAACCAGAAGCGGTTTGGAAGTGCCTTCTGCAAGGGGGTGGCCTACTTCCGCATTGGTGACAACCACACCATCCAAGTCTAGCGTTAGCACGAGGCTGCATCTATGCAGCCTGCTCAACAAAACAGATTTTTGTTGATTTGGGGCAGTGTGGCTAGCTGAATCAGAACATTTAAATCCAAACTGGGTTCAATGCTTCGACCCTTAGTGTGGATGCTCTAGAAGAAGAAAGAGACCGAGGAGGAGGGGGACAAAAGGGAAAGGAGAAGAAAGACCAGAGTAAGACACTCTTCCTCAGGAGCGATTATGTCATTATATATGTCATTATATTTGGACACATTATTGTACTGTGTAATCATATTTGGCCATAAGTCTTATTAAACATCTTCCTTTTATGTGTATCTTTTCTTAAAAAGATAGATTTTCTAGAACTTTCCTTCATTCATCCACCATTTACTGAGTGCCGGTTATGGCCTGGTTGCATCATCTGGTGTTCAGAAGGTTTCCATTTGTCTTTATTTCCTGTCCCAGCTTGGCATGCTGGGAACATGGAGATTCACAGTTAGGCAGAGATGACTCCCAAGCAAATAGATGAAGTTCGCTGGTAACTCAAGCTTATTGATGAAGGATTTAAAAATAAATAAGAGAAGTTCCACCAAGTCATTTGTAGGCTCCAGGTCATTTTCTGTACCACTCAACAGAAGATCAAAATTGTACTACTAATGCATATCTCCAGAACGAGTTTTGTCGACACGGGGAGAGAAGTCAGGTTTTCCCTGCCTTCAACGTGGCAGTAGTACGGCTGCTGGGCTGTCAGAAGAGGCCCATCAGAATGGAGGGATGCCACCCGCTGCTCTGGGCATGCTGGGCATTTACCCATGGGGGAGCGGGTTTCGTTGACTTTTCTTTTTCATCCATTGGCGCCCCATTTTCCCCTTTTTCCTTGCCCAGGCTCACCATGTCACCCCGCGCGGTGTCCCATCCCGTCTGAACACATTCCAGTCTTTTCACATCTGACCCTCCAAATGACATCTCTTTCAAAATGAAGCAACTACGGGTCAAGACTCCTGACATTCTCACAGACACACACACGCGTGTACAGGCACTCACATGCACACGTTAATTGTTGGATCAAGTCCACCCCTGGCCGTCACTTCTTCCCATAAGGTTTTGGCCAGCCTGTTTGTTACTAAGGAATGTGACAGCAATACAATAAATGTCATGCAGAGATCATTTGATCTGATAGCTTTGCCTCTCGAATTGTTTTCAGAGCCACATTTAAACAGACTTATCTTTGCTTTTATTATAAGCCTTTGTCTGTGATATCACATGACCCCATCCCATTTATAAATCCCCATGATTTATAAATCAAAGTTTATACTTTGATTTATAAACTTTTGAAACAAAGTTTCTCCCGGGCTTTGGTGCTAGAGAGAGCTGTCCTTCTAAGGACAGCTGTCCTGGTTTATTTTTATCTTATGGACACTATGCTTCTTATAATGGAATATTTCTCTCTGCAGGAACTCACAGATTAGATGTCTACTTGGTGACTGTATTTTTTAATAAATTGAAGTTTTAATCCTACTGAGGGAAATAATATTTAAAATCATTTCAAAGATAATAGGAATTAAATAATAGGAATTAATGCATTCTTTTATAAAATGAATAATAATAATCCCCAAATCATCTTACTTATAAATTGAGTTTTTATGTGTTTATTTTCACATTTGAATATTGCTGTGAATGAGATGGCCAAAATACAGGTAGTATCCCTCTGTACCTTTTCTCTTACCTTTTGTCACTGATGACAGTTTTCAGGGCATTTGCTAAATCTTCGGAAGTCATTTCCAGGACGTTCAAGGTCACTCCAGCCCCCCGGGTCTCCATGCGCTTTGCATTGTCCATTTGATCAGCAAACAAGGGAAGCATCACCATTGGAACTCCGTTGCAGATTCCCTCATATATGCCATGGGAGCCAGAATGTGTGATAAAAGCACGAGTCTTCGGGTGACCTGAGAGGCAAAGCAGGGAGGGATGTTAGGAGTCGAGTCAGCGAGTTTCTCAGTCTAACACTGTCTAGGTTCTGAAAGCCTCAGTGCCATCCACATGGGGCTCCTCAGCAGAAGTCTGCTGAGGAAAATGTGGGTTGAGATGCCCCACTGGATAAAAGGCAATGTGGAATACTCTGGCCATAATATTTTCCAGCTAAATAATCCTTTAGAACAGCCCTGCACAAGCCACTTTGTTAATTTCACTTGGGTTTGACCTACACACCACATCCTGCCTATTGGGTCCATGGTCAAACGAGTGAGACTGATACAAAGCGAAGGTCAAGCAAAGCTTTATTTCGCACCAAGCATCAAGAATCAAACTGACTGGCCAGGGCCATCTCTTGCAAAGAGGCGACATCTCTCTGCCTTACAGAGTAGCTTTTAAGGGCAAAGGCCATGTGGTTGGACCTGGCCACGCACAGGTGGCAAATGAGATTGTAACACACAGAGAAAGCTGCACTGCACAATCATGCTAGGTCACACAAAAGTGACTAACTGAACCAACTGAATTACAATGTACCCTGTAGTAGATATTTGAACTAGCCTATCACCTTGGTCAGAATTGACGCCCAAAAGGCAGGGCCTACTCTCCTTGGTAGCTAGCGAGACAATATGCACCCCCACTGATTGGATACCTCCACCTGGCCTGACCCACCCTTGTATTTGGGCTTTGTTACCTGGGACTAGTTTCTGGGACTTGTTTTTAAGTAAGTCCCCTCGGGGAGAGGAGGAGAGGGACAGTTTAAGTTTTACTGTATAAACAACAAAGTCACTCAAGGTCATAGTTTAATGGATGGAATCGCTCTGGCTCAATAGGCTCTTACATTGCCCACATACCAAGCAGATCATTTTGGGGCAGCCACTTGACAAGTATTGTATTCTTCGCAAGATTTGGTGGTGGCGTGCCAGTATACCGCCACAGGACCTTGCAGAAACAAGAACAGAGTTTAAGGAACACAACAATTCAGAAACATCCGTGTAGTAGCTGGAAGGCGGCATCCTCTGAATGAACATAACCTTGGCGAGGCTGGGGAGGTATTGTGACTAGGAAGGCTTTGGGGACTGGTAACACTCTGTGTATTTATGCAAATTCATCAAGCTGTACAGTTATGATTTTTGCACTTTTCTGCACTTCAAGGGGAAGTTTACTTAACAAAGTGAGTGAATGTAGAATTAGAGAAGCAAAAATATAAGAAATGAATCCAGCAGCTTTTTGTGGAAATACTCCGACGTAATATGAAGAAACACTATCCCGTACATTATCCTGTTGACTTTATTTTTAAAATAAATTCTCCTTGAAGCATGTGACACTTGATCTTGGGGTTGTGAGTTTGATCCCCAGGTTGGATATAGAGATTACTTTAAAAAATAAAATATTTACAAAATAATTAGTTAACAAAATAAAATAAATTCTCCTTAGTACACTTTTGAGTTTCTTAGAGAAAATGAGACCTTCAAGTGAAGTAGACCATGGTTTAAGAATAGTTGAGAGTGACATAGCAAAAAGAATTTGGGATTAATAATTGAGAAGTAGCAGGGAAGCCCAAACCAGAAGTCCAACTGATAGGATTAACATCGATACTTAGAAGTCTGGGGTTCCAACTTTTGGGAAAATAGAATTGTATGGAATCTTCTTACTGTCTGAGGTATTTTGCCCAAGGCATCAGCAATTTCCATAGCTTTCTTCTCGGGAATCTCTGAGACCATGGAGCCCAAAGAGAAAACCACAATTCCATGTTCTCCAGAAGCATTAACATAGGCTTCAAATTCCTAGAACCATAAGAGAAATTTCCAATTAATTTTTTTCTCACCTTCTTTGGGAACTGCATACATTCACCTATGAATCAGATGTCTTCATCTTAAGAATGTGATTAAATGTGTGTGTGTGTGTGTGTGTGTGTGTGTTAGAGATACAAAGTATTAGTGCATGTTACAGCCTTCCCTCCCCCACCTACTCCCTTCCAAAGGAGGAAGGCTCCTTGCAGATCCGGTTGTCTCCTGGGTTCTCCTCTTCTTCTTTGATTTGCAGAATCCAGGTAGTATGCTAATTTTCCAAAGGAAAAGCAACCAGAGATAAGACCAGATCCACTTCCCAGGGGCTTCAAGCAGCCGGGAGGGTCTTGGAAGAAAGCAGGCTTTCAGGAAGGGGACTAAAGGAAAGAGCAGAAGGCAATAGGAAGGAGGGAACGGTAAATACACATCACAGAGAAGGGAGAGCGGTAAATACGCATCACAGAGAAGGGAGAGCACGGTTTAGCAGATCCGTGAAGGGAGATCTTGGGCAGGAGGAAAGCTGTCCAAGGAGGATTTCAGAAAGCTTTCTGCAGACTCTAAAAGTCCTGTACCACCCCTTTAAGAAAAGCTACGGTAAAGATGTGTATTATTTTCCAAGGCTTCTACAATATTCCTTTTACGTTGAAAGAATGAATGAAGCCCAAGGAGAAAAGCAAATAGTGTTGAAGATAAAGGCAAATAAGTGTATGAAGATCTCATGGTTAAGAAAAACCTCAAATAGCCAAGACAGCCTGTAACAATACTTGCTTCCCCACAGCCCACAGCAGAGTCTTCCACATGCCAGGCAATACGCTGGGGTGATTAGGGATTATACTCACGTCATCTCAGGGCTGAAACTTAACCAATCAACCTGGCAATTTCCCACTTTTCCTGGAGAAGAGCTTTCTGAAGAGTGTTAGTCAACTTTCCTGCCTCAGCAAGAACATACAGAAGGATACCTGAATCTTTCTTTGCCAGCTTCGTAATGGACAGTAAAAAGCAAAATATTTCTCCCTAGGTATGAGAGATACAAAATAGGACAGAAAACCTTGCACCAGGATCTGAGCCCCTTCTGCATAGTTCAGAGGGGGTCACGGGCATGCGAGCAAACCCTGAGTACCAAAATCACCTGTGGGAAGAATAAACAAGAACCCACCCAGCACGTGACCCCCACAGAGTGTTCCTGTCCCATTCCAGAAACTGATCCCTTCTAGCAATATATCTATCCCCATCATTTAAGGAAGATTGCAAGTAAGGCTGTTCTGATGCCTCCAAACAAGATCACTATTGTGCATTTCGGTCTTGGCCATGTAAGGATGAAACTCAAGACAAAGCAATGGGTCTTGCTTCTGAAGAAACTTCTGGGTCAGATGACTCAAGGAATAAGGAATGAACTGTGAGTGGTTTTCTAGTCAATAATGAACCTTACAACTACTAGAAAGTGGACAACCCATGGTTCTTTTGGATGAAGCAGGGGGATAGGATCTTCGGAAATGTCTGCATGTATAAGGGTGAGAGACTGTGATGGCTAGGACCCCACTAGTAAGCACAGTTCACAGATTAGAACCTATCAAGCCTCTGCCCCTAAAGTCAATAGGCCATAGAGATGGATGTCAGACAGAAGCTCTGAGAGGAAGCAACAAAAAGATGATCCAACCAGAACAGCAGCATTACCTTCAGTGTGGAAACCGGGGAACCTGGAGTCAAGAGTGGTGGCTGTGTCCCCAGGAAGAGAGGAAGGATGTACCCAGACTCAACCCTCAGCAATAATTTCAGCCCAGCCTGATCTGGCCCCAACCTTCAAAGCCAACTCCAGGGTACTGTGGTCTTCAGAAAACATACATACATACTCGGGTATACACACAGGCAAACACCTGTATGCACACATGTGTGGGGACACACACACGGAGGGGCAATTCCACGTAGAGGAAACAGAGGAGGTGTGAGTGTGTCAATTTCCCCCCAACTGTAGGTTATTCATCATCTAATGAACTCCCCTAGAGTCTTCCAAATGGTTTTATATGTTTCCCAAGAATGCGAAGGACATTAATGAGACTGTGTGATGTGCTGGGTTTTGCTCAGAATTGAGGGGTTTCCTCAGATATGGGACTTTCAGTCCCGTTCAAGCCAGAATGCTGGGCACTCTGGGTGTGACATGGAGAGGACATCCCACAAGGCTCACCACACATGATTTTAAGAGATTTCTTTCAGGTTTGGTTCAGAGCATGACCAATAATGCCCAAACACTGCCAAGCCCTCCTCAGATGTGAGCCCCAGATTGGTCCCCCCCTCTAGCTCTCTCCAAGGCCTCCGGCCTCCAGTGGCTGTGTCCTAGCCTTCTCCACTGGGCTCATCTGAGAGGCCAAGGAGGCCAGCATCATCCCCTCCACCACATGCTACATTTCTGGCCTATGACCAAAACATCCTAAAGATGGTTTTCCTGAAGTCCCTCCTCCCCAGGATTATACCACATCCTTCTTTCCTCAGAAAGACAGCTCATCTCCAAGTACCTTTTGAACTCTTCCTTTTGAGTGAAAGTAAGCAGCTCACCTCACTTGCTGGGACCTTCCCTCTTCTGTGAAACCCATTCTTACTTTAAGCCTAACTACAAAGGTCCACATCTGGTTTCCCCTCCTTGTACACTGTCCCACACCCACTCAGCACCCAGTGGGGTGTGATTATCATAAAATGGAACCCACAGGTCCATAAACACCCAAAGGTACACAGCAAGACTAAAGTTTAAATATCACGGAAGTTCATGTACAGATCACAGAAGGGCAAACTGCAGAGATTGTATTGTCACACCCAAAGCCTCGCCTGGGCCAGGTCTTCCAGAATTCAGCCATGGTGAGGTCCACACCCTGCTTGGCAAAACTTCCCCAAACATGGCCCTGACTTCACAGACTGTAGAGTGGCCAAAGAGTGATGCGACAGGTTAATGAAAATAACCCTCAATTCCCACACCTGTTATCCCTTCCAAAAAGGACGAGGCCCCCTCTGAAGTGAGAGCACTTGCTTACCGTTGAAGGCTGTAACCCAGGTTCTAACTTTTGCTGAGAGTTCAGTATTTTGAGTTCTAGGCTTTTATTAGATTTTCTCTTCCCATATGTCATCTGTTTCTCCAAATCCTTGGTAAGTACTTAGCATGTTGGAAAACTTGCTTTATCACTATGCATTCAGAACCATGGACAAAGACTGCTGGCTTCTGGGCTCACCAGTCCTTCTTCTCCTCGCCATCATCAAGTCTCTGTTTCCACTGACCTTCTGTTTGGCTGTTTCCCTCAGACTCAAAATATCTGGATGGATATCATCTCTGAATACTCACACATTCACAAAGACGGTCTCTCACCCTGAGCAGGGAAAGACATCTTGGAATCCTTGAGCTTTGCTCTCAGTGTTGTCCTACTATCTTTTATCTGCCAGGTATCCCAGATATGCCCAACAGCAGGTGTGCCTTCCATTTGGACTCTCTTTATCAGCTAAAGATTGTATCTCTATTCTTGAAGTTCAGGACTTTGACCAAGAGCACTGGGACAGGGACCATCTCCACACGAGTAATGGAAGCATAGAAAAGCATTCTTTAATTACCCAAGGGGAGAAAAGAAAATAAATAACAACTTGTCAAACCACCAAAAATCAGGAAAAGGGAAAATGACCAAGTAAAATAAAAATAAACTGGCATAATTAGAATCAAATCTAGCAATTGTTAAATTAAGTGCAAACAGGCAAAAGTCTCCTGACCAGGTTACAAATATCAGCTCTGTGTTTAAAAAGAAGAAGAAGAATTAAAAAAAGCTTGAAGACAAAGGGTACAAAAGAGGCACTAAGGAAATGTAAACAAGATAGTGAAGGAACGGTAATATTAACATCAAAAAAGTGGAATTTCAAATTAAAAATATTAAGTAGGACAGAGAGTGTTGCTGTCCAGTACAGGTTACAAAGACGTTCTCACACAAGGCTTGCTTGCACCAAATGAGGCAGCAACCTAGACATAGTCATTACAATTCAGCACTTAGACAAATTTCTGACAAAGAAAATATATTGATAAATGATACCAAAGCTGTGATATTGAGAAAGACGGTAGACAAAGTTCTGTAGCCCTTCTTAGTATACATCCTAAAGTAAAGAAGGAAATCATTTAAATAAATAAAGACTATTTGCCAAAAAACAATGGCAAACGTGACACAAAATGATGAAATGAAAATCAATCTTCATTACAATCAGGAACAAGACAAGAATCCTTGCGATTGTCACAATTATTCAATTGTTTTTAAGGATTCTAGTGAATTCAGTAAGATCAGTGCCGGGCATAGAATTCAGAACAGAAGGATCCATATTTTCTTGATTGATGAAAGTCTGCATACTGTTTTTTTTTTAAACTATGAAATCAATATCTTGATTAGGCTGAATTTTGATTTGGGCCTGATCAGTGAGTAGATAACCAGGTACAAACAGAAATGGAAAAACTATCATATTCACAAGAGTGATCAAAAAGAAGTGTAAAATACTTAAGAAAAGCTGAACAAGAAAGGAATAGAAAAATATGAAGGAAACTACAAAGTGTCCTTGATCTTTGGTAAGGTAACATTAGAAGTAACTATAAGAAGGGCAAGGCCCTGGAGTATAAACTTCAGTTTTCTTCCTAGGAAACAAGATTACATGGTTAACAGAATAACCTGTGGCATGTAAATACCGTGAAACATGGTGCAGTTCAAAAAAATAGATAGAATATTTAGAACCAAAATGATACCCATGACATATTTATAAGGGAGCCATGGGGGTATATTATTACCCTTTTCGTAAAACAAGCAAAAAAAAATCAACACAAATACATGTTTCTCTTTGTGTATGCTATAAGAGAATGGTCCAGTTTCATTCTTCTGCATGTGGCTGTCCAATTTTCCCAACACCATTTGTTGAAGGGTTTGTCTTTTTCCATTGGATATTCTTTCCTGCTTTGTTGAAGATTATTTGACCATAGAGTTGAAGGTCCATTTCTGGGCTCTCTGTTCTGTTCCATAGATCTTTGTATCTGTTTTTGTGCCAGTACCATGCTGTCTTGGTAATCACAGCTTTGTAATATGGCCAAAGGGCATATGAAAAAATGCTCCAGACAACTTGCCATTAGGGAAATACAAATCAAAACCACAGTGAGACTCCACTTCACAACAGTTAGAATGGCTAAAATTAACAAGACAGGGAACAACAAATGTTGGCGAGGTTGTGGAGAAAGGGGAACCCTCTTTGCACTACTGGTGGGAATGCAAGCTGGTGCAGCCACTCTGGAAAACAGTATGGAGGTTCCTCAAGAAGTTGAAAACAGAACTACCTTATGACCCAGCAATTGCTCTACAGGGTATTTACCCCCAAAATACAGATGTAGTGAAAAGAAGGGGCACCTGCACTCCAATTTTCATAGCAGCAATGTCCACAATAGCTAATCTGTGGAAGGAACAGAGATATCTTTCGACGGATGAATGGATAAAGATGTGGTCCATATATATAATGGAATATTACTCAGCCATCAGAAAGGATGAATACCCACCATTTACATAGACATGGATGGAGCTGGAGGGGATTATGTTGAGTGAAATAAGTCAGGCAGAGAAAGACAATTGTCATATGGTTTCATTCATATGTGGAACATAAGAAATATTGCAGGATTATAGGGGAAGGGAGGAAAAACTGAATAGGAAGAAACCATAGAGGAAGACAAACCATCAAAGACTATGGACTACGGGGAGCACCTGGGTGGCTCAGTGGGTTAAAGCCTCTGCCTTCGGCTCAGGTCATGATCTCAGGGTCCTGGGATGGAGCCCCGCATCGGGGTCTCTGCTCAGCAGGGAGCCTGCTTCATTCTCTCTCTCTCTCTCTGTGCCTGCCTCTCTGCCTACTTGTGATCTCTGTCAAGTAAATAAATAAAATCTTAAAAAAAAAAAAAAAAAAAACTAATGAACTAGGGGAAGCAAACTGAGGGTTGTGAAAGGGAGAAGGGTGGGAGGGTGGGGTAACAGGGTGATGGGCATGACGGAGGGCACGTGATCTGATGAGCACTGGGTGTTATACAGGAACCACTGAACACTATCTCAAAAAGTAATGAGGTACTATATGCTGGCTAATTGAATTTCAATTTTAAAAATCACCCAAGAAAAAAGGGGAAAAAATACATATGTTTGTATGTAACTGTAGGAGGTTAAAGAACTGGGGGAAGTTACTGCCTATCTGGTGACTAGTCCTCAGTTCACACCCTTTTGTGGTTTTCATTCATTCCTTTAACAAACATTTGGCAAGTGCTAATTATATGCCCAAGATGCTGATATTTACCCAACACCAATCGTGTGCAGACCCACTGCCAGGTGTTGTGGGTACAGAAATGGGCAGCAGTGGTCCCTGTCCCCACATATATGGAAGAGACGGTCAATAAACAAATATTTAAATGAGATGATCACGGTACTTGATGTGCTATGAAGGAAAGAGCATAGGATTCTATCTTCTTCAGGACTTCTTCAGGACTCCCTGAAGAAGTGACATTACAGCTGAGCTGAAAGCAACCCAGAAGGACAGGACATCATGCTCAAGGGCCCTGAGGTGGGAAAGATTTTGGAATGTCCCAGAAATAGAAAGAAGGCCAGTATAACCGAGGATACCCATGCAGATTTACAAGAAAGTCCTTCCATTTGGAGTGGAATTTCTATTATGCATGCACATCTCCAAAGTTTTACATTTCAAAGTAAATGTGAAACACAATTGTTTTCACTTGGATCCTATATAATGATACCAAAAATATTCCTCTTTAATTCCACTCTAACTTCGACATGCTGACTAGGTCTCTTCTTTGATCTATGATGTGACCACTGGTTTGGTAATATTTCACCTTTTCCTATATATAAAGAGAATTATTACTGATTTTTTATAACATGAGGTATTCTCATTTTCTTTCCAAAAAATCAACACCATCTCCTTTTTTCTTTACCAGACCACCCCATCAAACATATACTTCTCCAACAGGCCTCGAGGTGTCAGAATCTTACTGATGGGAGGTCTGAAAGGGGTCACCAGATCTCTCTTCACATTACGGGGGAGGAATAAGAGCCCCACAGAGGGGATCTGGTCATGCAGCAATGGTCTGGAGGCTCTGGATTTCTCAAGTGGTGTTTTTTTCTGCTATCCAAAGTTTCTCCTTGCCGTGACAATGACATGATCATTTAAGAGGTGAGTCACGTCGGAGTCACTCTGGGAATAAGATTCAGTGCTCTCCATTGGTGATAATAGTCCCTTGATAGGAACCAGACTTAGCACCTGCAAAGTACCTAGGCTACCTCAACCGATACTTGAAAAATAAATGAATGCCCACTGAAATGTCACCTCCTTGAAGAATCCTTCCCAATCCCTCATCTGACAGAGATTCTCCTGTTATTCTGTGTCACCTCCACTGAGATTTGGAAGAGGATGTAAATGCTACTTTTTTGCATACCTCAAATTCTGCATGGGAAAAAAATTCATCATCAGCATTGCAAAGAATGAAACTCAGGACCTTTCTGCCCAGTGCCAGAATCTGATTGCCTGATATTTACTCATTAGAAGAGAAGGGATCACAGAAGCCAGCTTTCTATCAGAATATCTAGCAACTGGATCTTTAACCAGAAACAAAAAGGCAACTTTTGCCATGAGGATCCATAGACATCAAAGAATTATTTCAGCAGTCTCAACCCTTGTGTGTCTGACCCAATCAAGGGCAAGGTGCACACTGCAGATTTGTGTTCTCTGTAAGAACTCTACAGCCATTGTTCTGTGCTTATATCGATTAGCCTTTGTCACATCTAATTGATTACTGTTTGTTGGAGCACAAAGGAAAAAACGCCCAAAGTATACTTTCCTAAATTGTCCTATACAAAGAAACAACCCAGAAGAGGATGCCTAAGACTGATGTAAATTACAAGCCAGACCTGGGAGATTTGTAAGGCAGAAACTAACAGAAGGGGGCATTTGAGACTATGTCAGCATGCTCATTGGGCATATATCAGGGGCAAGTTCATCCATCCAAAGTCATTGCAAGGATATAGACTTGTAAAGTTCCCCCTCAAATACACACCTTGGACAGTGGGTTTTTGCCGGCACAGTTGATCCCACCAACAAAAACCATGTTGGGCATGATGGGCCTGGAGTAGTCCTTGACAAAGTCACTTCTGAGAATCCAGACAGATGCAGAGCTCATCAGGTCCTGGACAGTCACATCTTTCTGAAGGACTTCTGAGGCAAGTGCTCCATACGGGGAATAAACCACATTGCACAGAAAGCTCTCTGACAAGAAAATGAGCATGTTCTTCACCCGCGGTAAAAAGGTCATGTGATCTGAGTTAAGGGACAGAGCCCTGGGCACATAAGATGGTGGGTTGGGGCACTGAGTACCTTGAAAATCTAGGCCACACGGCAGCGCATTCAAGAAGAACACAGCAGGCAGACCCAGGTACAGCGCCACGATGGGGCCACAAGGGAGGAAAGGGTCTGCCAACACGGCATCGAAGCGGCTTTCCACCAGGGAGGCCATAAGTTCCTTGTTGTGCAATAAGTGGGAGCAGGCAGAAAAAATAAGGGCAGAGTCCTCCTTGACTTTCTTGTACGTTTTGACCACACGCTGCAGCAAAGGCTCATTCTCAAAGACACCGTGCCCGAGTTTGATAAAAGCTTCTTCCACGTCCTCCCTTCTGAATGGCACAGGGTACCTCTTCAAGGTGTAGAACGCTCCTTCTTTAATGTGCACGGAAGCCTCGGAAGCTAGGACTACCATGTCATGTCCCCTCTGGTGCAGCTGCTCAATAACCCCAAGCCCACTCAGCCAATGGCTACCATCCACGGGGACCAGCAACAGCTTCCCAGCCTGGGACACAGTGGGGTTCAGAGCACACAGCAGCAGGCCCAGGACAAGCGGAGATGGATCACGGGACCTTGCTGCCATGGTTCCCCTGCCTTTGCTACCAAGACTCTCTCTTGCCAAAAGTTTGCCCTCTCCTACTTTCCTGTCACAAGAACCAGTCTATACTCAGAGTTAATGGTTGATTGTATCACATGACTATAACCGGTTAGTCAGCTGAAAATAACAGGAAGTTCACCTTTAGAGGTAACAAGGACAGACTTTATCGGGTTTCTTTTTTCTTTTTTCCAAGTATTCTTGTTTTTTATTTATTTGCTCTTAAGTTTTTATTTTAATTCGTTAGGTTAACATACAGTGTCATATTAGTTTTAGGTGTGCAATATAGTGATTCAGCACTTCCGTACATCACCCAATGCCCATCCCAGTCAGTGAACTAGCTTTCTTGGCCGGCAACAACAGTTTCACCACTGGAATTCTTTACCAACCACTCAAATCACATTCTTGAGGGGCCAGAGAAAGGAAAGCAGACCCAGCATCGTTGAATGCATTAAACGAGTATTTCCATGGACCAAGAGGGGAAGAAAAAAGGCTATGTGGTGACAAATTAGACTTCTTTTCAGGAATGAAATAGAAAGCAGAATGTGCCTTTTAGAAAGAGGAGAACATGACGCTGTAAGCCTGCTTTTGGCCCGTCGCAGCCTTGCGGGATGTCCTTCCTCGTGGGTCACTCAGGGTCTTGCCCAACGTGGTACCATTTTGACGCATTCATCCAACAAAATGCTTATTTTGTCCTACACGGCACAGAGCCTCGGGGTGCCGGCAGAGACCACCACAAACGAGTGTCCTGCCTCCCCAGAACTTGGGCTCCATCAGAAGAGACAGACGGGCAATATGAGCAGATAAACAGGCGCGTCAGGGGCTGTGAAGCATGTCAAGAAGCAGATGAACGTTGCCAGCTAGTGAATGGCGGGAGGGAGGCCCACTCGAGTGCACATGCGCAGAGGGCCTCTCTCAGGAGGGATGCTTGTTCGCTAGGACAGCCGCCAGGGCAGACACTGAGAAAATCTGATGACCCGGTTGCAGCAAAGGGGAAAGGTGAACAAAACCAATAAGAACATGGATGTGTGGAGTATGTACCAGGTATCAAATAAGGTATTAAGCATGTCACAAGCATCTTACATAATCCCCTAAAATATCCCTTAAAGGCAGATAGTATTGTTCCCACTTTAGGAAGGAAGACACTGAGGTTCAGAGAGAGAAAAAGGGCTGCCAGAGTTCTGTGCTTACTAAATGACAGAGCTGAGATGCAGGCCCTGAGTGTCAGAGCATGGAGACCCCGCTCTTAACCACAACTCCCCATGGCCTCTAGCACTATCTGGATCTTAGGGCCAGGTTCGACATTTACAGCAGGTTAGGAGCTAGAAGTAAAGCTGTGATCCCCACAGTCACTACCCCATCAAAATAAATGGGGAGAAGGCAGATGTGCTCACCCAGTCATGCCCAGCACTAGCTGGTGCCCCCAAAAGAGCAAGGGAAGGGTCAGGGAGCAAGTATGGTAGTCCCAAACAGAAATGCCCCTCCCGAAGAAAAGGCAAATCTGAGCGCAGACAGAACGGATCATCCCACCCTGTTCTTTGTCCATTGCTGTACACTACAGTCCCAGGATGGGAGCACAGATCTCAATAATTTGACCATGGACGTCACTGACCACCCATATTCGGGGACTTGATAAGAAGGTCATGGAGAAACTGCTAAGTCTAAAGTTTTGATGTCCTGTGGGGCATATTCACAGGGCCCCCTTCATTCTGGTACTTAGAGTCCCTCTTTCCCTGTACCACTATCCTTCCTCCACAGACCTCCAGTGTCACATGTGCTTATGCATGGGTGCACACACACACACATGCTTAAACATACATGTACTCAGAAGCTTCCCACTCACACACAGCCCACCCTACCCCAAGCACTTTCCGTCTCCTGGGCTAAGGTTCTGGGTGGGTAGAGGGGCAGCAATGCTATTCAACCCACTGGTGTGCCCCTATCTGCAATTCTGAAATTCACAGTCCAGTTTAAATATTAAGAGCAATAATTCATCCGAACTCTCAGTGTCATAAGAGTTCATTCATAAATTACCCAGAGCAAAAGGGCTGTGAACACACACAGTCACCACTGCGATGATTTTATGACTTTCCTACATCACGCAGAGCCTCAGGACTTTTTGAGGCTTCTGTGTTCCTGGATGCTTTGGGGACATGACTCTGCCCTTATAAGCAGGGTTTCAGCTTTGGAATCACTCGCTTGGGTGCCAGTCCATGGCTTTGCAGACAGTAAGCACTCAGTAAATGTTTTTGTATAGATGGGACTCATCTCTTCTCCTTTGCTCTAGGCCCCCATATCCAAGCAAGCAAGTGCTGAATGCTCTGTCTCTGAGACCCAGCTTCCACAGTCCTCCAGGGCCCCCAACCCGTATCTACTCATTCTGGTCCCAGCATCAGCTGCCCCCCCTGCACTGCCCCACCCCGCCACCATCCCTGAAGCCTTGATCAACAGCTTCCTAGGACCCAGAATAAAATTTAGACTTCAGCCTTTCCCTCAAAATTCCCTGGAATGGGCCTTCAACCTACCTGTCCAAGCTCATTACTCCTCGCCACTCCTTTCACCTGACCCCTCACTCTCTGCCCCTTTCCCTCCACTCATTCTGGATCACTTGACCTTCCCCAAACAGACTTTTCCCATGTGGCTTTTATCACGCTAGACTCTACTATGAATCCACTTTCTACTACTGTTTATTGCATGATTACAAAAAGCCAGCTCCAGGATTGTACTTGGCCCCTCAGGGTGATATGAAGTTTGTCCTAGAGACATAGAGTGCCTCATTGGATCTACTGCCCTTTATGATGAAATATTAGAGTTCACTGGTTAATCATTTTCCTCTTAGAACTAAGTGACCTTTATTGGTATTACCTTGCCATTTATCAAAGCAAAAAATAAAGTGTCAGAGAATAAGAAGAAGGCAGAGAGAGGTCAGATGTCCAAAAATGCCAAAAAGAAAGTTATGGTCATTGTATAGCAGTTTTACTGGAAATAATTACGGTACCAAGATTGACCCACACCACCACAAGCATGACCGGCAAGTTTTAATCGTTTTGATACACTAGACAAGGAGTTCTCAAGCTATGGGCCAAGACACTCTGGGGATACCCAAAAATTTTTTAGGGGAATTTTGCAAAAAAGTCAAACTATTTCCATAATGATATTTGGCTTTTACACTCACATGCTCTCTCTCTCTTTTTTTTATTTTCTTTTAAGATTTTATTTATTTATTTGACACAGAGAGAGAGATCACAAGTAAGCAGAGAGGCAGAGAGAGAGGGGGAAGCAGGCTCCCTGCTGAGCAGAG
Organism: Mustela nigripes; assembly: GCF_022355385.1. NCBI lineage: Eukaryota > Metazoa > Chordata > Mammalia > Carnivora > Mustelidae > Mustela > Mustela nigripes. Next base: position 40,521,543 of record NC_081559.1, on the reverse strand, counting down.
AGCTTGATGTGGGGCTCAATCCCAGGACCCTGAGATCATGACCTGAGCTGAAGGCAGAGGCTTAACCCACTGAGCCACCCAGGCGCCCCTCACATGCTCTCTTAAGGGTACAGTGGTTTCTCAGTGGCCACATAACCTGTGGTATAGCAATAGATGGACTGTAGAAGCAGGCAGAAGAATCCCGTTCTCTTCTTTCAAACCAGAGAGATGTGGAAAATGTAGGATGTGCCACTCTTCACTAATTTTTTTGCTTTGAAGAAGTTATTTTGGGGCTCCTGGGTGACTCAGTCAATTAAGCACAGGTCTCTTGATTTAGGCTGGGGGTCATGATCTCCAGGTCCTGAGATCCAGCCACATGTAGGCTCTAGGATGAAACTGTGGAGTCAGCTTGGGATTCTTTCCCTCTTCCTCTCCCTCTGCCCCTCCCCCACATCCGCACGCGCACATCTGGGAGCACTATCATTCTCTGTCTCGCTCTCTCAAATAAATAATAAAAATATGATTTATGTTAGCATGTAATGGCTTCATTGCTATTAAATGGGCTAACGAATTTTTTTCATTGCTTTAACTTCTAATGGAGTAAGTACTGATAGATAAAACCTACATTAAAAGAGCAAAAGGGTCCTAGAAACAAAACCGGAGAACTCCTGTTCTGGACCAATGATATGGCTATCCTTGAGCACAGGCTCAGACAAAACACACACCCCTCACTCTAACCCCACGGGCGGAGGGAGAACCTGACGGAAGGCCTATTCTAGCAAAGCCACAGCCCCAGACCCCCTTACTCCCACTAACTTCCTCTTTTTCCTTCGGAGAGATTAGGAGAGCACGGCTCGCCTGGGCGGGGCCAGGGCTGGGCGGGGCATCCACCCCGCCCCCATAACCCCGTGCGAAACACGCCACAGCGACCCTCGTCGTCGGAAGCGCGGCAAGGCCCCCGCAGTGCATTCTGGGATGCGGTCTCCACCAATGAGATGTGAGCTACGTCACAAGGGCGCCCTTTCCGGGTGGCCTGGGCTAGCAGGGCACTCGGGCCCGTGCCCCGGGGGCAGCCACCCACACCTCTTGTCGTGCCGGTGGCTGTGGACCGTGCCGGGCCTTCCGACATGGTGGACTACTACGAGGTGCTGGGCGTGCCCCGCCAGGCGTCATCAGAGGCCATCAAGAAGGCATACCGCAAGCTGGCGCTCAAGTGGCACCCCGACAAAAACCCTGAGAACAAGGAGGAGGCGGAGAGGCGGTTCAAGCAAGTGGCCCAGGCCTACGAGGTCTTGTCAGACACCAAGAAGAGGGACGTTTACGACCGGTATGGCGAGGCTGGAGTAGAGGGCGGCGGCGGGGGCGGCGGCGGGGGCAGCGGGCCCTGCCGCGACCCCTTCGAGTATGTCTTCACCTTCCGCGACCCGGCCGAGGTCTTCAGGGAGTTTTTTGGGGGCCGCGACCCATTTTCGTTCGACTTCTTCGGAGACCCACTAGAGAACATCATGGGCGGTCGGAGGAGTTCCCGGGGAAGCAGAAGCAGAGGAACCGCTCCCTTCTTCTCCGCCTTCAGCGAATTTCCAGCCTTTGGAGGTGGTTTTTCTTCTTTTGATACGGGATTTAGTTCCTTTGGTTCCCTGGGGAACGGAGGCCTTTCTTCCTTCTCCATGTGTTGTGGTAGTGGTGGGACCGGCAACTTCAAATCCATGTCGACTTCCACCGAAATCGTTAATGGCAAAAAAATCACCACCAAGAAAATCATTGAGAATGGCCAAGAAAGGGTGGAGGTGGAAGAAGACGGAGAGTTGAAGTCCCTGATAATAAATGGCAAAGAGCAGCTGCTGCGCATTGACACCAAGTAATTCCAGTCCACGTTCAACTTAGAGCACATGGTGAGGAATAGCAGGACTTTTTTTTTTTTTAAGATTGCAAGGGAACTCTACTTTCAGAACAACTGTACTGAAGAATTTATAAACAGTCATGCCAATGCCTATTTGTTGTTATTGTTGGGACCACATGAATAGGACCTCTGATTCTCTTTAAAACTTATGTAAATATCTGTATGCACTTTGCTATTTATTAAACATAATCCCCAGGCAGACGGTGATTATTTCCTAGTACTAGGACACAGTGTTACAGCACCTTGAACCTTGCCTTTCCATTTTGTTTGAAATGTGAGCCAGGTAGTTTTCTCTGAAGTTGACCTTGCCAAGATAAATCGTTTTACTTCCATTTTTTTCACCACATTATAGTAAAAGATGTGTACACACTAATACTTCTGGCTTAAGGATGGTTTTTAGTCCCACATAGACGCCGGTGACTAGTAAGAGTTTTCCGTTTAAATATAATAAACCTAGGCTTTTTAAGAAACAGGTAAACCTGGCAAAGTGGGTGTATTCATTTCCTACGGCTATTGTAACAAATTACCACAGATTTGGTAGCTTAAAACAATGTAGATTTATTCTCTTAAAGATATGGAGGTTGGAAGTCTGAAATCCATTTCAGGAGACTGAAGTCAGTGTAAGCAGGAACGTGTTCCTTCCAAAGGCTTGAGCAAAATACATAGGTGAATTCCTCACAGTTACATGATTATTTAATAGCATCAAATGGACTTTATTCAGGTCACTTAAGCAATTAAAAAAACTGGTAGTGATGACTCAAATAGAAATCTGATTGCTAGCCTCTACCCACCCAACCTGGTTCTACAACTATGGTTGATAGAAATGTGGAAAGTTACTTCTCTAAGGCTACACAAAACTACCCTGTTGCTGTGTGCAGGATGTATCTTGTTTCAAATTAGGTTGACAAAGCCAAGACTATTGGAAAGCTTGGAGTAGTAATTGGGTGAGGCAGCATACATCTGAGAGTACATTTCTGTTGAAAACAGTGGAACTATACCCAGTGGAAACCACTTCGGGTATAGTTGCGTTGAGATTGTCCATCACAAGTGTGCCATCCCCTTTGGTCATGACTAAGGGAAAGTTTGCACGAGGCATTGGAGCAAAAAGGCAACTGAACTAGACAGACTAAAAATGCAGCACATTCCTTCCTTACAGGAAGGTCATGTGACTTGAGCACACTGTTTAGGAATATATGAAACCGAATTTGATATCTGTAAAGGCCAATCCCTGTGGAATGGCATGTGAACAACATGCAGCAGGAATATAGGATTCAGCCACTACTGTCCCACGAGGGCACAGACTCTGTTAAAACTACCTCACATGGCCACTGAGGTACCCAGGCAGTGCTTCTCACCCACTAATTGTACAAGAACTATCAGAATAAAACAGACTACTGGGGCTTTAAAAAAAAACAAAATGAGTTTATTTGCTTGCCAGGCTAGGGAACAACACACCAGTGAAGATATTCATAGTTGTTGGTGCGGAGGGGAGAAGGAGCAAGGAGGGAAGGGACGTTGACTTTTGAAGTGATAGAAATTAAAAATCACCACTCTGTATAGGACAGGATAAGTGCATTTGTGTCTATACAGCTGGTTAACGTAAGTCTCCATTGGTCAGGAAAGTCTTCAGTTGGGTCCAGTAAGACTGGCATGGGGGCAAGGAGGGTCATTCAGAGATCATGTATTTTTTTTTTTTTTTAAGATTTTGTTTATTTACAGAGACACAGTGAAGAGGGAACCCAAGTAGTGGGAGAGGGAGCAGCACACCTCCTGCTGAGCAGGGAGCCTGATGTGGGGCTCAATCCTGGGACCCTGGGATCATGGCCTGAGTCTAAGGCAGACCCTTAAAGACAGAGCTACCCAGGCGCCCCAGAGGTCATGGATCTTAACGGCTCTAGTGGAAGCAACAAACAAGTCAATGGATGAATATATAAGCAAATTTGGTCAATCCATACTAAAGGATATTATTCAGCCTTAAAAAGTAAGGAAACTGACATACGCTGCAACATGAGTGAGTCTTAAGGACATAAGCTAAGTGAAATACGTCAAAAAAAGGCAAATACTCTATGATTCCATTTATATAATGTACCTAGAGGGGTCAAATTAGTAAAGACAGAAAGTAGATTGGGGGATGCCAGGGGTTTTAACAGCATTTGTTGCAGCGAACAGCATTCAGTTAGAGATCTGGTGGAGAGTTTCCCTTTTGCAGAATAGAAAGCATTTTATGTAAAGAATTTTCAAAACTGAAAACCGCTTTTTAAAAATAGCTCTAAAATCACAGTCCTGTATATCAGTATTTGTTGTTTATGGAAAGGCTTGAGTAGGCTTTCAGAGTAGGGAAAACACTTCCTCTGGTGCAAAGATGAGCATCTGCAGGACCCCACCGTGGACTCTCTCCAGGGAGAGAGAGCACTTTCCCAGGGAGTGCACTAGTTAATAAGGAAGTAGTTTAAGACATCATTTTAAGAATTGGGCATATTGGGGCGCCTGGGTGGCTCAGTGGGTTACCAGGGAGTGCACTAGTTAATAAGGAAGTAGTTTAAGACATCATTTTAAGAATTGGGCATATTGGGGCGCCTGGGTGGCTCAGTGGGTTAAAGCCTCTGCCTTCAGCTCAGGTCATGGTCCCAGGGTCCTGGGATCGAACCCCGCATCGGGCTCTCTGCTCAGCGGGGAGCCTGCTTCCTCCTCTCTCTCTGCCTGCCTCTGCCTACTTGTGATCTCTGTCAAATAAATAAATAAAATCTTTCAAAAAAAAAAAAAAGAATTGGGTATATTAAAGTTTTTTTAAAATAAAATTCTTTAAAGCTTTTTTTTTTTAAGATTTTTATTTATGTGACACAGAGAGAGAGGCTTAACCCACTGAGCCACCCAGGCACCCTAAATAAAAATTTTAAATAAGCATTTTTTTAGGTGTATCTATGGGACATTTACAAATGCTAATCATATCTTATGCAATATAGGAGCCACTAGCTACACGTGACTACTGAGCACTTGAAATGTGACCAGTCCAAATTGAGATATGCTGTAAGTGTAAAATAAAGAGCAGATTTTGAAGACTTAGTATGGAAGCAAAAGAATGTAAAATAGCTCATTAAAATTTTATGTTGAGTATGTGTTGAAAGTTTAACATTTTAGATATATTTGATGGAATAAGATAAAATTTTAGCCCTCTTTTTGCCTTTTTTGGTAACCTGTCTACTAATTTTTAATAAACTATATATATAGCCTGCATTATAGGTCAATTGGGCAATTCTATACTAGACCACAAAGAAAACCTACTAAATTATTTAATATAGGGACTTCAAAAGAAACATTCTCTGATTAAAACCTAGAATAATTAGAAAAAAATAAGAGATAGCTGTGGGAGGGAATAAACAACTTTGAATATAACTGTGGACTTAGAGAGGAAATCCAAACCAGAAAATTAAATGACCAAAAACAGAACGAAGGGGGGCGCCTGGGTGGCTCAGTGGTTTAAGCATCTGCCTTCAGCTCAGGTCATGATCTCAGGGTCCTGGGATCGAGCCCCACATCGGGCTCTCTGTTCAGCAGGGGAGCCTGCTTCCCCCTCTCTCTCTGCCTGCCTCTCTGCCTACTTGTGATCTCTCTTTGTCTATCAAATAAATAAATAAAAATCTTTAAAAAAAAAAAACAGAACGAAGGAAAGAAAAAGAAAATATGAACAATTTATGCCAAAACCTAGGAGACATAAAAAATGTTCTAGGAACTTCAATGCTTCGTTGTTAAGAAAACTCTTAACAGAAAGGAACTTAATGCTTAGCTAAGGAAAATTAGAAAAATAACTATAAAATAAACCAAAGGACACAAGAATGACAATCATTACTAAAAAGCAAGCTGGGATTAATGAAATAGAAAACAAAACTAGTAAAAAGAATAAGCAATTCCCAAAATTATTTCTTTGAGAAAACCAATAAAACAATTTCACCCATCATAATTTTTGTATTATTATTAAGTAGACTCCAGGCCCAGCTGGAGCCCAGTGTGAGGCTTGAGCCCATGACCCTGAGATCAAGACCTTAGCTGAGATCAAGAATCAGATGCTTAACGACTGAGCCTCCCAGATGCCCCTCACCCATCATAAATCTTAAGAAAAGGGGAAAAAATATGAAAGACTTCGACTCTGATCTTTCATACTTGGAGAAAATTTCCATGACTACTTAAAGAAGTAACATTTAAGGATAAACCAAATAAGTAAGAGTGACAAGATCTCAAAGTAAAAAAGAATTTAGTGGAACAAAAGTGATAATGGTGTGCCTATCACATATAATAATTGAGAATTTAGGTATAAATGATCCCTCATGTACCCAGTAAATTAGCACAAACATATCTAAAGGTCTTCAGATGACATACCTTGTCCTGCCGGGTACTTTCTAAATAATGGTAAGAGAAAATATTTGTTGTGTACTCATTGTGACAATAATGAGGCCAGAATATTTAGGTAATACCTGCCCACCTGCCCATTCAGCCAGAAAAATGGGAGTGAGAATTTGAACCAGTGCAATTAACTCCAGAGAATATTTTCACAAAGGAAAACTAAAAGATGCAGCCACTCCGGAAAACAGTATGGAGTTTCCTCAAAATTTTTAAATAGAACAACCTTACTACCTTACAATCCAGCAATCACACTACTAGATAATTACCTAAAGAATACAAAAGTACTGGGGCGCCTGGGTGGCTCAGTGGGTTAAGCCGCTGCCTTCGGCTCGGGTCATGATCTCAGGGTCCTGGGATCGAGTCCCGCATCGGGCTCTCTGCTCAGCAGGGAGCCTGCTTCCTCCTCTCTCTCTCTGCCTACTTGTGATCTCTCTCTGTCAAATAAATAAAATCTTAGAAAAAAAAAAAAGAATACAAAAGTACTAAGTTGAAGGGATCCATGTACCCTGATATTTACAGCAGCAGCATCTACAATAGCCAAATTATGGAAAAAGCCCAAATGTCCATCAGTAGAATGGATGATTAAAAAAATAAAATAAAATAGGTGAGTGGATAAATACATGGTAGAGGGGCACCTGGGTGGCTCAGTAGGTCAAGTGTCCAACTCTTGATTTCTCCTAACATCCCCTTCCCTTTTAGATCCTATTCTGTTCATCACTTCACCCCCCTTTCACTGGGTTCATAGGCTCATAGTCTGACTTCCCTCCCACTGTCTCCTTTGAGGACTTCAACATCCCAAGTAGGAGACCTTTCCAACCTGCAATCCAACTCTGATCGTCCCCATGTCATACCCCAGTCATAACTCCTGGTCAGAAACCTTCACAGCACAGCTCCATCTCTGAAAAGTTGAACTCATTTACTTCTTTCTTGGATCACACAGACCCCTTTTTGTCTCTTGCACATTGTCTCACTTCCACTTAATTTATTCAAGTTTCCTGACACTGCTGTGTTTAGGTGTTTAGGTCTCTTGTGATCAGATCACACTCTAGCCCCTTCCAAGACAGGGCCACTAAAAATATCATGTCAATAAACACAACTTGCTGGTTCCTTTGTCCCTCCACTGAACAAGCAAACACCCACAAGCAAAGACTACTGATGGATCAGCTCACAACTCAGCATCTCTGCTCCTACACAGTTTGAGAAAATTGCACAGCCCCACAAAGATGGTGCCTTTGCAAAAGGATGGTACTAGCTGACCCACACCGGTGCTTGTCAATCCTCCCACAGACCCATGCCTCTGCCTCTCATTTCTTTTGGTGACCACTGCAAACCTTTACTACACCAGTGGAGTCACTTCAACATTTATCTCACTGAACTTTTAGGAGGATGAGAGGTAGAAGTCTTAGAAAAACTGGTAGATAAGTAAGCACCTGGAAATAAAAAAAGAAAAAAAAAACGACAACAACAAAAGTGTTCCACTTGGAACGTTGATTGGACATAAGCACCAATACAGACCTGAGACAATGGCTTCCTGTGGCCACAATTTATGCCCCCAATGAAGACCATGTTGGGCATGACTGGCCTGGGGTAGTCCAGGACGAAGTCTCCTCTGAAGAGCCACACAGATGCAGAGCTGAAAATGTCCACCACCGACACCTCTCTCTGAAGAAGCTCAGAAGCAAGGCTTGCATAAGGGGTGAAAGAAATGTGGCAAATGTACTTCAGGGCCAGAGGATAGAGCATATTCTTGACCCTTTGCAAGAAAGTCATGTGGTCTGAATTCATTGTTAACAACCTGGGAATATAAGAGGAAGGGTTTGGGCACTGTGTACCCTCAAAATCTAAGTCACATGGAATGGAACGCAAAAAAAACACAGCCGGAAGTGACAGGTACTTAGCCAGTACCGCCCCACAGGGGTAAACGGGATCAGTTAAAACCACATCAAATGAACTGGCATTCAGGTGCCTGACCAGGTCCTTGTTACGCAGCAGGGCCTCACAAGACCTTTGATAAACCAAAGTAGCAATTTTCAAACTTTTCATAGTTTCCAAAAACATCGTTAGAAAAGGCATTCTTTTAAAAATCAGGTAACTCCGGCCCAGCAGGAGGTAATTAAACTCATCCTCGGTGTACGGAACTGCATAGCTCGTCATGTTGAAAAAGTCCTCCTCTTTGATATGCAGGCTCAACTCTGGCGAAACCACCACCATTTGGTGGCCTCTGGCATGGAGCTCCTGCACAGCTTCCTTCATGCTGAGCCAGTGGCTGCCATCCATGGGCACCACCAGCACCTTCCCACCTTCAGCCCAGGGTCCGACACACACGAAGAGCAACAGCCCCGTGAGTGCGGGCAGGGGAACCAGGAATCTGGCAGCCATGTCGGTAGAAGCCCAAAGCAGCTGACTTTTCAGATCAGGCTCTGTCTCCTACCTTTATTTCCTTTGTCTTTATCTTATCATTGAGCCACTTAGAATATCGGGTAACTGGCAGGCAGCATGTCCTCCTTGTGTTAATCATTACAGACTAGATCTATCCCTCGCTTTCACCATCACCCCCCTTCCTTCTCCTTCCACGCAGGGAAAGATCAATCTCCCTTATCACAGAAAAACTCATCTACTTGACAGCTCTCTCCAGGGAACACTCTAATTCATTCTGTTGCTTTTTATCCAATTCCCAAAACAGGGCTGTGGATGCCCATTTCATTTGATCTCCTCCTATTTCTCTGTTAACTGTGTCCTAAAGCTCTGTGACTAGGCTCTGAAGAGTCACCGATGCCCGGGTCTCGAAGCATAACCTCTCTGTTGGATGTGACCTCAGCTGAAATCTCTCAAAGCTCTCTCCTCCCATTGGTGGGGACCATGGTGCACAAACCAATATATAACATTGCTAAGACAGCTTTCTCTGAATAGGGAAGGGGGAGGGGGTACTAGCTCTTTGGTTTTGTTCCTTTTCCACATCAGGACATCTCTTGCAATGGTCAGGGAAGAAGAATCTTGAAGCAGCTGTCAAATATGGAAATATCTCAAAGAATCCTGCACTGGAGATGAGAGGACAGCCTAAGGGTTTGTTGAGCATTCTATATTTACTCCGCAGAATGTGAGTTGCTGTTACCTAAAGAGTAAATGGGCAAGACTACAACCCTGATCAATGACATGGTGGGACCAGACAGCCACCCCCCCCCACACACACACACACAGGGCCTGCTTGCTTCTGAACAGGAGGTAGCAGTCACCCAGTCTCCGTTCAGCCTCTAACTCCACTCCTCTTCTCCAGTCTTCTCTGTTTAGGGACTGGGGTCTTTCACCGATAACTTCCTTGCCACACCCTCCTTCCATGAAACCCCTCATGTCATACAATGCCTCAGAGCTCCCCTATACTTCCTAGATGGGATGATGCATGATTCATGAATCCTTAATAAAGACAATTAGATCTGCAAATTTACTCAGATTTTTGTTCTTTAACCACTTTAAGATATAAATCTAGATAAAATTAAAAAAGGAGACATACAACATGATGGATGGGAAGATTGAACATGGTAATGCTCCTGATGTTGTCCCCAGGTAAGCTATAGATTTAATGCAAACCCAAACTAAATCTCACTGGGATTTTTAACATGACCAAATAATATTTTTAAATTCACCTGGAAGCATTACTGTCTTAGGGTGATAGAGGAGTAGCTCTTATCAGACCAATGGTCCCACAGATAATGATTATAAACTCTTGCAAAATGGTCTGTTTTGTTTTGTTTTGTTTTCCTTAATGCTGTCTGAAGGCACTGGGAAGCAAACAAAAGCAAGCAGAAACTTAAGGGGAAGATGGAGACAGGATGGCACAGGAGCCCGAGAGTGGCCAAGTGCCAGGGTAAACGTTCCTTACTCTTCTTAACACCCACCTCTCATCCTTCTGCCCTCAACCACTGTACAGCTCCTCCCTGTTAACAGGGAGATTATCTTAATGCCATTTGTACCCACACAGCCAGAAAATGGCCAGCACCTCAGTCAACCCACTACCCATCATGGGGTTTCTGCCTCCTTCCAGAGCTCAGACCAAAGCTCTAGGGGTACTCCCTTTCTGTTGTCTCTGTCACAGTGCCCAACCCTTGTCTGTCAGCCCTGAAGCCAACAGAGCAGTGGGCACCACACGCTTTTCTCCAACCTCAGCCCTTCCAACCTTCTGACTCAAGCTTCAGCCTCTTCAGCCTCTAGCTGAGCTTCGGTGGCCCACCAACCTGCCCATGGTAGCAGCCCGCCGAGCGGATAGCCATCCATTTCCCCCTCCTCCAATGTGTACTCTGGGCACTGCCTCCAACATGTACATTGAACCAGCCAGTGTTTTCATGTGTCCCCATACTCAACATGGCGGTCAATACCATCTGACATACATGCCACTCTCCCTGCAAAAAGGTCAACAGCCTACTTAGGATTTCCCCCATGATACTCATTCTCAAGGCCCATTTCTTCAGTTTCCTGGCTGTTTCTCCCAACTGTTGGCTCACGAGCTGACCACCCTACATGGAGGGCAAGGAGAGACTGAAGAAAGAGGCAGGCCACTCCAGAGGGTGGGTGGCAGGGGTAATAAGCAAGAGAACTTACTCACAAGGCTTGTCTTGGGTGGCCACAATACCAGTAGATCTCTGCCCCTGCCTGCCAAACCTTGAAAGTTTACATAGAGCCCTTAACTGGGTTCAGTCATGTATATGATTCAGATAGTATACCATCAATAACACTGACTCTCTCAAGGCTACATCCTTGGAAACAGCTCCCACTGGAGAATGGTGGGCAGAACACATATCCCAAGGACAGTGAAGGAGCTGAGAAACCTCCAATTGCCTGAGCCCAGACCCCAGGTAAACCAGCATGAGCATCCTCCCAATGATTCCCTCCAACACTCAACAACACTAACAAAAGCAAAATTTCTAACTACACAAAGGATTTAAATATATTATCATCCAAACAGGATATAAGAACACTCATCAAGCATAGGAAAATATGCTCAACATCAATAGTCATTAGGGAAATGCCAATAAAAATGAGATTTTTCCTCTTGCCCACTAGGTTAGCTATAATTTAAAAAATTTTAATGCAAAATAATAAATGTTGGCAAAGATGTAGAAAAACTGGAATATCCACACATTACTGGTACAAATATAAAAGGGTGTGGCCACTGTGGAAAATAGTTTGTCAGTTCCTCCATAAATTACACATAGGATTACCATCTGACCCAGCAATCCTACTCCTGGGTTTTTACTCAAAAGAACTGAAAACAACTGTTAAAAACTTGTCCATGAATGCTCATAGCAGCACTATTGACAGTGGTAAAGAGTAGAAACCCATCAGCTGATGACATAAAAGTCCAGCATCAGAGGCACCTGGCAAGCATGTGACTCTTGATTTCAAGGTGGTGAGTTCTAAGTTCCATGTATGGTGCAGAGATTACCTAAATAAATAAAACTTTTTTAAAAATGCCCATCAATTGATAAATGTACAAACAGTGGTCCATCCACACAGTGGGATATTATTCAGCTATAAAAAGAAATGAAGTGCCAGGGCACCTTGGTGACTCAGTCCATTAAGTGTCCAACTCTTGGTTTTGGTTCAAGTCATGGTCTCAGAGTCCTAGAATGGAGCCCCACATCAGGCTCCACACTCATCAGGGAGTATGCTCAAGGATTCTCTCACTCCCTCTCTCTCTCTCTGTCTCTCTCTAACCCTCCCACCAAATAAATATATAATCTTAAAAAAAAAAAAAAGGAATGGAGTACCAACACCTGCTACAAATGGATAAGCCTTGAAACATGAAGCTAAGTAAAGAAGCCAGATATAAAAGGTCACCTATTGTACAATTTCATTTCTATAAATCATCCAGAATAGGCAAATCTACAGACAGAAAGTGGATTGGTGATCACTAGGGTTTGGGGAGGGCAGAATGCAGAGTGAGTACTTAAAAGATAGATAGGTATGTGTCCTTTTGGGGTGACAAGAATATTCTGGAACTAGGTAGTGGTGATAGCGTACATCCCAGGTGTACTGCACACTTTTATTTTATGTGTATCTTGCCACAAAAAAGCAAATGGAGCAGGCACTTTGAAAATCAATCTGGCAGTTCCTCAAAGATAAAACATAGAGTTATCGCACAACCCAGCAATTCTACTCCTCAGTACGTACCCAAGAGAATTGAAAACTTAGTCCACACCAAACTTGAATATGAATGTTCATGTATTCATAATGGCCAAGAAGTAGAAACAACCCAAAAGTCCATCAGCTGATAGGTAGATACATGGAGTGTGGTATATCCATAGAAGGAAATATTATTCAGCAATAAAAAGTAATTCTACAACATGAATGAACCCGGAAAAAATGTCACGTTAAAAAAGTCAATCACATATTCTGTAATCCCCTTTATATGAGATGATCAGAATAGGCAAATCCAAAGAGACAGAAGAGTAGATCAGTGGTTACCAGGAGCTGAAGAGTAATGGCTAATAGGGTGGGAATTTATTTTAGGGGTGATTGCAAAATTCCAAAACCAATTGTGGTGATGGTTGGTAGAAATACACTAGAAACCACCAAACTACAAACTTTCTGTGAATGAATTGTATGATCCATAACTTGTATCTCACAAGTTATTTGTTTGTTTAAACCCATTTGATCTCATCCTCTTAGAATTATGTCAATTATTAATCAACCAAGGTTCAAGTTTTTCAGATATTCATGTTGAATTTTTTTTTTTTTTAAATGCTGACTCCTACTAGCATTTAGCTACTCTGGATAATTACTTATTAACAGAAACAATACTGTCAAAATGTCCTGCGTGCCCGATCAGTCATAAAAATAAACACATTTCAAAACCCTTTTTGAAAGAAAAGCAAACCACAAAAGGCATTGCAGACATTGGCCCAAGTCGTGTACTTTAAAAAGTACCGATTAAGAATGACTTGGCATTTTGGGGTTTTGTGCCCCTGACTTGCCTCGAATTCAATCCTCAGCTCAACCAACAAATGTAGAGGCTGCAACCTGCATGACTATTACTTGCAGAGACCCCTGAAGGGAGACCAGATGGCTCAGGGAGTGAACAAAGGATCTTTGTGGCCCCTCACCACCCAGCTGGGGCCCTGCTGGTAGAAGTCACTGAAAGTCACATGGCATTGATTTAGATCAGCATTTCTCAGCTTTAGCACTATTGGAGTACAGATAATTCTTTGTTGGGAGTGGGTGTGTGGGTATATCTTGTGCTTTATAAAGGATTTTTAACAGCATCCCTGGCCTCTAAAATTAGACCCTATCATCCCCTAACTGCAATACCTAACATGTCTCCAGATGTTGCCTCCAAGGGTTGCAAAATTACCCCTGTTTGAGAACCACTATCTAGATGACTCTAGAATGCAAGACAAGCTGGGATAGAAGAGCTAGTCCTGAGGAGCTGGGATCTGGTTTTCTGAGAAAATGCTCCCCAAAGAACAATGCGAGAAAGCCATGTTGTTTGGATCACCTCATAGAGAGAATGTTCCGGCTGCTTGCTGAGTGAAGGTCCTGAGAAGAGAGGGACAGGGCCATGGCTTCCCCTGATAGTCTTCCAAGCCCCTTCACACACTGCCCACGTGACCCTCAAACAGCCCTGTGAGGAGTGAGGCACATGCTGTCAGCCCCATTCTGAGATGAGAAGACCCAAGCCCATGGCCAGGAGGCCAGGAAGAAATGCCTCAGATCTGCTGAGTCATCCTTCCGCCTCCTTTCTTCCCTTCATGGGCCTGCTACCCTCCAGGTGTGGTATAGTTAGAGAAAGAGTACCGGGCAAACGGGGGGTCTCCAGGTGGGGGAGTGACAAGGGGGTGGGTTCTTACCCTGCCTCTGCCCCTTGCTGCAGCTGGTGGCTTAAAGAAACTCACTTGGCTTGCCTGGAAATGGGTTTGCTCCTGTATGGGAAAACTGGACTTTTTCCTGTCTGAGGGGCCTCCATTCTGTCACTCCAGCCTAAAGCAGCCTGTCCTGCGTGTATTGCATTTACAGTCTTCAAAGTTCTCCCATGAACTCTATCTTCCCTGCCCCCAGCCTTGACTCTAGAGTGTTCCCATTTCACAGATGGAGGAAAAAACAATGAGATAAACCATCCACCCTGACCACACAGCTAGACTTGAATCCAGGTCTTATAGTTCTTACTCTTCTAATGTAATGGAGACAAAGGAGGGATCCCTGGAGCCAGCAGGGGAGGGAAAGCTGGTCCTTTCCCACCCAGGCTCAAGCTAGGGCTGGGGTCTGGTGCATTCCCTTCCACAGCAGGCTAGGCAGAGAGGATGTGCACGTCCGAAGCCTGAGCTCCCCAGGTCCGTATGGCCCCTAAAAGGGAGAGTAAAAACCTGTCCCTGAACCTCTGAGCAGTTCTCTGCTTTGCAACTGGAAGAGACTAGAATTTATCTCTGAATTCCTTTATTCTAAGAAAAATGCTTCAAGAACCCTTCTAATTCTGAAATGTAACATCAAACTCTCTTCTAAAATGGCTCAGTTGGTAGATTATCTGACTCTTGATATCAGGGTTGTGAGTTCAAGCTCCTCGATGGGTGTGGAGATTGCTCAAATAAATAAAACTTTTAAAAATGGAAATATTGGAAACCTAAGGAAAGGAGATTAGCCATGGGGCAGATGAGTCTCAACTAAAAATCAAGGACAGTGGAGACAGTGTGCCAGCATCTGGCCTGGACTGAAGCCCCTGTGGGCAGAGGGAAAAGCCCCTGTGGGCAGAGGGAAAGGCAGAGGGACCAGGTGACAGGGCGCACGGGGTTGGAGAGGAGGCCCTCAGTGGGGACAGGGAAAAGCGACTTCAGGACATCTGGGATCTCCCAGTGGGAACCACTGGCCAGGTGCCTGAGCAGCTTCTCTGGGAGCATCTTGAGCGAAACCAACAAGGAAGCCTTCTGAGGTGGTTGAGTCCCGCCCAGGGTCAAGGAGGCAGGAAGAGCTATAGTCAGTCACGCTATGGTGGGTGTTGCAGAGTGATCTCATCCTTTGTTAGACACGCAAGCCTACCAGCACCCAGTTATCGTTACCATCGGACCAGAGTGTGAATCAGAGCATTACTGCAAGGTGTGTTCACCAAGCTCTGGTTTTCAAAAGGCTCTGCACATTAGCCAAAGCATAATAAGAAACTTAATTATATTTGTTTTGTAGGTAGGCCAACAAGTTACCTATAAAATATGCTTGTTGATTTGATGAGCAAAATTGAATTTCCTTGTTTATTAATTTGAGTTTCTTGGATTATTTCTGAAGCCACATATGTTTCCAAACTTTCAGTGGCCCCTTGTATGGTGGCTATGTGTTGACTGATCAAGTTATTTGCCTACTGAGGAGTATTTGTGGGGTTTTTTGTTGTTGCTGTTGTTGGTTTGTTTCCAGCTATGAATCAGGTCTTTAGTTTTCCTGATTTATGATGTATCTTCTTTTTTAAGTAATATTTTTAGGTGAAGTCACATAACACAATTAACGATTTTAAAGGGAACAGTTCAGAGGCATTGAGTACATTCATCACGTTTGCAACGACCACCTCTGTAGGATTCCAGAACATTGCCATCACTGTCAAGGACACATTTTTCTCCTGAGTGTTGAAATGGTTTGATCATCTAACAAAAAAACCTCTGATTTTGGTCACTTGAATTCCTAATATAAAAATACAAACTGATAATTACATATGGTCTAATGCAAAAGGTTCTCTATGGTGGACATTTGGGTTACAGCTGAGATGCCAATATAAGTTCATGGTGCTCCAAAAAAACCACATTCACCACAGTCCGTTTTGCAATATGACTAAGTCAAATTCTTTTTGCAAAAATAAGAGGGTGGGGATAAAAGGTACCAAAAATGTGATTTTTTTCCTTCTTTTTTTTGTGATTTTTTTCCTTCTTAATGCCAAATGTTTCTTATGACATTTTTGCTTATTAATTACTTGGTTAAATTTTCCAGGCATGTGGGATTTGAAGTCCATGCCCCATGCTTCCTGGAACCAATCCAATTATGCTCATGGGCCCTGACCCTGCCCATTCTCAGAGGTATGGCCAACTGTCTGATGAAATTGTCATACGTGAAAGAGGAGGGATGAGAGTCTCTGGGACCTCTCTGAGGCTTTCTTTTGGATGAAAAATGCTTTGAGAAAGAGAATTCTGCTGGGAAAAAAGTGACCTGAAGCCTTTCAAAGGTATAAATATTAAAACAAAAACAAAGAACTCGTATGTTTTTAACTGTCCAAAGTAGCTCTGGGCTCTCTCCCCATATGTCAGGAAAGCTTCTAAGAACATTTGCCTTAGGTCAGAGGTCAATGTACTTTTTCTGCCAAGGGTCAGGTAGTAAATATGTAGGCTTAGCGGGCCACATACATCCCTGCCATGTATTCTTTGTGGTTGCTGTTTTTAACATCCTTTTAAAAACATAAAAACTGAGCACCTGGGTGTCTCGGTTAAGTGTCTGCCTTTGGCTCAGGTCATGTTCCCAGATTCCTGATATCAAGCCCCACGTTGGGTTCCCCGCTCACCAGGGAGCCTGTTTCTCCATCTCCCTCTGCCACTTCCCACTCCCCACCCCCCGACACCTGTTCTCTCCCTCTCTCAAATAAAATAAAAAAATTTTAAAATAAGATCAACATATAAAAACCATTCTTAGCTCTGGGCCATATAAAAAAATGGGCCTCTGGGCAGATTTGGTCAACTGGCGGCTATTTGATGATCTCTGCTTTGGGGTCCCAGAAAAAAAAAAGCATGGATTTCCACATAGATTGTCCTCTCAGCAATGCATCCGCTTGGTCAAGCCTTCCCCTGTTTCCTCAACAGGTGGGTGTAGGATTTAGACTGAAAATTTCCAAGGCTTATTCTATGTTCCGTGACTGCCCCCAGATGACCTAGCTAAGGATCCCTCTTCTTGTTTACCTCATCTAAAGCCTCAGCATCTTTTAGAACCTCAGCATCAGACTCCATCCATACCCCTCTACTCCAAGCCTGGCAGCCCGTTCCTCAGGAAGCCCTCCCAGCTGACAGATGCTTAAGAGCCAAATGAGTGAGGGAAGATTGAGCGTGTAAGAACAGCATCTGCCCATAAAGACAAAGAGCAATCAAAAAGAAAGAAAACCACCCACCTGAGACAGGACCCCCGTCTTCTTGCAATTGCTCCCTCCAACGAAAACCATGTTAGGCATGACCGGTCTGGGATATTCAAACACAAAGTCATATCTTAAGAGCCAGATGGAGCCCTTCTGATACAAGGTGGGTAGGTGCACATCCCTCTTGAGGATGTTGGAGGCGAGGTCTTCGTACTTCGAGTACAGACAGTGGAACAGATAGGTCTCCAAGTAATTAACGAGGTAGTTGGCCACCCGTTGGGGGAACGTCATCTGGTCTGAGAACTGAGTGTAGCATCTGGGAATGTGGGACACAGGGTTTGGGCTTCTGCTCATGGTATGCTCCAGGGAGCATGGGAAGCCCCTGAAGAGGTACACGGAGGGCAGGCCCAGGTACTCAGCCAGGATCACCCCGCAGGGTAGGGCTGGGTCTGTGAAAAGGGCATCGAACTTGCTCTCCCTGAGGAGACACAGGGTGGCTGTGTCCTCCAGGAGGCTCTGGCAGGTGGTGAAATACATGTCAATAACAATCATGCTATTCCTGTATTCCATCTGAGCAGCGTTCAGGAGCCATCTCTCAGCAAAGTGATTGTTTCCAAAAGAGCGGTACCGATTCTCCAGCTCCTCCTGTTGGAACGGCACTGGATAGGTTTTTCTTGTGTAGTGCTTGGACTCCTTCAGAAGCAAATTGACTTCTGGCACCAGCACCACAATGTCATGCCCCTTCTCACTGAGGAGCTCAACTATGTCCTTCATACTGAGCCAGTGGCTTCCATCCTGAGGGACCACCAGCAGCCTGTCACCTACAACCTCCCCCCAGAGCACTAAGAAGAAAACTTTCCAAAACAACTGGAGGAGGCAGGTCATCTGGGGGAGAGGACAGGTAGCGACAAGAATAAACAGTTCACGTTCTCTAAACCTCGGGGCTCCCTGGCTCTTTTCCCCTGAAAGAACCAGTGCTCTTTACAACCCCTACCTACCTCTCCTTGCTCTGAATTTTGCCCTGTTTTAAAAGAACGTAAATTAATATTTAACCATTTTTATGCACACAGCGAACTTGACCCAATGAGGTTTCTTATCGGCTTTCACCTGAGCTTCTGGGTTTATTTTCTCTTTCTCTCCATTCTGCCTCTCCTTCCCGAGCTTAGTCATGCTTGGAGGACAGCTTGGGAGGCTCCTGGAGGCTGGTAGCAGTCCTCTGTCCTGAGCTTTCTGGATTCCCCCGCGTGGTGATGATGTTCATAGACAAACACTCTAAGAGCTCTTAGAGCTTCTCCTCTTCCTCAATGTTGTTCAGAAAGGAAGGGTCAACAGATGCCAAATTCAAGATTTGAAACAACAGAGCGGAGCTGCCCATTCCACCTCCTGGTGACCTTGTGACCACAGCCATCGCTGGATTTAAAAGTGGGCTGCTGGAGGGCGCCTGGGTGGCTCAGTTGGTTAAGCAACTGCCTTCGGCTCAGGTCACGGTCCCGGAGTCCTGGGATCGAGTCCCGCATCAGGCTCCCAGCTCCATGGGGAGTCTGCTTCTCCCTCTGACCTTCTCGCCTCTCATGCTCTCTCTCACTATCTCTCTCTCGAATAAATAAATAAAATCTTTAAAAAAAAAAAAAAGTGGGCTGCTGGAAGCTGAATGGACATAGAGGAGTCTGATCTAGGCCCCTCCCCACCCCTTGGGTTCTTTGGGGTAAACCACTATTATTGTGAGTTTCCTGTTCTATCAGAAGACAGAATCTAATCCTTAAGATACATGCTCTAAAACCAGAATTCCCACTTTGACTGTGGTTAAAAGCAAAAATTCTGGAGTCAACCTACCTCTTCCAATCTGTGCAGCCCCACTGTTCTGTGCCTGAATTCCCCATCTCTCGAAAGGGAGTGGCATCTCTACCACCTCCTGGGGTGGGGGGGAAGAGCCGTGAAAATTAGTAAGTCAATTCATAATCTGTGGGTGCCCAGGACAGGTCCCACGGAGGGGCTCCCTCTGGTTGTCATCAGGCAGCTGGGTTCTATGTGATATGAACTAAGTGCACCCCGGTGGTCAGAAAGTAACACCTAAAACGTCTCAGCAAGGGAAAGATCTAGTTTTGCCTTCTGTCAACCCCAGAGTATAGGAGGAATTAAAGGAGACAGAAGAGGAGGTGGGAAGATTAAAAGGGAAGAAAATGTAGAGGTATAAAACAATGGGAAGGCATCAGGTAACAAGACATTTGACGGGAACAACTGGCCAGCCAGCAGTCGAAACAAAAAAAAAAAGTGCTAGCATCGGGACCCCTGATGTCTGCACAACACTTTGCAAGACAGTTTCCCAGGGTCTTAGCGTCCAAGGGTCTCTGCAATAAAGTATCACACAGTGGCTGGCCCAAACAACAGAAATGTATTCCCATAGTTCTGGAGTCCAGAAGTCCGAGATTAAAGCATCAGTGGGCTTGAGTCCTTCTGGAGGCTTCGAGACAGAACCTGTTCCTTTCTCCTAGCTCCTGGTGAGCTAGGTGGATTGCTGGAAATCTTTGGCAGTACTAGGCAGATGCAGGCATCACTTCATCTCTACCTTCCTGTTCACCCTTCTCCCTGTGTACGTCTGTGTCCAAATCTCTTAGGACACCAGTCATCCTGGATTAGCGCCCACCGCCAATTATCTCTTCTTAACTAACGTATTTCCAAAATGAGTCCCATTCTGAGGGACTAGGTATTAGGACTTAGCGTATCTTTCCAGGGACACAAGCTAACCAATAGCGCTCATCCATCATCTCACACAATTCAAACCCCAAAGTCCAAGTCCGAGAAAACGAGGCTTACCACTTTAAGAAGGGGCACTTTTGGGGAACGTCTGCACCTCAGAAGGGAATACAGAACTGGCCCCCTCTAGATCCCCCATTCTCAAACCTTTCTATCTCAGGATTCCTTTACACTCTTAGTAACAACGGGAGATCCCACCCCAAAATTTGTTTATGTGGGTCATGTTTTTCCAGATGAACCATTTTAGAAACTAAAACTGGCGTGTATAAAATAGACTTCCTCACTCATTTATGATAACAAGAATAAGCCCAAGAGAAGTTAACATGACTGACATCTTTAATGAAAAAAATACTCTATTTCCCCCAAACAAGCAAAAAATTGAGCGCGACATTGTTTTACATGTTCTGCAAGCAAGTCCCTATGATATGAACGTCTGTCTAACTTGGTAGACAATGGTGGGACTCTGCCCCCCACCTCTGCACTCATCCTAGACAATACCACATGTCGCGGAGCCTATGGAAAACTCCACGGTACCATGCTGAGAAGATGAAGTGGAAAAAGCAAGTAACGTCTTAACATTATTATGAAATCATTTGACCTCAGGGACTCCCGGGAAGGGTCTCAGGGATCCCTCAGTTTTTGTACTTTGAGAATCACTGTTCTAGATCAGAGGATGGCAATTTTTTTCCTGGAAATGCCTAATAGTACATATTTGAATTTTTATAAGCCATTGGCCTAGATACTGATACAAGCCAAGGTGTCACCTCTTCCCCACCCCCCATGTCCACATGGCTTGCTCCCTCCCTGCCTGCCTGCTTCGGTCAATGTCGTGTCCAAGAGACTTCTCTGGTGAGCTCATCTTCTCTGGTGAGCTCATTATTAAATAACCCAGCCCATCACTGGGAAGCCTTCAACCTCCTTATATTTCTCTGTTTCATTCATCACTACCCAACCTATTGCTCATTTATGTGTCTCCCCCCGACTAGAATGGGGAAACCCTGAGGGCAGGAACAATATTTGTTTTGTTCTCTGCTTTATGCCCAATATCTAGAAGAATGCCAAGCATACAGTAAGCTCTCCATAAATGTTTGCTGATTAAAGAACGACACTTTGGTTTGTCTGTTCTATTCCTACATTTCCTTTTTCTTCATGGAGCCCATCGTGGGGCTTGAACTCACCACCTGAGATCAAGACCTGAGCTGAAACTGAAAGTCAGACACTTAACCGACTGAGCCATCCAGGCAACCCCCCAACCTGCATTTCATTTTCATGTCACTTTTCAAGTTGTGAGAATTCATATATGAAATTTAAAGAATGATGTGCTCCTTTTTTGAGAAGAAACTGGTAAACGGCATTATAAGCATGTGATGGGTCACTTGCCTTTTAGGAAACTGAGACTTGAGAAGTCTGAGTGTAGCCAGCAGGTGGTGAGGGCCCCGGAGCAGGAGTTGGACAGCATTGAGCCCACTTCCAGCCCTGTACCCCAACTCACCCCCCATCTGCCTGGGGCATGACTCATCTCCTGATTGTTGGGTTTCTCAACTGAGACTCAGAGTGAGAGGGTCAGGATTATCCTGCCATATATACCTACCACATGACCAAGGGAGGTCCAAGAGGATGAGGGTTGAAACCAGGCTAAATGAAAGGTAGTTCCTGGCATGACTAGAACAGACTCGCCCACAGCTACTCAGGCACAACTGAACTCTCACACAAGGTCTTGTCATAATCCATGCCTGTGGGCTCATGAGGCATGCTGAGACCTAGGAAAGGAGATGAAGCCTGAGGAATGGCACGGAATGGCATGGAATCACCATCCCAAGCACAGGGCTGGTCCCAGGAATGCAGCCAAGATTGCAAGATTGCAGCCAATTGTAAATTCATTGCAATCTCCTCCAGGCAGGGACGCCAGCAGGATTTTCCATTTACAATCATCAGAGCCTGGAGGAGGGCAACATCCTGGTTTGGGTCCATCTAGACAGCAGTAAGACCCCAAGATATTTACAGAGTGAGCACAGTACAGGTCTACCCTTCCAGGGCGGACAAGAGCTAAGCAGATCCTTTCTAAGAGCGGTACATCAGGAGGCAGAAAGGCTTAAGCGAGTGTGTAGAGGGAGGAGAAACAAGATAGGCTACAGATCTCAGCTGCTTCACACCAGACCTCCATTCTGCTGAGGACCTTGGCCTGGGCGCTTCCTAGTTGAGCCTAGCTCTGATCTTGTTGTTCAACAAGAAGGCTGGGGAAAGCACATGACTTGGCTGGGGGCCCCATTCTCATTCCTAGCAGGCCCAAACTTACACACTGGAGATAGGAGATGAAGGAAAGGAACCAATCCCACTTTGCAAATCATCACCAAAGACGTGTCTTGCAAATTAAGAAAGCTTTAGAAAACAGTTCTCTTCCTCCTCCTGAGATTTGACTGTTTCTAAGAATGGTGCATGTGTACACACACAGGGCAACAGGAAGAAGGATCTAGCATGTATGCCAATCCCAGTGGTTGCGGAGACCCTAAATGTGATATACCCCAAAGGCCAGACCCACCCTGGGCAGTACTGTAGAGCTCGATAGGTCTTCAGGCATCATGGAGTGTCTGGGAGAAGGCCAGTGTTTTCTTAGGGATTCTTGCAGATCCAACAACTAAGCTTAGGACATGTATCAGTGGGGAGAAGGAGGTAGATCCTGGGAGTTTCCAAAAAGTCAGAGGAGGACACCTGTCATTTGGCATAGAGGGGAGTTGTAAAGGTGTGCATGGAGGTGATGACAACCTCAGAGAGGTTGACCCTCAAATCACCCACAACCTATGAGTAACGGAGCCTGGACCTACAAGATTTAAAAGCACCTGCATGCAAAGTGCTTGAGACCTGAGAAAAATTGCTACCTGCAGAGCACAAAAATGCAAAATCAAATTAATAAATATTTTGTTAAATAACTACACAAGTATGCCTGTGTGTGAAGAGTCTGCTGTGGTTCAGAGCATCAAGTAATGTGGACAATGTATGAGATGTGGGATCCTGGGGCAACTTAATCCATTGGCTAGGCCATGGGGTGTGGGCTGCAAAAATTAGCATTCTGGGTCCAGGTCTTGGTGCGGGTCCGAAATGGTCAAGTCTGAATCACCCACGGCTGGGATGGGGCATCCAGAGAAGTGTGGCTTGTCTGGCCAGACAGCTCCCAATGGGCACTTGTCCTACTGTAAGAGCTGTGTCTATCACTACCCAGGGAGGTTTGCATCGACATAGGTGGTGGTTCCTGAAGCTGGGAGCAGTGGGGAGGAGCACAGGCCTGACCAAGGGACTACTTAGAGGACACAGACAGTAGGATTTCCACTTGCCTATTTTTACTAGAGCAGTCCATCCCAAAAGATCATGGACTAACACTGCCCAATCTAATCCAGGCTTGGTTACTGAGTCTTGGATCCCTCAGGACTGCGGGGAGCCAAAGCAGGCACAGGACAATGTGACTCTCCACTCAGATAGCCTGGTACGGGGTGCCGTCTGGTGTGATTGAATGGTGTGGATGACATATGCCTGTGGAACAGTGGAACCCGGGTCGATCAAGCCCATACCAACTTCCAGTTTCCAGGAACAGCTTACACTCCACCACCAGAAAGCAAGGAGACTGGAAGAGGTCAGAATAACTGACCCAGGTACTACAAAAAGTCACAGCTGTTTTGAAAAGGCAAGGAAGTATTACAGATTAATAGTGTGCTAGAAGAAATGATGCAACATGGAAAGTGTGTTTGTGTCCTGCTCAAACAAACCAGTTGTTGAAAGATGTGGTTTCTCTTTTTAAGAAAATTTTGGTCAAATTCACATGATGTGAAATTCATCATAATCATTTCTAAGAGGGCAATTTGGTAGCATTTAGCAGAGTCACGGTGCCATGCCTCTGTCACCACCATCTAGTTCCAAGACATTTTCATCATCCCAAAAGGAAACCTCTTCCTCATTAAGCAGCCGTTCCCCGACTCCCTCCTCCCCTGAGCCTTTAGCAACCCCTCACCTGCTTTTTTATCTCTATAGATCTACCTATTCTGGCTATTTCACAAAAATGGAATCACAGCACATTACGGCCTTTTGCGTCTGGGTTCCTTCACTCAGCATTATCTTTTCAGTGCTTATCCACATCATATAGCAGGTGTCAGGTCTTTATCATTGTTATGGCTGAATAATATTCCCCTGTATGAAGAAACCACATTATGTTCATCCATTCACCAGCTGAAAGACATTTGGGTTGTTCCTACCTTTTGGCTATTATGAACGTGCTGCTATGAACATGCCTATAGAAACTTTGGTTTCAAGATTTGTTTTCAATTCCTCAGATACATAACCAGGAGCAGAATTGCCGAATCATATGGCAATTCTATGTTTCACTTACGCAGGAATGGCTAGAATGCTTTCTATACTGGCTACACCAGCAATGGACAAGGGTTCCAGGTTCTCCACATTCTTACCAATGCTTATTTTCCTTTTTTTTTTTTAAGTATAGTCATCATATCAGGTGTGAATTGGTATCTCATTGTGATACTGATTTGCATTTCTCTAGTACCTAATGGTGAGTATCTTTTCATGTACTTGTTGGCCATTTATATATCTACTTGGGAGAAATGTCTGTTCCAATTCTTTGTCCATTTTTAATGGGGTTGTTTAAGTTCTTTATATATTTTGGATACCAGAATCTTATCAAATACACGATTTACAAATACTTTCTCCCATTCTTTGGGTTGTCTTTTTATGCTCTTAATAGTGTCCTTTATTTATTTATTTATTTATTTATTTATTTATTTATTTGGCAGACAGAGATCACAAGTAGGCAGAGAAGCAGGCAGAGAGATGGGGGGGGGGGAAACAGGCCCCCTGCTGAGAAGAGAGTCCCCATTTGGGGGCTCGATCCCAGAACCCTGAGATCATGACTTGAGCAGAAGACCAGAGGCTTTAACCCACTGAGCCACCCAGGCGCTCCTTCATAATGTCCTTTAATGCATGAAAGTTTCTCATCTTAATGAAGTTCAGTTTATCCATTTCCTGGTTTGTTTCTTGTACTTTGGGTGTTATACTTAAGAAACCATTGTCAAATCTAAGGTCAGGGAAGATTTAGTCCAATATTTTCCTCTCAAAGTTTGATAGTTTTCCAGCTGGACCCCATAATCATTCTGTTGGAACTCACGAAAAAATTGAAAAACACTAGAAGGCCTTTCCTTTCCCTTTAAAACTATTTTAGTGTTCTCCTGAATGAGGACCTGCTGCCCTTGTTAAAGTATTTAATTACATCCTTTAATATAATTCCCCTGGACAGACTAAGGAAGATTTTGTTATAGGAGACTCTCAGGAAAATCCCCTCCATGGCACTTGAGACATGGCACACAAGCAAACACATGCACTCACCCAAAGACACACATGCATGAATGACCTACATTGCCTTCAGGCTATGTTTTCTTCTAGCAGATGAGATTCAGACTTTGACTCCTGTTCTCAAATTCATAAAATCATCTTATGTCATATAAACAGAACATTAATATTTTACTTCTCCATTTGCAACTAGACAAGAGAATTTTTAATTTTGTGAAGGAGAATAAATAACAAGAATCACCAAGAAGATTTAGAAAAATCTGAGTATGGGGTTTGCCTTACCACATATTAAAACTTACTACAAAGCTGTTGCAATCAAAATATGACACTGGTATGTGAGTAAATAAATAAATCCATGGAACAAAACCGAGAGGTCAAAAGTAGAGTTCAAAAGAGTAAATAAATATGGAAATTTAAATTTGATAAAGATACATTTCAATTCAACAAAGAATGAATTATTTTATTAAATGAGGTTGGTACAACGGACTATCCATTTAGAAAAATAAAAAAAGGTAGATCCTTACACCATGTAAAGTCTTCACTGTAAAAATGTAACTGTTAACACCGGAGGAATTAAAAATATTAGGACATAGTATGGAAAAAAAGTTTATGTATCTCAGGCTTGGAAAGACCTAAACAAGTTGAAATCCAGAAACCACTAGAAAAAAGTGAAGACGTGTGACCATCCAAAATGAAAACACTCTATGACAAAAGATGATGAATAGCCAGGGGAAAAATATTAACATTTCGTAAAAAATATTAATATTCCTAATAAGAGGCTTAGAGTCATAAGCTATAAAAAGACAAAGGACCCTAGAAAAATAGTTAAAGAGTCTGGATACATACTTCCCAAAAGTTGAAATCAAGTGGCCAACATATGTATGAAAATTGAAGCAGGTATTAGAATTTTTATTTATTTATTTTTGCCAAAAGAGTTTTAGAAGTTTGACAACATCTGAAGATGGAGAAGGTATGGAAACCCTGGAGCATATACTGTTGACCAAAGTGTAAGATTGTTCAATCTTTTGAAAGCAACCTGTCAAATGTATTAAAATGCAATGTGTGGGGGGCACCTGGGTGGTTCAGATGGTTATAATCCCAGGGGTTCTAGACTTGAGTCCTGTGTCTGGCTCCTTCCTTGGTGAGTAGCTTATTTCTCCTTCTGCCTAATTCTCCCTCTGCTGGTGCCCTCTCTCTCTCACACACACACATGAATAAAAATCATAAAAGAATAAAATAAAATATGTGCATAGCAATGTGTGCCCTACTCCTAAGGACATCCAGCCTACAGAGATAAGAACAGGAAAATGGAAATGTGGGAAAGCAAAGAAATTACTTAAGAATGGTTAGTACAAAAAACAAAATGGTTAGTACAGTCTTGTTTATAACAAAAACAGTGGGAAAAGCTTAAATATCTATTAGCATTGTTTAGTTGAATGAACTATGGTACATCCAAAGTAAAGAGTTTTATATAACTGTTACAAAGAATGTGACAATCTGTAGGGATTGACTATAAAGATGTTAATGATTTATTAGTAAGTGAAAAAAGAAAGGTAAAGAACACTATGTCCAGTCCATTACTAGATTTTTCTTTCAGTAAAACAGGTGTGAGAGTTTACATTAGATATATCCGTACATATATAAAATAATTTCAGAAAAAAATGGAAAAACAGCATACAAAACTGCTAAGAGCATTTTCCTATAAGGGTTGGCATTAGATTTAAAAAAAAGGAAGTTTCAGGGCAGCTGGGTGGCTCAGTGGGTTAAGGCTCTGCCTTTGGCTTGGGTCATGATCCCAGGGTCCTGGTATTGAACCCTGAATCAGGCTCTCTACTCAGCAGGGATCCTGCTTCCCTCCTCTCTCTGCCTGCCTCTCTGCCTGCTTGTGATCTCTGTCTGTCAAATAAATAAATAAAATCTTTTTTTTTTTTAAAAAAAGGAAATTTCATTTCTTACTGTGTTTTCTAATAGTTTCCCAAGGAGAGTGTTACAAAACACAGCCTGGAAATTGTATACAATTATTTCAATTATATATGTATGCATATCACAGACAGCAGCTTTATAGAAATTTGTTAATGCACAATTCAGTGAATTAGCACAAAACAATTCATTCAACCAGGAAAAGATTTCCGAATGTGACGAATGTAAATGACAAACCACAGTTCAGTAAGGAACGTTTCGTTCGTTTGTTTGTTTAATGGCCGAAGCCAGGTTATTCTTACTATGCAAAAGAAGAGGTCACTTACCTTTGGCAATGGCTTTCTTTCATGGCAGTTGATTCCTCCAATGAAGACCATGTTGGGCATCACAGGTTTGGGATATTCCAAAACAAAGTCAGTTCTTAACAACCAAATTGATGTTTGGCTGTAGAGATCATAGGGTGTGACAGTCATTTGGAGAATCTCGGATGCAACTTCTACAGCATTTTTTAAAAAATGCGGACAAAATAAATGTTCCTCCAAGTGGAAGATGTGATTCCGCACTCTCTCTCTGAAAGTCATGGCATCCGAGAAGGCTAAGAAAAATCTAGGAACATAAGAAAGGGGACTGGGGCACTGTGTGCCTTCTTCAAGATAATGACAAAATGCTCCCCTGGTGAAGACCACCGATGGGAGTGAAAAATACTTGGCTACAATTAAGCCGCACATATCAAAAGGATCCAGAAATATTGCATCAAAAAAACTCTCCTTTATGTACTCTATTAATTTTGTGTCTTTAAACAAATTCCTACAATGTAAAAAAAGCTGTCCAAATATGTCATTGGATGGACTCATTACCAATGAAAGTAAATTTTGTGGCTGAGCTTTCCATTGAAAGTCAGAGAAAGTCTTGAAGTGCTGATTCAGCTCCTCCAGAGTGTAATCTGTGGAATAAGTCTTCACTGTAAAATTAGAGGATTTCCCCAGTTGCCAGCTCACCTCTGGCACGATTAAAACCACCTCATGTCCCCTGTGGATGAGTTCCTTCACCACCAACTGCATGGTAAACCAGTGGCTACCATCCATGGGTACCACCAGTAGCTTGCCTGCCATGGCAAAGCCAGAAGTCAGCAGGAGACACACACAGAGTGGAGGGAAGCCAGTTAAAATCGCGGGAGCCATTTGGGAAACTGTAGCCCAGAGCTATCCAGCTGCTTGGATTCTGAGGGGGCATAATACAGTCCAAGGAAGAAATACAGGCACAAAGCCCGCCCCAGGAAAGGGCGTGTATTTGTATGTTCATTAAAAAAAAAAAAATTACACTCATTGCCCACAGTGCACTCATCAGAACAGTAAGAACGAGTCTCATTTGCTGAGACACGTGCTTCTATGTTTTCCAGATAAGGATACCTTTTGATCTTTGCCTTGTCAGAGTTCACGGGCTGTATTGCACGCAACGCTCATTTGGAAACAGAATTATTAAGCAATGCTTTTGAGGACTCAGAGTGACAAAAAGGAATGTAATGTCAATAAACATGATACTTTTTTTTAAAAGATTTTTATTTGTTTATTTATTTACTTGACAGAGAGAGAGAGAGGGATCACAAGTAGGCTGAGAGGCAGGCAGAGAGAGAGGCAGGGAAGCAGGCTCCCCGGCTGAGCAGGGAGCCCGATGTGAGGCTTGATCCCAGGACTCTGAGATCATGACCTGAGCCAAAGGCAGAGGCTTAACCACTGAGCCACCCAGTGCCCCAACTGATACTTTTGCAATCAGTTCTAAAGAAGGTTTGGCTGCATCCTTGGACTCCATAAGACAGTTGGGTCAGAAAGAGATTGGCATCCCCGTTTACAAGGAAAGACTCGAAGTCACTTCGCGCTACCTTCCTCATGGGCATTGGAACTGTGTTCACAAGAGTCTCTGAAATGCTGGCCATTGCCACTTGTTTGTTCCATATCCAAACTCTCTGAGCCTCCAAAATGTTAAGAGGGACAATTCTGCTCCCAAGGACCATTCCAGGGATGGGATTGATGGGAGACTATGTCCTCTATTTTACATCACTTTCCCTAGATCCGTCACATGCCATGGGTGGTCACCTGCCCTATGCTTGCCAGAAGCACTCTGCTAAGTGACCACTCTCTTTCCTCTCTGCTTCTGCATTCCTCTGTCCAGACCTCTCTGCTGTGGGCTGGCCCCAATCGGCCTGCTACCCTACTTCAGGAGTCTCTGTGTCTGTCTCCTACACTATACAAGCACTTGCTGAGGCTAGAGGATGTACCCTCTCCATATTTGCACCCCTCCTCCCATGGGACCCATACTGTGCCTCACACAGAGAAAGCACACAAGGATATTTGTTGCATTGGACTGAATGGCACTATGCAAGGTTTCTAGACACCTTTGTGGGTGAGCTCAGGAGCGTACATCAGATAAGACCCTGAGAAACATTTAGTGAGGGATTCTAGAGCCAACCTGGGGGCATAATCATTGCTGGGACCCAACATGGCTCCTTCTGGGATGCCCTGAACTATTATCAGTGGCTTGGTCACCGTTTACCTCGGTGACGGGGGGACTTTCAGATGAATATCTGAAAAATAAAAATGGGGCAAATTGTCTATCTTCTCGTGAAGCTTACTTCAGAATAGATATCAATAAAATAGAAAATAGAAGAACAATAGAGATAATCAGTGAACCCAAAAGCTGGTTGTTTGAGAAGATGAATTAACCTGATAAAGCTCTAACCAAAATGATTAAAAAGAGAGAGAGAGAGAAGAATAAATTACCAATATCAGGAATCACTACGCATTCCACAGATGTTGAAAGAATAATAATAAAGAATATCAAGAACAAACATATGCAAATATATTCTACAACTTAGATGAAATGGGCAAATTCCTCAAAAGATGCAAACTACGAGAGTTTAATCAAGAAGAAATAAATAGGTTGAATAAAAATACCTGTATGTTTTAAGTTGAATTAAGTTTGAATTCAAACTTTCCCACAAAGAAAACTTCAAGCCCAGATGGTTTCACCTATAAAAGCTACCAAACATTGGAGAAGAAATAAAACCAATTATTCCAGAATATATTCTGAAATGAGGGAAGATATATTCTAGAGAACAGGTGCACAAAAAACTTCCTAATCTTTCTTAGAGACCACAGAATTGGCCTATGAGCACTGTCACATATGAAAACTAGATAGACATCATAAGAAAGGAAAGTGTATAGACCAAGAGGGGGTGGGGGGAAGGGGTTATCAGATGATACATATTAAGGAGGGCATGGGTTATGATGAGCACTGGGTGTTATATGCAACTAATGAATGGTTGAACACTACACAAAAACTACTGTTGTCCTATATGCTGGCTAATTGAACATAATAATAAAAAATTAATTAATTTTAAAAAAATAAAAATGTATAGAACATACTCCTCATAAGTATAATGGAAAAATTCTAAACAAAATTTTAGCAAATCAAAATAAATAATATACATGTATATAAAAGTATAAAAGATACATAATAGTAATATACAAAATGATTGGAGGACTTATCGTGGGAAGACAAGACTGTTTTAACATTAGAAAATCTATCAAGGGGACGCCTGGGTGGCTCAGTTGGTTGGATAACTACCTTCGGCTCAGGTCATGATCCCGGAGTCCTGGGATTGAGTCCCGCATCGGGCTCCCAGCTCCATGGGGAGTCTGCTTCTTCCTCTGACCTTCTCCTTGCTCATGCTCTCTCTCACTGTCTCTCTCTATGACAAATAAATAAATAAAATCTTAAAAAAAAAAAGAAAGAAAGAAAGAAAGAAAATCTATCAAGGTAATTCACCATATAAATAAACTGAAAAAAATAAAACCATATCATCATCTCCATAGGCACAGAACAGGTATTTGACAAAATCCAACAATCATTCCTGATAAAAATAATCACAAAACTAGGACAAGAAGGGAAGGTTCTCTACCTAATAAAGAACATATATGAAAAACCCTTAACTAACATACTTAGTGGTGAATGACGGAATGCTTTACTCCTAATCAGACACAAGTCAAGGATGACTGTCTTACCACTTCTATTCTATAGTGTTCCAGCCAGTCAAGAAAAATAAAAGACATCCAGGTTGGAAAGAAAAAGTCAACTGCCTTATTCACAGACAACAAGATCATCTCTAAAGAAATTCCAATGGAATCTTTAGAATACCCTAGAGCAATTAAGTAAGTTTAGCACAGTTGCAGGATACAAGATCAATACTCAAAAATCAGTTGTCCTTCAGCAGATGAGTGGACAAAGAAGATGTGGTGCATATATACAATGGAATATCATGCAGCCATCAGAAAGGATGAATACCCAACTTCTGTATCAACATGGACGGGACTGGAGGAGATTATACTGAGTGAAATAAGTCAACCCAAAAGTCAGTTATCATATGGTTTCACCTACTTGTGGAGCATAGCGAATAACATGGAGGACATTGGGAGATGGAGAGGAGAAGTGAATTGGGGGAAGTCAGTGAGGGAGATGAACCATGAGATACTGTGAACTCTGAGAAACAAACAGGGTTTTGGAGGGCAGGGGCATGAGGGAAATGGTTGAGCCTGGTGGTGAGTATTATTTTCTTTTTTTTTTTTTTTAAGATTTTATTTATTTATTTGACAGAGAGAGACCACAAATAGGCAGAGAGGCAGGTAGAGAGAGGAGGGGAAGCAGGCTCCCTGCTAAGCAGAGAGCCTGAGGAGAGGCTGGATCGCAGCATCCTGAGATCATGACCTGAGCCAAAGGCAGAGGCTTAACCCATTGAGCCACCCAGGCGCCCCCTGGTGGTGGGTATTAAGGAGGGCATGTATTGCATGGAGCACTGGCTGTGGTGCATAATGAATCTTGGAACACTGAAAAAAATAAAATAAAATAAAAATGTTTTTAAAAAGTTAAAAAAATCAGTTGTACTTTGGAGCACCTGGAAGGCTCATTCAGTTAGGTGATCAGGTCTTGATTTCTGCTCAAGTCATGATCTCAGTGTCCTGGGATCTAGCCCCCAGTCAGGCTCTGTGCTCAGTGGGGCGTTGGCTTCAGGATTCTTGCTCTTCCTCTGTCCCTCTTCCCATTCCCGCTTGCTCCCGCACTCTCTCTCTCTCTAAAATAAATAAATAAAATCTTATAAACAAGAAAACAAATAAGTAAAAAGAAATAGATTTTAAAAATAGAAAAAAATATAGGGGCACCTGGGTGGCTTAGTCAGTTAAGCAACTGCCTTTGGCTCAGGTCATGATCTCAGGGTCCTGGGCTGGAGCCCCATGTCGGGCTCTCCACTCAGCAGGGAGCCTGTTTCTCCCCCCCCCCCCTCTCGTCTCTACCACTTTCCCTGTCTCTCAAAAAATAAAAAATATTTTTAAAATTAAATAAATGAATAAAATCTTATAAATAAATAAATAAACAAGAAGGAGAATCCATAGACTGGGAGAAAATATTTGCAGAGATTAGACCTGGTAGAGAATTTATGTACAAAATATATAAAGAACCCTTGAAATGCTCTAATGGGGGAAAAATACTTTTAAATAAGCAAAGACTTGAACAGACATTATATCTTTGATGGAATGGAAAGAGGAACATGAAAAGATGCTCCACATCATCAGTCATTACAGAAGTCAAGTTAAAAAAAACTACAACTTAATGGGGCGCCTGGGTGGCTCAGTCGCTGAAGTATTTCCCTTCCACTCTGGACTTCTGAAGTCCATGAAGAAGTCCATGACCCTGGACTTCTGGAATAGAGCCCCTGGGCGCCCTGCTCAGGGGGGAGTCTGCTTCTCTCTCTGCCCTTTACCCAGCTCATGCTCTCGCCCACTCTCCCAAATAAAAAAGTAAAATCTTTTTTTAAAAGCCTATAATTTAATTTTCATGCCTCTTAGAATGGCTGAAATGTGGAAGACTGCCTACTTCAGTTGTTGGTAACTCTGTGGAGGAGCTGGACCTGTCATATGCTGCTGGTTGAGACCCTACAATGGTATGGCAGTTT
The DNA here is from genome assembly GCF_022355385.1 of Mustela nigripes. NCBI lineage: Eukaryota > Metazoa > Chordata > Mammalia > Carnivora > Mustelidae > Mustela > Mustela nigripes. Next base: position 40,488,165 of record NC_081559.1, on the reverse strand, counting down.
CTTAGAAAGATAAGCCTAGGGGCATCTGGATGGCCCAGTAGTTAGGCAGCTGTCTCCAACTCAGGTCAGGATCCCAAGGTGCTTAGACAGACCTCCAAATCGGGCTCCCTGCTCAATGGGAAGTCTGCTCCTCCCTCTCTCACTCTCCCTGCTTGTTTCCTCTCTCGCTGTGTCTCTCTCTGTCAAATAAATACATTTTTTAAAAATCTTTTAATTAATTAACTAGTTAATTAATTAAAAGGTAAGCCTCCTCCCATCATAGAACAAGTCAAAGACCAAGGCTTTCCATTCCTAGGTATTTATCCATGAGACAAGGAAGTATCCTTCCTGAACTGCTTATATTTTTCATTTTCTTATGAAGTTTGGACATCTTTTAAAAAAAAAAACCTCTGGCTGGAGAGACTACACTCACTCCTTCCCTAGCCATAATTCTTGAAGCTAGCGAAGGGCCCAGTCCAGGACATGTCTTTGATATTGCAAACTAACCAATCCAGAGCCCTAGGAGACACTATTCCTTTGTCTTAATCATCCCAGTGTAGTCCCCCCCATAAGGATACCCCTATAGCTTGGAGCCTACCAAAATTATTCCAAGCAGCCAGTTCTACGCTGTTTGCCTTCCCTGCCTTGCCATTCCATGAAAACACAAAAAAATCAGTGGCCAAGGTCACTTGGCTCTTCCTTCTTCTGCCTCCTGACCAAGCCTGGCGCTTCTCCATGTAGGCCTGAATGGCATGCGCCTTCCTCTAGGACTTGTGAATGTAATAAAATTTGTTTTCCTGAGCCTCTCCTGTGTCTCCTTTAATGGCCACATCTAAGGGACCACCATATAAAAGGACACAGACTGCTTCCAGGTAAAAACTGGAGTGGAATGCAAGCCTTGAACTCATGACCCTGAGGATCAAGACCCGAGCTGAGATCAAGAGTTGGACACTTAACCAACAGAATCACCCAGGCGCCCCTGAAAGGATTACCTTTTAAAACATCCCTTGCGAATACTATCAGCCATCAAAAGAAATGAAATCTTGCCATTTGCAACGACGTGGATGGAACTAGAGGGTATTATGCTTAGCGAAATAAGTCAACTGGAGAAAGACAACTATCATATGATCTCCCTGATATGAGGGGTTTGGGAGGTAGGAAAAGAATAAATGAAACATGATGGGATCAGGAGGGAGACAAACCATAAGAGACTCTTAATTTCACAAAACAAACTGAGGGTGGCCAGGGGAAGAGGTGGTGGGGTTATGGACATTGGGGAGGGTGTGTGCTATGGTGAGTGCTGTGAAGTGTATAAACCTGGCGATTCACAGACCTGTACGCCTGGGGCTATTAGTGCACTATGTTTATTTAAAAAATTTAAAAATTATTTTTAAAAAATCCCCTGCAACTATTTAAACCCGTAGTGAAAAAAAGATTTTAGATGACTACTTGAAAACAAGTACATGGCTTTGTAGCCCCATCTATCACTTGGACCTCCAGCCAACACACGTACTCTTCAACCCACCCTGGAGGCAGCCTATGCCATCTGTAGTCATCCCAGACTTTAGGAAAGCTCACTCTTTCTTTCTTTCTTTCTTTCTTTCTTTCTTTCTTTCTTTCTTTCTTTCTTTTTTTAATATTTTGTTTATTTATTTGACAGAGATCACAATTAGGCAGTGAGGCAGGCAGAGAGAAGGGGGAAGCAGGCTCCCTGCCGAGGAGAGAGCCCGATGCGGAGTTTGATCCCAGAACCCTGAGATCATGACCTGAGCTGAAGGCAGAGGCTTTAACCCACTGAGCCACCCAGACACCCCGGGAAAGCTCTTTCTTATATAAACAACTCAACAACTTCTCCCTGGTCCTGGCTTATCTATTGTGACCATAAAGGGTGGACTCTAATGACATTTCAGTTCCTACCTCACTAGCTTCTAAAATTTGGTATATCTTGAACACAGCTTTGATTTCCCTCCATGAGCTCTTCCTTCTCTTCCCGTCTTCTGTATGGTAAAGATATTTTCATCTACCTAGTATTTCAGGTCACAGAGGGTACAAGGCATCACTCTCCCACAGCCCCACCATTCACCATTCAGGGTTCAATCAGACAAATGAAACCACCAAAGATACATATGGTCAAGTATTCGTTACAGGGATTTGATCCTACACTATGTGGGAGCTGATTGAACAATTCCTGTAAACAGTCTGTTGCTGGAGCCTAAGGACAACAGAGTGAGCCTTCAGAAAGTGTGCATGGGTGTGAAGTGGGGGAGAGAAAGGATAAGTTGGGACCCACGAGGATGAGCTGAAACTTATGAGAAGGAACTAGAACCCTGCAGTGTGCTCAGTGCCTCCAACGTTGATGATGTGGGTGTCCTGAAGGGGAAACTGGTGCTCTTCCTCATAGAGCTAAACACACCTGTGGGAAAAGTTGAAGGAGGAGCCAGAGAAAGGCAGAAGCAGTCTAGCTTCTACTTCATGCAAATGAAGCGAGCCCACAGATAGGTGACAATGCATGTGAGCCACAAAAGCGCCTGTCCTGAACATCTGTGTGTGAGAAAACACTAATGGCTTGTGCTTCATATCCAGCCTATCATGTCAGACAAAACTATCTGAGACCTATGCTAATTAGAAACATCCACAGAAGGGAAGTCTAGGAAAAGAAATCCAGCCTCGTCTACCTGACACATTATAAAGCCACCGCACAACCCATCCCCACATCCTGTCTTCGTTCCAGAAGAGCTCTCCAACCTGCCCTCTGGCAACCTCCACTGACACCATCCCATCACCATCTCCTGCTTGGATTCCAGAAGCAGCCTCCTAACTGGAATTGCTGCTGTCATTCTTGCCCTGTAGACGGAAGCCAGAGGGGTCTTTCTGGCTTCCAGAAAGAAGTAAACGTAAATCACTAAGCTATGTCTTGCATAACACCATTGAATGCTTTCCCATTGCACTTAGAAAATACACCAACCTGTCTTGGCCAAAAGGTCTTGCGTGAGTCCAGCTCCCTTCCACCTTTTTAACCGACTCTGCTTGCTTCCTCTGCCCAGCCTTCTTCCTGCATTGCGACCATGACAATTTCCTGGCCACTTGAGGACCTTAGTATTTGCTGTCCTCTCTGCCTGGGGTGGTCTTTCCTGGGCTCTTCATGTACCCCCTCATTTGTTAGCTCTCTTCCAAGAAGTCTGCTCTGAGGGCAACATCAGACACAGCCCCCACCCTCTTCCCAGCTACTTAGTCTGTCACATCCCTCTGTGCTTTCCCTTGAGTCACTTATCACTATGTACACCTATCGAACAGCCACTTCTTAGTTTCCTCCCCTAGAAAGTGAGCTGCAGGGTTGCCTGGGTGACTCAGTGGGTTAAGCGTCCGACTCTTGATTTCAGCTCAGGTCATGATCTCAGGGTTGTGAGATGGAGTCCCACATAGGGCTCTGAACTCAGTGGGGAGTCTGCTTATCCCTCTCCCTTTGCTCCTCCCCCTTTTTCTCTAGCTCCCATAAATAAATAAATAAAATCTTCTTCCCCCTTAGCTAACTTTTATTATTTTTTTAAGTATTGTTTTAGTTTTTCAGTGTTCCAAGATTCAGTAAAATCTTTTTAAAAAAGAAAGTTCTGTGAATTTAGGCACCTCAATACATCAATTTTATTAATAGTGTATCTTAGACATCTAGATGCCTGCCACTTATTAGATGCTTCTTAAATATGGTTGATGTTTAGCAAATATTCATTAAAGAATGAGTGAATAAAGGAAGGAAGGAAGGAAGGAGGGGAAAAAAGTAGAGCAACCCAACTCTCCTTGCCAGGACTCTACCAAACTCGAGCCCAGGTGACTGCTCCAACTCTTCTCCAGTTCTTCTCACTCTAAGGAGCAGGTTCAGCATCACTCACTGACCCATCTAGCCTGTTGTGATCCATTCCATGATCATTAACCAGGCATTAACCAGGGCTGCTGCACCCATCTCATTCTCCATGCCAGCAGTCCTATTTTTAACATAAACCTTTCCCTGCTTTATTACCTTTGCTCTAGCTTTTCTTTCTTCCAATACCAGTTGAAATCCTGTGAAATCTACAAGAGCAACTGTTCCTGACTCTGCATATCGACGTCCTGTGAATGCCTCTGAGACCAATTAGGATGCAGGAATGCTGCAGTGGGAAGGTTTTATAGACTTGAATTTTCTTAAAAATGAGTTTTGTTGAGTATTCATCAGGCATATTAGTTTGTAATTTTTTTCTTTTAGTATTCTTTTGTCTGGCTTTTGTATCTGGCTTTGGTATTTAATTCTAACCTCATAAAATGGGTTTAGAAGTGTTCCCTCCTCCTCTATTTTTTGGAAGAGTTTGAGAAGGATCAGTATTAATTGTTCTTTCAATATTTGGTAGACTTTGTCAGTGAAACCGTTCAGTCCTGGGCTTTTCTCTGTTAGGAGCTTTTTCAAGTAGGTCCCATGCCCAGCATGAAGCCCTACCCTGGGCTGAAACTCACTCCGAGATCAAAACTTGAGCTGAGATCAGGAGTTGGGCATTCAACAAGCTGTCATTCATGTGTTAGGAGATTTTTGGTTAATGATTCAGTATCCTTATTCATTACTGTTTTGTTTAGATTTTCTATTTCTTCATAACAGTTGTGACAGGTTGCATGCTCCTCGGAATTTATCAATTTCTTCTAGGTTGTCCAATGTGTTAGTATGTACTTGTTCATAGTAGTCTCTTACAGTCTGCTGTATTTCTGTGATATCAAATGCAATATCTCCTCTTTCATTTTTTATTTTGTTCATTTAGCCTTCTCTGTTTTTTTTTTCCTTAGTCCGGGTGAAAGCTTATCAATTTTGTTTATCTTTTAAAAAAAAAGCAACTCCAGTTTCATTGATCTTTTCAATTGCCTCTCTAGTCTCTATTTCCCCTATTTCTGGTCTGATCTTTGTTATTTCCTTCCTTCTACTAATTTTGGGCTCAGTTTGCTTTCCTCCTAGTTCCTTGAGGCGTAAGTTAAATTGTTTATCTAAAACTTTCTATTTTCTTAATGTAGGTGTGTATTGCTATGAACTTCCCTCCCAAGACAGCCTTTCCTGCAACCCATACATTTAGGCAGTTTGCACTTCCAATTCTCATTTGTCTCTGATACTTTCTTTAAAGATATTTATTTATTTATTTATTTATTTATTTTATAGAGAGAGAGAGAGCAGTTGGAGGGGCAGAGAGTCAAGCAGATTCCAGACCCAGAGCAGAGCCCAATATGGAGCTCAATCTCACAGCCCTGAGATCATGACCTGAGCCGAAATCTAGAGTTGGACACTTAATTGAGCCACCCAGATGGCTCTGACACTTTTTGATTTCTCTTTTTATTTCTTCTTTGTCCATATGGTTGTTCAGGGTTTTTTTATTTGTTTCTTTAACCTCTGCACATTTGTGGATTTTCCAGTTTTGCTCCTGTTCTTGAGTTCTAGATTCATACCATTGAGTTCAGAAAAGATTCTTGGTATGATTTCAATCTTCTTATACTTGTTAAACCTTGTTTTATGGTCTGATGTATTGGAGTCCTGTACTTCTGTTTATTCCTTCCTACAGATATGTTAATATTTGCTTTGTATATTCAGACATTCTAATGTTGAGTGTGCATGTATTTACAATTGTCATATCCTCTTGTTGAACTCACCCCCTTATAATTATATAATGACCTTTTTATATCGTTTTTATAATTATATAATTATAGTTATATAATGACCTTTTTTATATCTTGTTATCGTTTTAGGCTTACAGTCCATCTTGTCTGATATAAGTACAGCTACCCATGCTCTCTTTTGGCACCATTTGTATGGCTATCTTGTTCATCTCTTCACCTTCCATCTATATGTGTCCTTAAGATGAAGAGAGTCTTTTGTAGGCAACATATAGTTACATCTTTTTTAATATCCATCCAGCTACTCTATGTCTTTTGATTAGAGATTTAGTCCATTTACATTTAAAAGTTTTATTGATAGGTAAGGGCTTACTGTTGTCACTTTTTTATTGTTTTCTGAATGTTTTATAAATCCTTTGTTCCTTCCTTCCTCTTTTGCTGTCTTCTTTTGTGATTTGATGATGTTCTTCTTTGAGCCCTTTCTCTTTGTCTTTTGTGTATCTACTATAGCAAACCAAATTCAACACCATATTAAAAAGATCATATATCTTTTATGGGGTGCCCGGCTGGTTTTACACCCACATTGGGTGTAAAGCTTACTTAATAAAAAAAAGTTTAGAAGGATCATATATCTGGGTGCCTGGGTGGTGTTTGGGCATCCAGCTCTTGGCTTTGAGTCAGGTCGTGATTTCAGGGTCTTAAGAATGAACCCCAACCCAGGCTCTGCTCTCAATGAGGAGACTGCTCAACATTCTCTTTCCTTCTCCCTTAGCCCCTCCCCTGCTCACTTGCTCTCTCTCTCTCTCTCTCTCTCTCTCAAATAAATAAATAAATAAATCTTTTTTTTAAAAAAAGGATAATATACCATGATCAAGTGGGACTTATCTCTGGACTGTAAGGAATGTTCAACATTTACAAATCAACAAATGTAATACATAAGCAAAATGAAGGATAAAAATCTCAGAATTGGGGCACCTGGGTGGCTCAGTGGGTTCAAGCCTCTGCCTTCGGCTCAGGTCATGATCTCAGGGTTCCCACATCAGGCTCTCTGCTCAGCAGGGACCCTGCTTCCTCCTCTCTCTCTGACTTCCTCTCTGCCTACTTTTGATCTCTGCCTGTCAAATAAATAAATAAAATCTTTTTTTTAAAAAAAATCACAGGATTGTCTCAATAGATGCAGTAAAAGCATTTGACAAAATTCAATATCTCCTTGGTAAAAACTCTCAACAAATTCGGTTTAGAAGGGTTGTAACTCAACATGATAAAGGCCATATATGAAATTCCACAGCTAACTTCATACTTAATGATGAAAGACTGAAAGCTTTTCCTCTAAGATCAGAAACAAGGGAAAGGGACCCACTCTCACCATTTTCATTCAACATTATAGTAGAAGTCCTAGCCAGCAAGAAAAAGAAATAAAAGGCATTCAGATCCGAAAATAAGAAGTAAAATTATCTCTATTTGCAGATTACATGATCTTACATAGAGCAAACCCATGATTCCACCAAAAAACTATTAGCACTGATAAACAAATTCAGTAAGCTTGCAGGATACAAAATCAATACACAAAAATCATTTGTGTTTTTACACACTATAAAGTGTTCAAAAAAGTTGAAGAAACCATCCCATTTATATAACATCAAAAAATATGTATAATAATATTTAAGAATAAATTTAACCAAAAGGGGGTATGAAAGATCTGTACACCAAAAACTATTAGACATTAATGAAAGAATTTGAAGACACTTAAATAAATGAAAAATATTCAGTGTTCGTGGAGTGTAAGAAGTCTTATTATTAAGATGTTCATACCACCAAAAGATTCAGTGCAATCTCTATTAAAATTCTAGTGGCACAGAATTTTTTCACAGAAATAGAAATAACAATTCTAAAATTTGCATGGAACCACAAAAGACCCCCAATAGCTAAAGCAGCCTTGAACAAGAAGAACAAAGCTGGAAGCATCACACTTCATTACTTCAAACTATATTACAAAGTGATAATAATCAAAACAACATGGTGTTGGCATAAAAACAGACACATAGATCAGCTAAAAGGAATAGAAACCCCAGATATAAATCTATGCATATAAGGGCAACTAGTTTTCACCAAAGCTGTCAAGAATACACAATGGGGAAAGGATAGTTTCTTCAATAAATGGTGTTGGGAAAATTGAATGTCTACGCTCCAAAAAGAAATAAAAGAGAGAGAGAGAAAAAAAAGAAGGGACACCTCGTGGCCCAGTCAGTTAAGCCATTGCCTTTGGCTCAGGTCATGATGCCAGGGTTCTGGGATCAAGTCCCACATCGGGCTCCTTGCTCATCGGGGAGCCTGCATCTCTCTCTGCCTCTTCCCGCTTGTGCTCTCTGTCTCTGAAAAATAAATTAATTAATTAAATATTTTTAAAAAGAAAGAAAAAGAAATTAGACCCTTATCTTACACCATACACAAAAAATCAACTCAAAATAGATTAAAGATTGAAACATAAGTCCTACAAATAAAACTCTTAGAAGAAACATGGGGAAAACTTCTGAACATTGGTCTTGGTAATAATTTTTTGGATTTGACACTGAAAGGAAAGGCAACAAAAACAAAATTAAACAAATAGTTTACATTAAACTAAAAAGGATTTGCACAACAAAATCAACAAAATGAAAAGGCAACCTATGGAATAAAAAAATATTTGCAAACTATAAATCTGAGAGAGTTAATATCCAAAATATCTACGGTACTCTTACAATAAAAAGTAAATAAATTTTTTATTTTTTAAATATTATTTTTTATATTTTTATTTATATTTATATATTATATTTACATTTAAATATTTATATTTCTATTTAAATATATTTATATTTTATATTATATATTATTTAATTAAATTTAAATTTTAAATTTATTTATATTTATATTTATTTGAATTTTAATTAATCTTAAATTTTAAATTTTAAATAATTAAATATTATTTAAATATAAACAAATAAAATTAAATTTTAATTTATTTAAATAAATTTTTTAAATTTTCCAAAGGAGACATACAAGTAAGTACATGACAAGTGTTCAATATCACTAATTGTCAGGGAAATGTAAATCAAAACAAAAATCAGATATCACTTCAGATGTATTATCACAAAGTTGAAATATAACAAGTGTTAGATGTAGAAAAAAGTGAACCTTTGTATACCGTTGGTGGGATATAAATTGTTGTAACCATTAAAGAACATAGTATGGAAGTTCCTCAAAAAATTAAAAATGAATAACCATATGCCAGCAATCTCACTTCTGGGTATACACCTAAAGGAAATGAAACCGGGATTTTGAAAATGTATCTTCACTCCCATGTTCATTGTAACATTATTCATACTATCCAAGGTATGAAAATAATCTAAATGCCCATTGATGGATGAATGGATAAAGATAAGGTGTGTAGGGACACCTGGCTGGCTCAGTCGTTAAGTGTCTACTTTTGGCTCAGGTCATGATCCCAGGGTCCTGGGTTTCAGCCCTGCATCAGGCTCCCTGCTTGGCGGGAAGCCTGCTTCTCCTTCTCCCATTCCCTCTGCTTGTGTTCCCTCTCTGGCTGAGTTTCTTTCTGTCAAATAAATAAAATCTTAAAAAAATAAAAAAAGATGAGGTGTGTATATGTGTGTGTGTGTGTGTATACATATACAATGAAATATTATTCAGCTATAAAAAAGAAGGAGATCCTGCCATTCGCAACACGGATAGACCTGGAAGACATTATGATAGTGACATAAGCCAAATACAAAGGGACAGATATTGCCTGATCTTATTGATATTTAGATTATATATACAAATGGTCCCTGAATTAATGACGGTTTAACTTCTGATTTTTTTACTATATGATGGTATGAAAATGATATGCCTCTGGTAGAAACCTTACTTTCAGTTTTGAGTTTAGATCTCTTCCAAGGCTAGCAATGTGCAGCATAATCCTTTCTCCTGATGTTGAGCAGTGAGAGTAAGCCACAGCTCCCAGCCAGCCCCACGAACACAGGATAAACAACTGATACACTGATAACCATTCTGCAACCATACAACCACTCGGTTTCACATTTTCAGTACAGTATTCAATAAATCACATGAGATATTCAATGTTGTTTTATAAAATATGCCTTGTGCAAGACGATTTTACCCAACTGCAGGCTAATGGATGTGCTCTGAGTACATTTAAGTTGGGCAAGGCTAACCTATGATGCTCAATAGTTAGGTGTATTAAATGCATTTTTGACTTATAATATTTATCAGGACATAACCCCATTGTAAGTTGAGGAAGATCTGTATTTTGTTAAGAACTCATAGTACAAAAAATAATGGTTATGGTAAGCATGAGTGTTGTAGTAAAGGGAATATTTTTTAAAAAAGTAGAATGGTGATTGCCAAGGGCTGGGGGTAGGGAGTCATGGTTAATCACTATTTAATGGGTATAGAGTTTCAGTTTGGCAAGATGAAAAGAGTTCTGGAGATGGATAGTAGTTATGGTTGCACAAAATACATTACATTTGATTAAAAAATATTTAAAAAATTTTTGATTTAGTGTGGTAAAATGTACAGTACATAAGAGTTAACATTTTAACTGTTTTTAAGTGTTCCATCCAATGATATTAAGTATATTCACGTTGTGCAACCCATTAAACATTAATTCTCCATTCTCCCTTCTCCCTAATCCCTGGAAACCAATATTCTATTTTCTGCCTCTGCCAATCTGCCTAATATAGGTTAAGTGGATCACACAGTATTTGTCCTTTTGTGTCCATTTGGTAGCATGTATCAATATCTTAAAGGCTGGATAATATTCCTTTACATGTATTTACCCAACTTGTTTTTCTGTTGATCCATCAATGCACCTTTGGTTTGTTGGCCCTGAATTTTATTTTATTTTAAGATTGTATTTGTTTCTTTGAGAGAGAGAGAAAGAATGAGCAGTGGGGAGGGGCAAAGGGAGAGAGAGAGAGAGAGAGAGAGAAGCAGACTGCCCACTGAGCAGGATGATGCCCAACATGGGGCTCTATCCCAGGACCAAGAGATCATGACCTGGGCCAAAGATAGGTGCTAACCCACTGAGCCACCCACACACCCTGATCCTGAATTTTAATAAGGAGAGAATTAGATCCTGGTGAGTATTGCCTGCTGAGTTGCTCCCCATTACTCAGAGATGGAGGCCCAGTAAACATCACCCACATCTCTGAAAGATTAAAATTTCCTGTGTCACTGGATTTGTTCTGTGTATCTTATGTACAGGTTACACACACAAGGATAGAATATCACTCTGATGAGAACATGTTTACTTTTTAATCTCTTGCTCTGCTCTATTCACTTTGCCCTCCTGAAGGTTTATGTAGGCTTGTGTCCTAGTTAGGGACTTTATTAAGCTTTGAACCTCCAATTTATTCTAGTGGACTTTTTGTTTATAACAGCCCCTTCCAACAACCCCATTCCCTCTATGAAAGCACTGTTCCTTTCTTTTGTTCTCTGAACTTGCCTATGGTTTTGCCATAGTTTCCATGTCCGGAATAGAATATAACTTTCTGCTATTCTCAAATAAATCCATTTTTGGTGGTAAAATAACTGAGAGTTTTTATCTTGAAGCTTAACAATATGTAACACACGTACTGGCCTGCTGTCAGTGCTATGTGCCAGATAGCGTTGTTACTCATTGGCTAGAACTGTGTCACGTGACTACTCAGAGAAGGACGTCTCATCCCCTGTAAGATTGAGGGTCTGTTAGTAGAAGGAGAGAAGTACACTGAATAGTCTGCTAGCAGTGCTGCAGAAGAGGAAGAAGGAGGGAGAGAGGATGACCAACCCAGCAAGCAGGTGACTGACTTAGAGAGGCAGTGTAGTATCCGTGATTAAAAGGGCAAGCCCTAGAGCCAGGACTCAAGTCTTGGTTGGAGATCTTCTGTGTAACTTTGTAGGAATTATATGCCTCCCAGGATCTCAGTCTCCTCATCTACAGAATGGGAATGATATCAGTTCCCACCACAGAGCATTGTTATGAGAATTAAATGAGATAGTGCTGGGCTCCTGGGTGGCTCAGTGGGTTAAGCCGCTGCCTTCGGCTCAGGTCATGATCTCAGGGTCCTGGGATCAAGTCCCGTATCGGGCTCTCTGCTCAGCAGGGAGCCTGCTTCCCTCTCTCTCTCTCTGCCTGTCTCTCCATCTGCTTGTGATATCTCTCTGTCAAATAAATAAATAAATAATCTAAAAATAAAAAAAAAATGAGATAGTGCTTAGAAACCATCTGCAGGGTGCCTGGGTGGCTCAGTTGGTTAAGCAACTGCCTTTGACTCAGGTCGTGATCCTGGAGTTGTGGGATCGAGTCCCACATTAGGCTCCCCACTCGTGGGGATTCTGTTTCTCCCTCTGACCTCTCCCTTCTCATGCTCTCTCTCTCTCTCTTAAATAAATAAAATAAAAAGAAACCATCTGCAATATAAATGCTCACAACGTTTTTAAGGCATCACTAAACCTTTCTTGCCCAGGACCTCACATGGTTGACGTACAGGGTGGAAGCTCCATGAGCCCAGAGTCTGGTCAACAGTTTTATAGGTTCAACTCAAATTTTCTGGGAAGCAAATAAGGATTTAAATTTTCACCATAAAGGGGCACCTGGGTTGCTCAATCAGTTAAGCATCCAATCTTGATTTCAGCTCATATCATGATCTCAGGATCCTGGGATCAAGCCCAGTGTCAGGCTTCCAGCTCTGTAGGGAATCTGCTTGAAAATTCTCTTCCTCTCCCTCTGCCCCTCCTACCACTCACGTGTGCAAGCTCTCTCTCTCTCTCTCTCTCTCTCTCTCTCTCTAAAATAATTAAATGAATCTTTTTTTAAAATATTCTAAAATTTCACCATAAACTACAAAGCCACATATCGGTGTTATTAATGATAATGCAACTAATATATTTAGTGTTAACTGCTGTAGGGGCAACAAGACAGATAAGGTATGATCCCTGACTTGGAGATACTAACAAAATGATCAGATGTGACTTTGCCAGATTCATGGGTTACAAGAGAGTTACACATAATCCTGGAGGCTTAATGAAAGAAAAGGACAGATTTTTTTAGAGCTCTGGAAAACTTCTATGGGTGATTTAGAGTCTGTGATGGGCTTTCATTGAAGGCAGTGAAGGGAGGCTCTAGGGGGACAGATATCCTGCACAGACAGGACAACATGAATCAGTCACAGAAGCAGGAAGGCAGATGGCACTCTTGAAAACACTTTAACTAGAAAACAGGTGAGTAGTGAGAAATACAGCAGTTAGAGTGTTGGGACCACAGTGGACTAAGAACATCAAAATAAGGAGTTTCTACAGAAGACACTGGGGAAACACTGAAGCTTCTTGGTAAAAAATGTGACCTCAGAGTATCTCTTGTAGCGAGTGACAGGTAGGATGGATTGGATAAGATGGGAGTCCACTCAAAAGGCTGTTGGCCTAATGCACGTGACGCTCAGTGAGAGTCTGATGGACAGAGTGGGAGCTGTGGAAATGAAAGAAGCATCCTCCAGGCGATACTTTGAGTCACAAATGGTTGACTTTATGGACAAAAGATGAAATTTCAAATACAGCTGCAAGACTTTGATGCCTATGAGAAAAATGATGATGGTTTTAATAGGCCATTCATTTAACAAATATTTATTAAAAGCCTTTTTTAAAAGATTTTATTTATTTATTTATTTATCAGAGAGAGAGAGCGAGAGCGCACAAGCAGGGGGAATGACAGGCAGAGCAGGCAGAAGGAGAAGCAGGTTCTCCGCTGAGCAAGGAACCTGATGCAGGACTCAATCCCAGGACCCTGGGGTCATGACCTAAGCTGAAGGCAGCCACTCAGTCTACGGAGCCATGCTGGTGTCCCTATTAAAAGCCAGGAACCGTTGAGGTGGCCGGGATACAACTCTGCAGAACGGAGAGCCTGTGTCTTCCTGGAGCTAACCTTCCAGCGTTCATTCTTAGGGAATGGAGATTTGAGGAATATCTACTTTTTAGCAGGGGAGGGTATGAAGCACCGCGGGCAAGGGAGAAGCATTCGAAGGGCAGGATAGAATGCCACGGAGCATCCTGAAGAGGAGGCTGCCAAGGTTGCTGAGTGATAACGGGTACCTGTGAACAGCCATTCCCTCTGCGGTTTCCTAATCTAAACCTTAGCCTCGCAGCCGGTCCTCTGTTTCCAGCTCTTTCCCCATCAGCATTTCCTGAGCAGCGGAGCCACATGAATCTCCCTAAAATGTTCCAAGTGCAAATCCCTGAGGGTTCACGTTGACACCTGCCTTGCAATTTCATCCATGACTACGGCTGTTCATCTCTCAAACCTTTCGCTGAGGTAAAAACCATGTTCTCCCTGTCTCGCTCATCCATTCCAGGATGGAGGCTGGATTAGACCAGGGAGATGCTTGAAGCAGAGCCTGAACAGCTAGCTCCTTGAAATAGTCCACTAAAGGTGTCCAAAGGGGCAAGAGGAAAATTTTGAGGGTTTTATGTACTCCTGTGTATGCTACTTAGAGTTGGTGCAGACAAAATAAACACTGAGGATGCTGTACAGGTTTAAGGATATGTGGATCATTTTTCACCGGAGACACATTTGGAATGGTCTTCCGAAGAGCGTGGTGAACCCGAAGCCCTGCAGTTTCCAATGTTTGGGTAACTTGTAAATTAACCATGCCAAAAGACTCAAATATAAACTCTACATTGTGAATGAATGCATCGCCGTCCGACCGAGCGAACCCGTGGACCCGCGCACCCGCGAACACACAGGGACGCCAACACTGCTCTCCCACCGCGAGACTCCCGAACTCTGGGGGCAAAAGAACCACATTGCCCATAAGGTCCCGCGCGGCGGGCCGGCGCTCCCGCGGGGCATCCTGGGAAACGTAGTTCGCGCGTTCCTTAAATGGCCCACGCTCCAGGCCGCGGGAGACTTCCCCGCACCAGCATGGCTGCGCCCATTTGGGGCGCGTATGGTTGTTTCGAATGTGGGTCTGAGCCGGCTCGTGGGGCTGGGCTTTAGGCAGTAAGTGGGGCTGGCAGCTGGGGTTCTCGGGGTGGGGACGTGGGAGGCGCAGGGACGCTGTGGGCTGCACGCCTGAGACCGGCGAGGCGAGGGGCTGCCTGGGCGGCCTCCGGACGCCGCCCTCGTCGGGCGTCGGGTCTGCGGCCGCGGGGACCGTCTGCTTTTTGCGCCCCTGGGCTCCGTGGTGGGTTACAGGGCTGGAGGCCTGGCCTCCGCCACGGCGTGGGGCAGACCGGCATCCAGACCACATTCTCGAGGCCGGACCTTCAAGCTCCATTTTTTTGTGCTTTTTTTTTTTTTTTTTTTGAGGAACGGGTTGAAAAGGAATATATTGCATTTCAGCGCTTCCTGCCCCTTAGGAACTGTGCTAGGCGCTTTGTGTGTCTCATCTCCAAGTGACCCTCCTCCACACTCGAGGTGAGACCTTGAGCGGGTCCTGCAGGTCCCCACAGCTAAGGTTAGCATCACTGGACACAGAGTGGCAGGCCTTTGGGCTCGTTGGTTTTCATGGCAGTCTTTTTTTCCCAGGGAACCTCCTTCCGGCTCTTTAGCTTTGGGACCATGTACTGAACTGCTGTAAAGATTAGTGTGTTCCCTTTGCTCCCTCTGAGTGTCATAATCTGGCACAAGAAGTGTGAGAAGCGGAGATTTCAGGAAGCGGTTGATGGCCCCCAGGCCCTTGCCAACTCACAGACTCCAGGATTGGTTTTGCCACCCCAGCAGTAGATGAGGTGTAATGAGGGGTTTTCTTTGTTTTTTTCACCATGCCTTTTTTTTAAAAGCAGCTATTCTTTTTTTTTTTTTTAAAGATTTTATTTATTTATTTGACAGACAGAGATCACAAGTAGGCAGAGAGGCAGGCAGAGAGAGAGAGAGGAGGAGGAAGCAGGCTCTCAGCTCTGCAGAGCAGAGAGCCCGATGCAGGACTCCATCCCAGGACCCTGAGATCATGACCTGCGCTGCAGGCAGAGGCTTTAACCCACTGAGCTACCCAGGCACCCTAAAAGCAGCTATTCTTTATTGTGAGCCAAACCCTGTGCACCAAGTGCCTTTCTTAAGTCTCTCATTTGGTTCAAGGGACCCTGCATGGTAGTCTGTATTCCATTTTACATATGAGAACACGGATTCGTTAACTTGCCTGTGGTCCCCCAGGCAGTGTGGAGCAAGGATGAGAAAATTCAGGTCTTGCAGTCTCCAAAGCCCAAACTACTGGATAAACTTTCTGATGGAAGTGTAAGATTGGGAGATGTGTGGAAAGCTTGTTTTATAAATAAAAGCATTTGTATAACATGTCATATTCTTTTAAGGGTAGGATCTAGTTTCACAATGTTTGGGGATCTGTTTGAAGAAGATTATTCCAGTGTGTCAAATTATCAGTATGGAAAAGAAAAGAAATTAAAGACCAAAACCTTGGAGCCACCAGCTCCTAGGGAATTCACCAATTTAAGCGGAATAAGAAATCAGGGTGGAACCTGTTACCTCAATTCCCTCCTTCAGACTCTTCATTTCACACCTGAATTCAGAGGTATGCTGTGTTACATGCTTTTGATTAATAATATGTACCTTTGTCTTTACGTGTAATCAATTATGCAAGATTACAAATTACCTCAAAGGTATATTCCCCCGTATGTGTTTATTGTGGCTAAGGTAAGAAATGTTCATCCTCTCTGTAGGGAAATGTGAAACTTAAATTATTTAAGTACATTCTGTGCAAGCACGGTAATTTTTAGTAACAAAAAATAAGGCAATGGGTTTCTTTTCTAATTCTCATTTAAAATACAACATAAAGACAATTTTGCCAGTCTTCATTACTGTTATGCTATTTGTATTTTTGAGTTTTAAAATTTCTCTAAAGTAATAAACATTCCCACCAGAGTTACCCAAAACACTTCTGTCCTGCCTTTTAGAATGGCGACGGGGCATCACATTATTTATATAGTCCACAGTCGTTTATCTGTAATTCTGAAATCCAGAATGTTCCAGCAGCCTGGTTTGAACTGGTTTGGGGTCAGAAGCTGACCTAATGTGAGGCCGTTTATAGTCTTAGTTATCTTATCTCACTTGAGTGGTTATTCATACATTTATTACAGGAGTATTAACTCCTTGATTAACGGATACTTTTTATCCCAAACCTTGCTGGGGATATAATGTTAACGTACTATGACCCTTTCTTATTACCTTTCTAAAATCTGGAAATTCCAGAGACCCAAGATGTCAGATAAGGGACTGTGTATAAGAAACAGAAACCCATTCATGTTAGCTCAATTAAAAGGGGGATTTACTAACCACTACAGGAAGCCAGCCTGACCTCATTGGAGCCTTGATTTCTTGCCCCTGTTTTTCTCTGTTTTTCCCATTCCCGTCTCTGCAAACAAGCTTCCTCCACAAGGGTCTTAGTCTTTCTGATCCCTTTACTTCAGTATAAACATAACCTTCCCATGGTCCTGACTGGGGCCTTCAGCCACAGAGCTACATGAGTGGCTCAGCTCTCCACAGCGTCTGCTTATACTGAGGACAAAAATCCTGGCTCATCCTGTATCCAGTATCTCATCCCTCTTCCTGTCACTACCAAATTTAGCAAATTTTTTGACATTTTCTGTTGCTTCTAAGCTTAGAAAGCCTTCCTGCCTCCAGAGATTTAGTAAATATTTACCATTATCCCCTTCCCAGGGCCATTCTAATGGATTAAGCTGCATGTGGGATTTCAGAGTGGTGACATTTGTCCTTGACTCCATTCTCTCCGTAAAAATATCTCCCAAATGTATTCAGTTATTCCACCATTAGAAATTTTCAACACACATTTCGATAGATACTGAGGAGAGTTAAAGTTTTCCAAGTTTTAATATAGTTGAAGTAGAAAAGTAGCTTTAACAAGAGATTAAGACAGATGATTGGTGGGCAAGTGGTCCAGGTCATAAAGAGGGCCACTGAGCAAGGATAGGGCTGAATGGAGAAGGCCACCAAGCAAGAGCCCGGGCCATCTTACTCTCAGCAAAGGAGATCGCTGGCCAAGCACATGGGCTTGTATCTTCACGTGGGCTGATGCATTCCCTATAAGGCTTTGCAGGAATCCTGATGCTTATTGAAGGGCTAAGAATTGGCAGAGTGCTGGCAGGGAGAAGAATTCTGGAGCTTTTGGGGACAGTTTCTTGTGTAGGGCTGAATTGGGTTCTACTGTACTAGTTCATGGTGGCTGAGATAGTGGGAAATAATTGTAAAACTCTTTGTATAGTTTTATCCTTTAAACTTTTATGTTTATAGTTCATTTTTTTTCCCAGTTCCTGCCAGAAGGGAGGAATATAACATTCATAACCAAGGCAGCAGTGGTTTCCAGAGAGAGACAGTATCCATGCCATCCTTTGTCTTCCTAGAGTAGATCAAAGTTTCCATCTAGTTTGAATACAGACTTCCCATAAGATTCTGATATACCCCTGTGGGGGCCATGCCTAGACTTAAGAGTATAAAACAGTTGTGAAGACTGGCTCTGAGTTACCAACTTATTTTTCCAGGTAAGGTCACTACCATCTGTTACTACCCTTAACACAGAAAAGACATTCTTATACCCAAAAAAGTAAGGGCATTGAGAGTTAAAGGTGGCCTTTCTCTCAAAAGGGTGGTTGGAAGCCTCGAATGTGGCTTGTGGATGAACACACGTGACACTATTATATATTGTGTATTTCCTCATGTGGTTTTTGGGACCCACTGCCACAGGCAATAGGAAGCCATCAAAGATTTCTGATATTACTGTTTTTACTTTAGAAGCATAGTTTTCCTTTTATTGATCTTCTGTACTGAAATCTTAGCATGCCTCTTCATATAGAGTTGGTGGTTAAAGGTAATGTTATCAGGAAGTAAAATGTGTAGAGTAACAGTATAAATACTGCCACAGTCATACTTCTGAATCTTTAACTGATTTTATTTACTGGAGACTTTGGCTTTCTAAAACCGTTTTTTAAAAATGAAATAACATCATTTATATCTCTGTTTCTACATTTTGTTTAGAAGCTTTATTTTCCCTTGGCCCAGAAGAACTTGGTTCATTCGAGGATAAGGATAAACCTGATGCAAAGGTATTAAATCTATGATTTACAGGGCCTTTTTTTGGAGTATTAAAGAAATGTTTTTTAAGGAAGGAATTAATTCCTTATCCATAGAGATTCATAATTTTATTAATTACCAAATATTAATCTTTATTTTCAAGAAGTGACTTGGCCTGTGTGCCCGAATGAATTGAATCTTCCTTCCAAAAAATAATTACCTCAAATATAGTGCTGCTACTGCTTTATAAACCTAGCTTGGTCAAGAAGATATTTGCAACTAGCCTACACTAGCCTACCGGAAAATCTACTTAATGAACAGATTTATAACAGCAACAGAAAAATAAAGACTGGTGTTCTTTCATTTTGATATTCTGGAAATAAGCAGAGTGAGGAATTTGTTTATTATGAGTGCATATCTAATCTTCTTCATTCTGGCTCTAAATACCATTCAGAAGTTTATTGTTTTTGGGCTGAATCTGTGCTTCTTCTTTTTTTTTTTTTTTAAGATTTTATTTATTTATTTGACAGAGAGGGATCACAAGTAGGCATAGAGGCAGGCAGAGAGAGAGAGAGGAGGAAGCAGGCTCCCCGCTGAGCAGAGAGCCCGATGCGGGACTCGATCCCAGGACCCTGAGATCAGAAATCTGTGCTTCTTAATAGGAGTCTTCTGTGATCTGGCCCAGCTCTTCTCAAACCACCTGTGATGCAAAGAGCCAATTTTTATGTATTTCCTTTTATTCCCAGTCTCCTGAAGGTCATACATGCGGTGACAACCTCAAATTGCCATAAAAGTGTCGGAAGTCTTATTCTTGCTTTAGATAGGAACATCCAGTCTCCCCCACAAGGCTCTGAACATCCTTCTCTCCTGCCCTAATCCTCCCCACACCAAATAAAGCAGGAAGACGATGAGGCAGGTTCAGACTCCACAGCGGGTGGGAGTCGTGACCGGAATTTCCCTACAGGGAGTGGGTCTCTGAGAGGTTTCAGAGGAGTGAACGAGCAGACACTGAAATGATGGGCAGCAATCAGTCGTGGTTTCTTAAGGGCTGTGTGGGTGTTCATACTGATCATACTGTGTCTAGGTAGGAAACTCCAGATAGCTAAAACTTTTTGGATTGGATTAGAATTTTAAAAGAAAAGCGAATCTTACTTCCCTCTATGTGATAGTTTTCAACTTCCTCCCGATTGAACTGAATGAACTAGGAAAGAAGAGAAAACTCGTTTGCAGTTCTTTTAAAACACCCCAACTGACGTGAACAGATTTCATTTAGAAACGCGTTTGCTTCTTGACCAGGTCCGGATCATACCGTTACAGTTGCAGCGGTTGTTTGCCCAGCTTCTTGTCTTGGACCAGGACGCGGCGTCCACAGCAGACCTCACTGACAGCTTCGGGTGGACCAGCAATGAGGTACGAAGGTCAGCTCCTCCAAAGGAACCAGGTTATCAACAATAAAGAGTAAACTCTGGTTTAATGACATTATCTAACTTCCTTTAATTTTGTCTTAGAGTCTGAAGTAATAGTTCAAATTCTTATTTCTCATGTTCAGTAACTACAAGCTAGAGATATATTTCTAGACACTTGTGCTGTGAATGGGTATGATTTGGCATGGGAGAGAGGGTTGTGGAGAGAGGGAGAAGTAGAACTGGGCTTTTACAGTTTCTACCCTTCATGTAGTCTAGTTAGGATACAACATCTACTACACAGAAATTGCCATTTATGTAACAAACTGCTGATCAGCTCGAAAACCTGACTGGCAATAATTCTGTGACTGTCTTTGTGATGTGTTTCTGTGTTTGGGTCTGGGTATTCTCATTGGGACACTCGCTTGAAGCAAAAGGCTGAACATGTTCTTGGCGGGTCTTTTTATTTTCCCTGTCCCTCTTTTCTCCAGTCTCTCCTCCTTTTCCTCCTGTATGTGGACATTTTCTGAATTTCTGTTGGCGTTTCTAAAGGGTACTTCACTATATGCAAACACTAAATATGTCAGCAGTGAATAAAGGTGCTTTTTGTCAATATTGATGAGCTGCGATTTTTTTTTTTTTAATGGACTAGATGTATTCTTGCAAAAGAGAGGTGTGGGGACTATCACAGAGTTTAAAGAGGCAATGACCAGATAACATTATATTGCCTTCAAAATAAACTTTCCACTCTGGTCTTCTAATGAGGAACACGCCTAAACCAGATGATGCTGTGAGATTGAAGAGGTAGGGCTTAGGCTTTGAAGAAAATGGGATATCATGCAATTAAATTTCTGGTGTAGGGTAGGCGCTTAGGGTTAATTCCTTGTTCCTTCCTTGTTTTAAAAATGGCCACTCTGCTGAGCTACAATTCATAGGCCGGAAGATTCACTCTTGAGGGTACAAGTCGCACTTGTTCGGATACTTACAGAGTTGTACAGCTGTCACAACAGTCCCTTTCAGAACATTTTCATCACCCCAAAAAGAAACCCCATACCCAGTGGCAGTCACCCTCCCCACCAGACCCTGGCAACCACCACCTCCTTTCTGCCTTCCCAGATTTGCCTGTTCTGGGTGTTTCACAGAAATGAAATTATGTGATGCGAGATCTTCTGAAGCTAGCTTCTTTCCCTTAAAATCATGTTTCCAAGATTCAGGCATGTTATAGGATGTATCAGCACTCCATCCCTTTTTATTGCCAAGTAATAGCCAGCTGGAGGGATGGGCCGTGTTGTTTTTTTTTAATCTCCTCATTAGCTGATGCTTTTCCTTTTTGATCCTGAGCGTCTACTGAGTTGCTGATTTCACACCCTTAAAGCAGTGAAACCCTTTTTTATTAATCTCTAAACAAAATCTCTCAAGAAACCTGCTAGGATTGGTAGAGAGGGACTTAGAGGCGCCTAGGCGCCTTTGCCTTCCTTAGAATTGTTGAGGAACAGCGTGAAAACGTGCACCGGTTCCCTTCAGAGGCAGTGATCATGAGTTGAAAAACAAGAAAAAAGATCCTGAGGCCCATTTCTCGCTCCAGCTTCCCTCCACTTTATCAGCTGCTTTTCATGCGACACTTTCTTTAAAATTGTCCTCCCTCGTGGTCTCTACTTCACCTTTCATTTGTTCTCTGCCTCCTTTCTGCCTTTCTGGTCAAAGTCACTCATGACATCCATGTGCCAAGTTCTAGGAGACACTTCTCTGCTCTCAGCCGGCTCTCAGGAGCACTCACCCCACCCCCCATCAAAGCACCAGCTCCCACTGGTTCCCGTGACCTCGTCTCCTGGTCCTCCCCACCCCTGCTCTTCCTCCTCTGTTCTGCTTCTGAGTGTTGGTGGCCCCCTTGGCTCTGGTGTATCCATTGTTCTTAAAGCATTCAATCTGTTCCCACAGAGTTGCCTGACTCGTGGGGTGAAGTGAGTGCCACCAGAATTTTTCTCATCTCTGTGTTACTTGGTCCATATATGTAAGCAGTAAATTCTGGTTCTTTTCAAATGCTGGTAATTCGGATTCCCTGTAGAAGTGAGATTGTGCCATGCATACTCTGCCAGCTCTTAAGACCACTCTGTGCCTATTGTGTTCTTCCCTCTTCTCCTCCTGTGGCATGGCCATGGGTGTGGTTTCCCACAAGAATAAAAGCACTTTCCTGTTTCAAGTGAGTTGAGTTGTATGTATACACTGAACACCCCCTGTTCTTGTTTCATTTTGAAGTGAAAGTAAAAGTGGTGATCTCTTCCCCTGGTCCCGGTTTGTTTAGCTTAGTCATCCTTAATATTTGATCAAGACTTACCTTTGGATTTCTAAATAAATCTTGTGTTTTTTAACTAATACCTCTTTAAAAATCTGTTTTGAAAAATCTGAAGCACAAAATTCCATTTAAAAGTTACCTGTTTTATAGGAAATGAGGCAACATGATGTGCAGGAACTGAATCGAATTCTCTTTAGTGCTTTGGAAACCTCTTTAGTCGGGACCTCCGGCCATGACCTCATCAATCGTCTGTATCATGGAACCGTTGTTAACCAGGTTGTTTGTAAAGAGTGTAAGAATGTCAGTGAAAAGCAGGTGAATATGCAAGCGTGTTGTAATAATAAGTCATAAGTTCTAATGCACGTAATTAAATTTGTGATCTGTAATACCACATGAGGAGCCAAGTGTTTATTACTAGAAATGATCTTATCATGTTTTTTTTCTTTTACTCTAGCCCTACACTTCAGTACTAAATTTGTAATCCACATTTCTTCGTATAAACTGAAAGAAGCAAATGTCTTAAAGCATAGCTTCAGATATTTAGAAAATAAATTTGGGGGATGTTTATAGGTAGAGGTCTGTGTCCTCATGAGAAAGCCAGTATCATGGTTGGTGGGGACAAAAGGGAAGTAATAAAAATAGAGAACAGTAAGGAATGTTTACAGTAATAAACATGTATAATTAAATACTGGATTTCATTTATGAATGTCCTTCAGAAAGTTCATTTATATGTGTGAGCTTATGTTGTCCGTTTAATCTCATTGGAAATTAGAAATTTGCTCATGAGTTGGAATAATCTCCACTTGCTCTATAAATCTTGTGTAGCATATGATTACATCACTGAACAGTTGTCCCTTAATAA
Organism: Mustela nigripes; assembly: GCF_022355385.1. Classification (NCBI taxonomy): domain Eukaryota; kingdom Metazoa; phylum Chordata; class Mammalia; order Carnivora; family Mustelidae; genus Mustela; species Mustela nigripes. The sequence goes on along the minus strand of NC_081559.1, from coordinate 40,464,949 downwards.
AAATCTCCCTTTTTTGTTATGGCAAGAGTTAAGGAAAATTGCTGTGTCTGTATGAGTAAAAAATTAAATACCATTTTCTAAATTTTGCATTAATTGCTTTTTTGGATACATATATGTATTCTTTTTCTGCTTTTTATGAAAGAGTTGGGGATAAAAAATACTTTTTTTTTTAAAAGATTTTATTTATTTGTCAGAGAGAGGGAGAGAGAGCGAGCACAGGCAGACAGAAGGGCAGGCAGAGGGAGAAGCAGGCTCCCTGCCGAGCAAGGAGCCCGATGTGGGACTCAATCCCAGGACGCTGGGATCATGACCTGAGCCGAAGGCAGCTGCTTAACCAACGGAGCCACTCAAGCATCCCTAAAAATTACTTTTTTGTTCTTTTTGCCTGTGCTCCTAGAGGATTTGGTCAACCTAGTTTGGAAATACTAAGACAATGGTGTCTGGATTACCGTATGATTAGCTTAACAATTCTATAATTATTCACAAAGAAATTTTGAGAAATAAATGTGTGAAGGCACATAGTAAATTATCAACATTAACTTTTCATATATACATATGATAAATTGCATATAAATGTTGTTTGTATTACTTTAGATTTCCACCATGAATCAGAACTCATTAGTTTCCAGTCCCTGTAATAACCCCTTACAGTAATGCTAGTGCACACACACACACACACACACAAAACTGAACGATTTAAGCGTGCCAGATTTTAAGTGTTTATTACTATAAGTAAATTACAATTCCATTGCAGTTGCAGTAGATTCGATGGACTCCTGTTGGCAAAATACTGTCCTCTTAATTTTCATAAAAATACCTTTTTAGGGGCACCTGGGTGGCTCAGTGGGTTAAAGCCTCTGCCTTCTGCTCAGGTCATGATCTCAAGGTCCTGGGATCAAGCCCTATATCAGGCTCTCTGCTCAGTGGGGAGCCTGCTTCCCCCTCTCTCACTCTGCCTGCCTCTCTGCCTAATTGTGATCTCTGTCTGTAAATAAATAAATAAAATCTTTAAAAAAAAAAAAAAACTTTTTATCCTGGCTCAAAACAATTTTTTTTTTTATGACTTCTTGGTACATCAGTTGCAGCAAAAGAGGAGGAGGAAGTGGGGTTTACACTAGGGACTCTAGCCTTGTCCACGGCTAAGACAGAACTGATAAACACCGCACACTTCTCGGTTCAGATGTGTGTTCAGTGGTTTTAGTTCCTGCTAAAATAGGTTTTATTATAGCTACACCGAACTTAAGGAAACCTGGACGTATTTTAAGCCAAATTATAATTTGATTTAGGGTAATTTTGTGTGGTGAATTTCACCGTATCTTATCGGGAGGTCTGTATCTTCATACAATACAGTGTTTTAGGGAAAAGTTATGTTATTCCCAGTCTGTGTAGGAGTTGGTGATGTGTTCGTGAACCACTGCAAAATTGTTTTTTCATATTATGTTCATGTGTATTTCAGGAAGACTTCTTAGATCTAACAGTAGCAGTCAAAAACGTATCAGGTTTGGAAGACGCCCTCTGGACCATGTTTGTAGAAGAGGAAGTGTTTGACTGTGACAACTTATACCACTGTGGGACTTGTGACAGGCTGGTTAAAGCCACAAAGGTAAGACAGCTACCTGCCTTCTCCCAGGGGGCCACTTAATACCTGGTAGCATGAAGGTTTGCCAAGTGAAGTCCGCTTGTAAGAGAAAGTCCAGAAGATACATGTGAACCTCTTCATTGGAACTAAGGTTTGAAAAGACATTCATATTCTCTATCTGTATTTTTATCTTTTGCAATCAAGAGTTTTTTTAAGCTTTCAACCCAACAGTTCTCTCAACTTCTTTTTGTCCCAGGAAAAAATTTATGTGTACCTCAGTGTTTCTTTTTTTTTTCTTCTTACCTCAGTGTTTCTTAAATATACCTTTTTTAAATAAACCCCCTGTCTCCTGGCTTTTTGCAGAGTAACATTAGGAAGAAGGTGATGGGTTTTTCTTGCTGCCAAGGAGCTCATTGAGCTTTGCTTTCTTTGCTTACTACTATGAAAACAGACAGCTTTGTTTTCTGTACACGGAGTTACTTGACTGGATAGATACACGCTTCCCAACTAGACTAGACTAGCTAGTCTAGACTAGCTAGTCTAGTACTCCCCTTCTGCCTCCCTCAGTGGGAAGTACTCATCTTGCCAGTTAAAGGGCTTGACAGGGTACCACTGGGTTTCTCACTAAAGGATGAGAGGGGAACAACTGTTAGAAACTATTCCACTGCTGCCAGAGGATGTGATGGGCTCTCCAGTCCGTGGTTAGTGAGCACCCACTTATAGAGCTACCACAAAAGATGGGTCTTTGCAATCATCTGTAACAGCTGACAGTTACGGAATTTCCCGTGAAACAGAATGAGGACTGATTCAGATAACATACAGTGTTGATTTAGATCCTGGAGGTTGTGAGAATGTAGTAAAAAACAAACAAACAAAAAACTCCATGCCTGTAGCTTTCACAGTAGGATTGGGAAACCAGGGTAATTTTACATTGTTTAATGTGTATCTCCATCCAGGCTTTGCCTTGTTGTGACACGCAAATGGAGATGTGTATCTTCTGCTTATCTATTTTGTATTTCACGTTTGGTGTTAAAACTACAATCTAATAAACATGAAATTCAGAAGATGGAAAGTATTAGAAGGATACTTAAACACATTCTTAATTTTGGTTGAACTTAATTTGCACATTAGTAAAATAAGAATCATTAGCACAACGAAAGCAGTTCTTGGCATGTACTTTTTATGTTACTGGTTTAATTCTGTTTCAGTGGAAATTTTTTCATCTCAATACATTTAAAGGTGCATCCTAAATTTCCATTTGGTTGTGATACCTAAAGTAGGTTTTCTTATTCTGAGCAGACTTTTCTCAGCCATAGTATAGATGAGATACTCAGGTTTTTTAGATGTATTTTTTTTAACGTGTTGGAGTTACATTGCTGTTTTTTAATCCCCAAATTTGTGGAATTGTTTTAAATTTCTCTTTAGGAATGTTAGATACTTATATGTAAGGATAATATTATAATTAAGGATGATTTTATAGATGGAAAGGATTTTTTTTGCCACCCCCTACACAACACACCATTAGTACTAAGGGGTTGTGGAAAGCTGACGACTTTTAAATAAAAAGCAGCTTCATCTAGTGTTTTGTTTTAAAGCAAGGAAATTAAAAATTGCCTTTTTACTTGCTTTTAAGGACAGTCATTGTAAAACCCCAATCAGTGGGTCTTAACATTAGGGGAGTGAGAGCGTTTTGAAAGTCTAATGAAAACTGTGAATCTTCTCCCCAAAAAATTCAAGTATGCAGACCATGTAATTTCAACAATTCAGATCCACTGAAATAGGTCCGTAGGTCCAGGTGAGGAGCTCCAGTCCTTCAGAAATAAAAGGACTGTGTGTGTGCCAGACAAAGTGGAGGCACCAAGGAGGCCAGGACTAACACAGGGAAGGAGCAGTGTTAGAAGGGGGAACACCAGTTACAACACGCTCATCGGATAGCTTTGATTATAGGATATCAACACTAAAAACATAAACTTGGGTTGTAAACTTTTAGTTGTTAACATAAATGAGTCACATCACCTTTAGTCCCATAAAAGAGATGAATTCACATCAAGTACTGACTTAAATCCAGGTTGATGAATTAATGTGATTGAAGGACACATTTCTCTTTAAACTGAATCATGGGTTGCTTTTTTATATCTTAAGAAACATTATGTATTCCTTTCTATAACTCTGCTTTTAAAACAACTGTAAATTTTTTTTCTTTCCACAGTCAGCCAAATTACGTAAGCTGCCTCCCTTTCTTACTGTGTCATTATTAAGATTTAATTTTGATTTTGTGAAGCGTGAACGATACAAGGAAACTAGCTGTTACACGTTCCCTCTACGGATCAATCTCAAGCCTTTTTGTGAACAGGTTTGGACTGTTTTATTGTGAAATTCTTTCTTTCCTCCTCTCAAGACTGAATCATTTTTTGGCCTGATTTTCGGTTGACTTGTTGCAGAATCTTTCAGCCTGGCACAGTTAATATTTTTGAGTTGCGTAATTCTTTGTTGTGGGCTGTATCCCACACATTATAGGATTTTAAGCCGCATCCCTGGCCTCTGTCTTCTCTGGGACAGTAGCATCCCACCCTCTCACCCCATCCCCAGTAGTGACAGAATGTCCAGATCTTACCAAGTGTCCCGTGTCTCCTGGGGGAGAGTGTGGATGAAATCAATCCCAGCCAAGGACTACTGGTTTCTTACAGTCCTTTTGGTTTCCAAAGTATGGATTTGTCCCCAGTTCTTTTTAGTAAACTCTCCTTGAAAAATCTTTGAGAAGAAAACTTAAGAACAGAATGAGAAATGACCCTACATGACTAATTAATGACTATTAATTAGTATTTTGTTATCTGGATTTGGACTTAGTTTACATGAGATGGAATAATGAATTACATATCTAGAAAGTGAATTACACATCTAGAAATTGGAATTTATAATCTTTGAAATACAGGAAGGAAAGTTTTGAGAACGCTAATTATACAATGTACTTCATAAGCCGTTTCAAAATATTTTCTGTATAATTGCTGTACATGCCAAGATCTGAGCCATGAGACTGCTGCATTTCTTCTTACAAGTCATTTGTATGTATATCGAGACCAGAAAGAGCATTTATTAAGTAGCTATTAAGTTTTTTTGTATAAAAATTATATTTTCTTTATTCTTCAATTCGGATGGGCCTTCCTCTACTTCAAGCCTGGTAGCTGAGCTTTTTGGATTTTGTTTGACTGGCACATACAGAATGAACAGTTTTTCCAGAGGAAATCAATATACCCCCCCATTTATTGCCTGAATAAAACAGTTCTTGGGGGTGCCAGGGTGGCTCAGTCGTTTAAGCATCCAACTCTTGGTCTCAGCCCAGGTCTTGATCTCAGGGTTGTGAGTTCAAGCCTTGCACTGGGCTCCCTGCTGGGCGTAAAACCTACTTAAAAACAGCAACAACAACAATAATTTTTTTTCAGGATAACTGCATTAATTCTTCTATAATTTTCCAGTTTTGTTGAGAAATAATTGACAGACATCACTATGTACATTTAAGGTGTGCAGGATAATAGTCTGATTTACATATCTTACGAAATGACCACTCTAGATTTAGTTCATGTATATCATCTCATACAGAAAAATTTTAGCTCTTCTCAAAAGAGTAGTTTATCACATTATTATAACATACTTTGAAATAACAAAATTGAAATAGGTGAACCATTGAGCACTAGCTAAGAAATTGACCGTAGTTTTACTTTTTGATTTCGGTATTCACGAAAAAAATGGTCACATTGCCTCTGTGTTTTTATCTCTCATCTTTTGCCTGAACCAGACATTTAAAAAATACTACTTACTTTAGAAGTACAGTGTTTCAGGGAAATAAGTTTCTTAATAATTGGCACCCTTCGAATGGTGTATTCACAAGCAAAGTATCTCTTAACCTAAAGTAGGTTTTTGTTTTTTTTTAACGCCGATATAAGCCTTCATCAGTTGGGTCAGTCACAATTACAGAGCACATTAATTATGGAAAAGATTGATCATAGAAGAAAGAACCTGTTCATCCCACTAAACTGTCTCTAAACAAACAGATAGTATTCATAACTGCTTAATTCCTGTGATGCAGAGCACTGAGTGTCAGGAGGGTGATAGTGGATATGGCTCTGACTCTGAGACCCATGACCCTCTAGTTGGAAAACAGGACACATTTCAACAGCTAAAGAACACATTTCTAAAGCAGCGTAATAGGTATAACACAAAGATGGTTTTCTCTTGCTAAAACTATTGCAGATACATTGGGGAGCATGTTTTATTAGCACTTTAGAGTACATGATCTTAGCCAAAGTTCATAAAAGTAACATTTTTTGCATTTTCCTGTGGAAGAGGCAGAATTTGCTTGGTTGTTATGTGGTATTAGATGAATGACAGTTTTCTGGGGCGCCTGGGTGGCTCAGTGGGTTAAAGCCTCTGCCTTTGGCTCAGGTCATGATCCCAGGGTCCTGGGATCGAGCCCCACATCGGGCTCTCTGCTCAGCGGGGAGCCTGCTTCCCTCTCTCTCTCTGCCTGCTTCTGTGCCTACTTGTGATCTCTGTCTGTCAAATAAATAAATAAAATCTTAAAAAAAAAATGTTTCCTAGATGAATGACAGTTTTCAGTCTCAGAATTAAAAATATTTAACTTTAAAGCCAATTACTCAAATTTACATAAATTACCCCTAAATAACAATAATAAACAGGTTTCTTATTTAAAAATAGAAAGAAATTCTCTTTGGTCATGTGTCTTCCCATTTTATGCAAACTAACATTGTTTATGCTCTGTTTCTTGTAGAGTGACTCGGATGACTTGGAGTATGTCTATGACCTCTTCTCGGTTATTATACATAAAGGTGGTTGCTATGGAGGACATTACCACGTCTATATTAAAGATGTCGATCATCTGGGAAACTGGCAATTTCAAGTAAGCATAGAAATTAGTTCTAGTCTTACTGTTTTGGTGAGGATCATCTTTTGCCACTTACATATATTTGCCCTTGGAAATGTTTCTAGGCATGGGAAGTTAATATAGTTAGAAGTTTTAAATTTTTATTTATAAAAAGTTTCATACTGGGGCGCCTGGGTTGCTCAGTGGGTTAAGCTGCTGCCTTCAGCTCGGGTCATGATCTCAGGGTCCTGGGATCGGGTCCCACATCGGGCTCTCTGCTTGGCAGGGAGCCTGCTTCCCTCTCTCTTTCTATCTGCCTGCCTCTCTGTCTACTTGTGATCTCTGTCTGTCAAATAAACAAATAAAATCTTAAAAAAAAAAAAAAGTTTCATACTTAAAGAAAAATAATCAGCATCATAGAAACACCTATAGATCCTCTTCACCTGCGTCCCTCAGTTGTTAACAATTTGTCAGATTTGTGCAAACACACATAGTTAACATTATGAGTGCTGACCCATCTGAAATTAGGTGCCTTTACCCCTAAATACTCCGTGTTTGTCTCCTGAGAATGAGGGTGTTCCCTTACATAAGGATCAAAATCCGAAGCTTGCGCATTGAAGCGATAGTGCTCTCTAATGAAGAGTTCACATTCAGATTCCACCAGTTGTCTCATCCAGACCCTTTACAGCATTTTCTTCCCCAATGTAGTGTCAAATTCAGAGTCCTGCATTATATTTAGTTAGTGTATCTCTTGGGTCTCCTATAATCAATAGCTTTTCCCAGCTTCTCTGCCTCTTATGACACCAGCCAAAGATGATAAAGATTTTCCTCCTATAATGTCTTCCAAAAGTTTTATAGTTTTGCCTTTTACATTTAAAACTTCTTAGTCCTTCTGGAATGGTTTCCTATGAATGGTGTGTGATTTTTTTTTTTTTTTTAACCCAGTTGACCATTACCGTTTATTGAATAATGCATTCTTTCCCCACCAATCGACAGTGTCAGTTGTGTTATATCAATTGTTTGTTTATGTATGAGTCCTTTGGGGCCCCTCTGTTCTGTTCCATTGTTCTTTTTTGTATTCCTAGGCCAGTAGTAACACTGTTAATTTCGGTAGCATTATAATGAGTTGTGGTATCTGGTAGGGCAGGTGTCCCTGTGTCGTGTCATTCTTCAGTAGTGTCTTGGCCTTTTATTCCTTTGTGACCATTTCTAGGATCAGCTTATCAGTAGCCACACATACACAACACCCATTCTCAGCAGTAGTAGAGTTTTGAACCAGCATGTATAAGTCAGATATATCTTTCCATATTTTAGAGCTTCTTATTTAAAAAGTTTTGTAATTTTCTTAAGAATTTGCAGATGTCCTGAGGGAAAGTGCCTCCTGGAAGTCTAGTTCCGATTATTTGCAATGGGAAGAATCAAAGTGTGTTACACACCAAGCCTGAACTTGCAACCAGTTTTCTAACAAGTACCTAAAACACACTGAAATGTCCATAAGTTAAACACCATCGTGATAGGATGTAGAATGCTTATGACATCTTCCCGATTATCAGACAGGTGGTGGTGTTAACCAGTAGTTGTACCACATATAATAATACAGCTTCTCGGGGTGACAACAGTGCTCTGGGGGCACATTCTCTTTGATGGCGTTGTTGGCTTTTCAGAACATCCGTCTGCATTTCTCATGCTCCATCTATTGTACTTAGATATTAGAAAAAGTATTTGGATGTTTAAAAGTCAAACTTTTTGCTTGATACTTACCAGGAAGGTGTTCTGTGGGGCCGTGTCTCAACTTTGTATTTTCTAGACTCCGTGTAGTAGTGTTTGAAATGCAGTTACCATTGGTTTGTTGACTTTATAAACCAGCCATCTTGCTAAACCGTCTTAGTTTCAGACAACTTTGGAGAAATGCTGCTTTGTTTCGCCCTTTCCAGTCCTTTACCTTCCATTTTGTTTGGCCGAGAACATCATACAAGCATCTCTCCCAAATGCTTGTGCCACGGTTTGCCAAGACGCTGGTTTCTGGGACACATTCCCAGTCAGACAAAGGGAAGGTTTCCTCCCTCGTCTAGTCTAATTCAGCTCTCAAGGTCCCTGTGCTTAGTTCGAGCAGATTCCCATCATGCCGCCTGTCTTCACTACTTTGCAGCACTTTTAGAGGTGCTGAGATTTAGTGTCAGTCTTTGATGCTTAAATATTCATTTGCAGTTTCACTTTCAAGTCTGTGGTGGAGGTCACGCACAGAGGTAGCCTTGTACAGAGGTCAGGTCTCGTGTCTCAAGCGGTGATTCTCTCTTCATGTCTCCGTTCTGGGTTGTGCTTCCTGGGACGGATCTGCACTTGTTCACTTCCTCAGAATCACTCTGCTCTTTGCTGGCATCGTCAGGCTGCCCTTCTGGGTCTGCAGTGTGACTCGAGAGGGCAGACAGGTTCTCTGTCATTTGGTTTTGCTCTCCACGCTGCTCCTCTGTTCCTGAAGCTTTGTTACATTAGAGCAATCAGAAGATTGCTTTCCATTTGCGCTTAGTATATTTCCTTCTTCATGCCTCCTGTGAAGCATCCCATATGTCCAGTTGTTCTCCTTATTCCGTTCTTCCAGGATCACTGCTTTTTCATCCAGAGCTCTATGGTGCTCAAATAATGAGTAGCGCTTTAAGAATTTCAACTTCAGGGGTACCTAGGTGGCTCATGGGTTAAGCCTCTACCTTCGGCTCAGGTCATGATCTCAGAGTCCCGCGATCGAGCCCCACATCGGGCTCTCTGCTCAGCAGTGAGTCTGCTTCCCCCCTTTTCTTTCTGCCTGCCTCTCTGCCTACTTGTGATCTCTGTCTGTCAAATAAGTAAATAAAACCTTCAAAAAAAAAAAAAAGAATTTCAACTTGAGTACGTATACCTGCTAGGCCCTGCTTGTCTTTCTATTACCATTATCCTGGGAGATTGCTTGTGCCCAGAGATGTAGAATTCCATATATTCTAATCACAGCCTGGTATTGTTCCTTCTGCTTACAGTTTGGCAGTTTCTTCTTTCCTTTCAAGGAGCTGTTCCCTGCATTCATGGAGTTTTTTAGTAGGTACCGTCTGCAAAGAAATAACTTTCATGACCCATCGGACGTAATTTTTCCTGGTTTTAAGGCAACATTTCAGGGGTGCCTGGCTGGCTCAAGCAGTAGAACATACGACTCCTCATCTTGGGGTCATGAGTTTGAGCCCCATGTTGGGTGTAGAGTTTACTTTAAAAAAAAAAAAATTTTTTTTTAATGCGACATTTCTGTCTCCCTTAGTACTATCTAGAAGATGCTCCCTTTCTTCTAGTATGGACACCATTTCCTATTCAAAATGTGACTCGAGATCTGGCTGCGAAAAGGAGCCTGATTTTTGCTTTCTGCTTCTTTAGAGACCTTTTGCTTCATTGATGGTTGACTGACATTATCTTGCACTTTTGAGGGAGTGGGTCAGAGAAGGCTTCACAACGGCTCCCAGTAGGCAGCCCTGAACTAGTCCTACTGTCCCAACAAGGCCAGGGTTGGACACCGGCAAAGCGGAGGAGGACTGGGCCTTGCCTGTTTGTCACCTGCAGTAGTGTGTCAAATAGGGGGCAGTGCTGGCCTGCCTCTCCCCTTCTGCCATTTTTACATCTTTTTTTCCTTAATGACATCTTTAAACTTATTAAACATGCTATTTCATTGGTCTGCTAATTGCAGTCTGATTAGATATCTGCTAAGTCTACTTCCTTGTGATTTTACTATTTTAGACTGTAGCCTGGGATGGTTGGTTTTTTAAGAATGTGATTTACTGGAGTAATTTGAGGACTGAGTTGAAAGCGCCTTCCTCTGAAAAGGTGTTTGTCTCTCCCACATGCCTGGGGTCACTCCAACCCTTAACTTTAAAATCACATCCTGACTTAGTGGTTTTAGAGCCATACAGCTAGTGTGAATTTGGACCACAAACTCCTATGGGGACCTACTTGTGAGTACAAATCGTTACAGATGTTTTTCTACCTTCATCTCTAGTATCAAGGTCAAACCAAGCCAGTTCCTTGTTGTCCTTTATTGTGGGGTGAATTTTTTCTAGGTCGTGTTTGTACTGAGAAAGTAGGTAGCTCTTTTTTTCTAGCTGTCTGCTGAAGTTTATCTTTGTAATATAATTAAAAATTATATACTTGGGGTGCTTGGGGTTACTAAGTCAGTTAAGTGTCCGACTCGTGATTTCAGCTCAGGTTGTGATGTCATGGGTTATGAGGTTGAGAGTCAGGCTCTGTGCTCAGCCGGGAATCTGCTTGAGATTGTCTCTCCCCATCTCCCTCTGCCCCTCTCCACCTGCTCATGTGTACTCTCACTCTCTCTCTCTGTCTCAAATAAATAAATCTTTAAAAGAAGGAAAGAGAGGGGGAGAAGAAAGAGAGGGAGGGAGGAAGGAAAAGCATATATTTGGTCTTTGTCCCAGGTTCCTGGAATAGAGGTCCTTGAAATTGCATGAGCGATAGGCATGCGTTTTGTTGTTCATAATGAACCCCTTTCAACCGCACCTGAGTTCATGCTAATGTGATGACTCTTGGTGGGGCCTAGACATCTTCAGACTGAAGGCTTGTCACCAGAGCAAACAACCACATGAATAGAGTGTTTGTGTTTTTAGCCCCAGCTCCTGATCTGTGGAGGGAAGATGGGCTGATGATTGAGTTCTGTCAATCAGTCATGCCTGCATGTTGAAACTTTGATTAAAACTCTAAAGCAAGGGGTGCCTCGGTGGCTCAGTCAGTTAAGCATCTGCCTTCAGCTCAGGTCACGTTCTCAGGGTCGTAGGATTGAGCCCCATGTCAGACTCCCTGCTTAGCAAGGGAATCTGCTTCTCCCTCTGCCTCTCCTGCTCTCTCTGAGTTCCCTCTCTGTCAAATAAACAAACAAAATCTATTTTAAAACCCACGACAACAACTCTGAAGCCAGGACAGTAAGGGAGCTTCTGGACTGGTGAACATATCCACAGGGGGGTGGCCGCCCCTACCCTGTAGAGGAACCGAGACCCTCAGGACCCTTCTAGCCCTATGTGCTTCGCCATCTGGCTGTTCATTTGTATCCTTTGTACTAAACTATAGTCCTGTGTATAAGGTCCTGGGTCTGTGAGCCGTTCCAGGAAATTATTAAACCTGAAGTGGGGATTGTAGGAACCCTAGAATTTGTAATCAGCCCAGCAGAAGTGCAGGTGGCCTGGGACCCCACTTGTGGCTGTTGTCTGAAGTGGGGGCAGTCTTGCAGGACTGCGTGAAGTTAGTATCAGAACTGACCTGAATTGTGACCCCTAGATGGTGTCAGAGGATCGGAGAACTGGTTGTTTGGAACACCAATCATTCGGCTCCGTACTTTGGAGGGTCCTTAGGCTTTGTCTCCCAGACCTCATCCTGTAAGAGCTGGGACAGCTGCAGGCCTCAACTCTGGATTTCCTCCCAGTTCCCATTTCACTTGTTCTCTGAGGATTTCCCTGATACTCTTGCTAATTCAGTGTGTGTTTTAAAAAGATGCCTTTGTTTTGTTGTGTTTGCTTATGCAGCATTTTTAGTAATCATTCAGTAGGATGGTTATAGTTAGTCTACCATTTTATTTTGCTGTTTCTTTATTATTTTTGTCTCGTGTCATTAGGTCTCTTCGTATTTATGGTTTTAAGTCAAATGAAAATACTTTGGCAAGATGGCATGTATTAGAAAATCAATGGAAAAAAATACCTTGTTTGGACATGTTCTCGAATAACTTCATAGAGTGAGGTGCAAAGTTTGGACGATCAGGAAATAGAAGCGAGTGCTAGTAGGCTGCACTCGCCAGTGACACACAACATGTCAGGATTTGTAAGGTGCAGCTGAAGTGGTGTCTCCCGGGAACCTGTGGAGACCTGCCACATGTGTGTTGTGCTGGGAGTTTATCTGCAGTCCCGCTCACAGATAATGCCAGAGAGGTTAAGTAACGTGGCCAGGTTTAGCCAACCAGAGCTGGAAATCAAAGCCCGGTCTGCTGGATTCCAAGGTCTACCTAAGTTATTCCAATATTTTTATCATCATTTTTCCATCTTGAAACTTCACAGCACAAACATTTCTATTTTGTTAATTACCTCTTAAGCAACAAATTTTTATTGCTTTCCTTTCTAGGAGGAAGAGAGCAAACCAGTTTTGAGTTTCAAAGATCTCCAGAATGAAGAAGAGATTGATGATGATCCACTGATAATTCTGAAAGCAATCTTACTACAGGTAGAGAGAGAGTTTAAGTTACATGTGTGTGTGTGTGTATTTCAGATATGCACACATACATGCTCATGCTAGAACTGCTACTGGTACTAGTCAGAGTCTTATTCCTTTGGGGCTTCCTCTGTATCTGTTGTTATAGTTTATTTTTTAGAGACTTTCTGGTTATAAAAAATTCATATTTGTGGCAGAAAATTTGAGGGAAAAAACCTAGGAAATGTGTGAAAAGTATAAAATATATACAAGTATAATTAAACCAAGTACCCAATAATTGTAACACTTTGATGTGTATTCTTTGCGTTCTGTCTTCTCTCTGTTTATATACATATATTGGTATTGGGGTATAGGATTTGGGGTATTACTGTTCTTTTAAATAGAATTGGGATTTACCGTATGTATTGTTTGGGAATTTGCCATCTTCCTGTGTTAGCCTTCTCCTCTCTGTAGTTCCTGAGGTTATGTCTCCCTTTTCATTCCTAATATTGATACACCAGTAATGCCTCCACTATATGGCTTTTTAACATTTGCTTAGCACTGTGTTGTACAGGTGGTAAGTTCCTTGCATGGGTTTATCCATTCTTACAAAGACTTTTTCTGAAGTCTTTACCATGGACCCACGCTGCGTCCTTTAACCACCTTGTTCTGCGGCCGCTGTATCAGTCTGCTGAGGCTGCCATAACAAAGGGCCCCAGACCGGAGGGCTTAAACAGCCGTCATTTACCTTCTCCCGGTCATGGACGCCAGGAGTCCAAGGTCAGGGGGCCAGAGGTTGGTTCTCTCCTAAGGCTTCCATGGCTGGCGCATGGCCACCTCCTTGTTGTGGGTTCACATGGTCTTTCCTCTGTGCCTGGGCACCCTGCAAACCTCTGTGAGTCCATATTTCTTCTTCATATAAGGACATCAGGCAGATTGGCCTAGGACCCACCTTAATGACCTTATTTTTCTCTAAAAACCGTATCCAAATAAAGTCAGAGTTGAAATCTTGAAGGTTAAGGAGTCAGCATATGAATTGGCCAGGGTGGTGGGGGGTTGGACACATTTCAGCCCCAAACAGTCACTTCTTACTAGCTTTTAGAACTTTTTGGGGGGGGGACATTCAGAAGAGATCTTGATAATCCTTTTTTGCACTTAAATATTTCTTATAAAATTCCCACAAAGTAGCAGGAATTTACTCAATCTTAGAATACTCTTTGGATGTTCTTTAAGTGTTTAAACTTGAGGTGCCTGGGCGACTCAGTTGAGTGTTCAGGTCAGGCCATGATCTTAGGGTTGTGAGATCAAGCCCTACATCAGGCTCTTCCCTCAGCAGAGAGTCTGCTTAGGATTCTTTCTCTCCCTCTGCCCCTCCTCCCACTCCTGTGTGTGCATGTGCATTCTCACTCTCTCTCTAAAATAAGTAAGTAAATCCTTAAAAATAAGTAAATGTGTAAACTTTGGTGTAGGAAAGCACAATTCAAGTTTTCTAAACCGAGGCTTAATCTACTTCTTTAAAAAAATTTTATTTTGCAACAGTTATGGCTAATCCACTTACATGTTCGCTGTCTTAGGCACATGTAATTAGATAGAATTCTGTTGGTGCCTTTGAACTCATAAATGTTAGTTACATCTTACCACATTTTCTTAAATGATTGTTTCTTTCAAAAGGAGGAGAATAATGTAATTCCTGTTGATCAGCTGGGCCAGAAACTCTTGAAAAAGACAGGAATGTCTTGGAACAAGAAGTACAGAAGACAGTATGGACCACTGCGAAAGGTAATAGATGACATCCATATGGGAGGTCCCATACCAGGAAATTATATTATGATCCCTTTGCAACGAAACTTTAGGTGAAGATGAAATCAGTATTTTTATTTAATGGTTAAAGTTCAGTTGAGTTCTTTATTAAATGTTAAGTTATTGAGTAATTTATTATAGAATCAAGAAGTAAGCAGAAAAAGAAGAGGGGAAAGCCTTTTAATGCAATAGCAAGAAATGTCATGAAGTTCATACCCTGAAGCTCATCATTTATTTACAGAAATGTCTTAGGGTGTTCCCACAGTTTTCCCTTGATCTTTCTTTTACACATAATCCTGTTAATCTTGGTGATCAGTTTTCCTAGGCTGTGAGAGAGATTAGAAGCAAAAACTGAACACAAGTGAAACCACTCGACTGAAAAAACACACAGCAACACTTAGTAAACATTTTGGAGCTATTCCTTATAGAAGCAAGGGGCTTACATACTTCAGTAAGTGTTTAAGTGCATCTTTAAATTAGACCACACTGCAGAAGTGTATGTTGGCTTAATGACTCTGAGTCCATAGCATAGGTTTTAAGGTTTTCATTTAAAATGATTGGGTCTGGCACCTGGGATGGCTCAGTTGGTTAAGCGACTGCCTTCAGCTCAGGTCATGATCCTGAATGGATGGATCCCGGGATCGAGTCCCACATCATGCTCCCTGCTCAGCAGGGAGTCTGCTTCTCCCTCTGACCCTCTCCCCTCTCATGCTCTCTTTTTCTCTCTCAAGTAAATAAATAAAATGATTGGGTCGCTGTCTCGGTGTTTTACTCTTAAGTGTGATATTAGCTCTGCAGGTTCTTTAAAAATGCAAATATCCTTTATAAGTTTGAGAGAGTTAGCTTTTTTTTCAATCATTGACTGATAGTTTGATCTTGAATAGAGGTTGGATTTTATCAAATGCTGACTTTTTTTTTATATACCATGTATTCTGTTAATGTGAATTCCATTGACCTTTTTAATGTTGAGCAAAGCTTATATTTCTGAGATAAATCCCACTTGGTCATGAGCTTTTCCTGTATTGCTGCATTCATTTGGCTCATTCATATAGGATTTTTGCTTCTCCATTTATGAGAGATATTAGTCTTTGGTTTTCTTTTTTTGTAGTGTCTGTCAGATTTTAGTGTTAGGGTCATATAGGACTCACATGTCAGGAAACACTCCTTTATATTCTTGGAAAGAATTCTCTAAGACTGATTTTTTTTTTTTTAAAGATTTTATTTATTTATTTGATAGAGAGAAATCACAAGTAGACGGAGAGGCAGGCAGAGAGAGAGAGGGAAGCAGGCTCCCTGCCAAGCAGAGAGCCCGATGCGGGACTCGATCCCAGGACCCTGAGATCATGACCTGAGCCGAAGGCAGCGGCTTAACCCACTGAGCCACCCAGGCGCCCCAGAGACTGATTTTTTTTTATTAAATGTTTGATGAAGCTGTTGAGACCTGAAAATTTTTTTATTTGATGCCAGTGTAATTAACATAGTGTTACTAGTTTCAGTTGTACAGTATAGGGACTCAGCAGTACCATATGTCCATAGCGTTCATCATGGTAAGTGTCCTCCTAATCCCCTTCACCCATTTCCCCCATCCTGCCCACCTCCCCCCTAGTAACCATTAGTTTGTTCTCTCTAGTTAAGAGTCTGTTTCTTGGTTTGTCTCTCTTTTTTTCCCCTTTGTTTGTTTAGTTTCTTAAGTTCCACAAACGAGTGAAATCGTGGTATTTGTCCTTCTCTGGTGGCTTCTCTTACCATAATACACAGCAACTCCATCCATATTGTTGCAAATGATAAGATTTCGTTTTTGTTTTTAATTGGCTGAATAATACCCATTGTATGTAAATACCACACCTTTATCCATTCATGTGTCCATGGACTCGTGGGCTGCTTCCATACCTTGGCATTGTAAATAATGCTGCAGTAAACGTAGGGGTGCATATATCCCTGCTAATAAGTGTTTTTGTGTTCTTTAGGTAAATATTGTAGTGCGATTACTGGATCATAGGGTAGTTCTGTTTTTAACTTTTTGAGGACTCTCCATATCGTTTCCACAGTGGCTGTGCAGTTCTTGCCAGCACCTGTTATTTCTTGTGGTTTTGATTTTAGCCATTCTGACAAGTGTGAGGTGATGTCTCATTGTACTTTTGATTTGCATTTCCCTGGTGATGAGTGACGGTGAGCATCTTTTCATGTGTTTGTTGGCCATCTGAATGTCTTCTTTGGGGAAAATGTCCGTTCATGTCTTCTGTCCATTTTATGATTGGAATATTTGATTTTTTTGGTGTTGCATTGTATAGTTTTTGGTATATTTTGGATACTAAACCTTTATCAGATATGTCATTTGCAAATATCTTCTCCCATTCAGTAGGTTGCCTTTTAGTTTTGTTGGCATTTTATTTCGAGGTGGTCCCAGTAGTTTATTTTTGGTTGTTTCCCTTCCCTCAGGAGACCTATCTAAAAGGATGTTGCTACGATTGATGTCAGAGAACTTACTGTGCTTGTGCTGTCTACTAGGATTTTAATGATTTCAGGTCCTTAATCCATTTTGAGCTTATTTTTGTGTATGGTCTAAGAAAGCGGTCCAGTTTCATTCTTTTGCATGTCACTGCGCAGTTTTCCTAGAACTTAACTTGTTTTAGAGACTTTCTTCCATTGGATATTCTTGCCTCCTTTTTCAAAGATTAATTGACCACGTAATTGTGGATTTATTTATTTGTGGGCTTCCTATTGCATTGAGACCTGATTTTATTTTTTTTTTTTTTTTTTTTTTTGCGGTAAGATTTTGTAATTATAGTTTAAATTTCTTTGCTTGTAGTGTTATTTAGATTTTCTGTTCTGGCAATATTTTGGAAAATTGTGTTTTTTAAGGAATTTGTTCTCTGACATTATCTATAATATCAGATTTATTGGCATAAAGTTATTCACAGTATCCCATATTCTCTGTAGTATCTGAAGTTATTTCTTCTTTTTCATTTGTAATATTAGTAATTTGTATTTTCTCACTTTTTTTCATCAGTCTTGCTTGGGGTTTATCAAGTTTATTAAACTTCTTAAAAAACAAATTTTTGCCTCTGTTGATTTTCTCTACTGTTCATCTGTTTTCTATCTCATTGATTTCTGCTCTTATTTTTAATTATTTCCTTCCTTTTTCTTCTGGGATCTCATAAGATCAACTTTTTGCCAGCATGGTATCTCAGTTGTTTTTAAACCTTCCTTTTAATACAAGCTTTTAAAGCTATAAATTTCTTTTTAAGGGCTAATTTAACTGCAAACAAATCTGACCTGTTTTCATTATCATTCCATTCAAAATATTTTGTAATTTCCCTCATGATTTTTGGGGGAACTGTGTTGCTTAATTTCCACATATTTGGGATTTCTTTCTATATTTTTGTTTTATCTATAGGTTGATTCCTAGTTAATTCCATTGTACCTGAGAACATACTCTCCATGATTTTAGTTCTTTTGAATTTATTGAGACTTGGTTCACACTTCAGAATATGCTCTGTGTTGCTAAAAGTTCTGTAATAACCAGAAAAGTTATTTTCTGCACTTATTGGGTATATTGTTTTATAAATGTCAATTATGTCAAATTGGTTAATAGCATTTCTTTTCTGTCCTTACTAATTTTTCTGTCTTTGGGTTTTATCAGTTACTGAGGGGTTTAAATCTCTAACCTTAATTGTGGATTTGTCCCTTACTCCTTTTACTTTGGAAAGATTCACTTCATGTACCATGAAGTTATATTATTAGATACACACACATTTTAGATTTTTATGGCCTCCTGATGTACATTGCCCTTCCTTTATTCCTTGCCTTAAAATTTACCTCATCTGGTATTAATGTAACCCTGCAAGCCATTTTATACAAGTGTGTTTCTTGCAAACAGTATGAAGTTAGTTCCTATTTGCATGGTTGTGATTTTTAAGTAATTTGTTCTTTTATTTAAAGTAAAATTTGGGGCGCCTGGATGGCTCAGTGGGTTAAAGTCTCTGCCTTTGGCTGGGGTCATGATCCCAGGGTCCTGGGATTGAGCCTCACATCAGGCTCTCTGCTCAGCAGGGAGCCTGCTTCCTCCTCTCTCTCTCTCTCTCTCTCTGCCTGATTGTGATCTCTGTCTGTCAAATAAACAAATAAAATCTTTAAAAAAAAAAAATAAAGTAAAATTTGTTGGGGCGCCTGGGTGGCTCAGTTGGTTAAGTGTCTACCTTCAGCTCCAGTCATGATCCCAGGGTTCTGGGATTGAGCCCTGCATCAGTCTCCCTGCTCAGCTGGGAGTCTGTTTCTCTGCCCCTCCCCTGGCTCATACTCTCTCCTCTCTCTCTGTCTCTCTCTAAATAAATAACATCTTTTTTAAAAAAAAATAGCATAAATTTGTTTGCAATACCACCATATTATCCTTGTAAGGCCCATTGGAGCAGATGTTAAGTTCCCTGTTTCATTTCTGCTATTGATCATTTCTGCATTTTAGCTTTCTTTTCCATCAATCTTGCCTTGGGGTTTATCTATTAAACTCTTCAAAAAAGCAGCTTTGTATTTGTTGATCTTCTCTACCTTTCTCTATTTGTTCATCTGTTTTCTATCAGATGACAGTTTGATAGTTTCTTTTAATGAGAATGTTCGGTTCACTTGGTTTTAATGCAGCAACGAATATGGTTGAGTTAAACTCACCGTTGAGGTATTTGGTGTTTATCCGCCCCTCTGTTTTTGCTCTTTCATTCTTCCTCACCCTTTAGGTGACTCAAGTGGTTTTCAGTCTTTCTACTTTATCTCCTCTGTTGGCTAATATATTGCTTTATTTCTTTAATATTTTTATTCTAGGGATTATACTGTACATAAACCAATATTACCAACTACAAATTAATAGTATACCATTTCCTGAACAGTGTAAGTAAGATGCTTACAGTCGTATAACTACGTTTCCCCACTCCCATCCTGTCTGCTGTTGCCTTTTATTGTACCATTAAGTGTAAATTCTACTCTGTGTTACTTATTTTTATTAATACTATTTTTTGCTTCAAACACTTAGGCAACTTTTAAAGAAACTAGTGAAAAAATAGTGTTTTATATTTATCCATTCTGGTATTTGCTGCTGCTTTTTGCACATTCAGCTGGGCATCTGGTATCATTTTGATTTTGATTGAAATCTTTGTTTTGCCTTCAGTTTTTTAAAGGTTGTTTTTGCTGGATATTAAATTCTAGTGTAATAATTTCCATTTTTTCCTTTCAGCACCTTAAAGATGTCATTCCATTATGTTTTGGCTACCATTATTTTGGCTCAGAAGGCTAGTGTCACTTGAACAAGATGTATCTTTGTCTCTGCCTGCTTTTAAGATTCTTTTTCTTTTTTCTTTGTTTTTTAGCAGCTTGACAATACTGTGTCTCAGTGTGGTACTCTTTATGTTTATTTGCTTTATATTTGCTAAGTTTTTTGTCTGTAGCTTGACGTCTTTCTTCAGTTTTGACCGTTATATTTCCAATTTGGTTTTCTGCCCCTCATTTCTTCTCCTTCCAGGACTATAGTTACATGTAGATTAGACCATTCAGGATTTCCTCACAGATCTTAAGTAACTGAGATTTTTTTCTTTTTCTAATTTTTACCTTCCTTCAGCTTGGTTGATTTACATTGCACCATCTTCAAGTTCATTGGTTCTTGGTTCTTTCTTTGGCTGTATCCAGTCTTCCATTAAGCCCAGCTAGTGAACTTTTCATTTAGATATTGTGGTTGCCAGCTTTGGAATTTCCAGTTATCTCTAATTGAGAGTATCCCATTTCTCCACTGAAATTCCCTATCTGAACCCAGTCTGTTCATCCTTTCCTATAGATTAATTTTTGAAGATACTATTAGCTTTATTAAGTCATATAAATTAAATATTTTAATAACTGTTTACTGTCATAATATCTGGATTATATCTGGGGCTCTTTCTGTTAACTTTATCTCCCTTATGAATTGACTGTATCCTCTCTTGAATATTGAATCACACTGTCCTGTTTCTGTGTCATTTAATCTTATATTGCCTACTGGACACAGTGGATTATACGGTGGTTCTTTTTTTTTTTTTTTTTTTAATGGTTGTTCTTTAAAGAGTTTTGCATCATGCTCTAACAGGTTATTGAATCCTTGATCCAATGGAAGCTTCATTTTGGGCTTTGTAGGGTGAATCTGCTGCAGTTTAGCTCTTAGTCCCGTGGGAAATGCATGGTTCTTCCTTTGAAGGCAGAGTTTAGCAAACAGTGGCCTGAGGGCAAATATGACCTGCTGCCCCTGAGCTGAGAACTATCTTCACACTTTTAAGTGGTTATTTTTTTAAAGTTATGTATGTACCTACCTCAAGTTTGCCTTTTATCTGGCGCTTTACAAGCGTACCAGCTCTTGCCCTACGGCACGGCCCTTCTAGGACTTCAATAGAAAGCCTCAGGTATTTGTCATGTCTCTATCTTGTCAGAACTTCAATTCTGTGTTCTGTCTATCCAGAAATCTCTGCTAAAATCTTTGCACATCTACCCAGAAATCTCTGCTAAAATCTCTGTTCCAGTTGTGACTCCACCAGCTGTTGCTTTTTGTGGGGTTTCTTGTGTCTTGGGCCATCCATGCTCCAATCAGGAGTCAGCCAAGGATTTGAGGGGGATTTGGTATAGATTCTAGGCTCTTTAATGCAACTCTTTGTCTTTTGCTTTATAGCCTCTCTGGCATTTTCAAATTCTGTTTCCTCAGCTCAGTAAGACTCCTGCCCTTTGCTTGAACTCTCCCACCATGCACTGCTATAAAGTGGGAACCAGTGGCTTCATGTAAAACTCAGCTAGTTTTGAAGGATTATGTCCCCTCTGCTTAAGCCTGTTTCTGGTTATTCTCCAAACACTTGTTTTCATTATTTTGTCTGGAGTTTATCCTTTCTTATCAGAAAAGGTAGACCAGTAAAAGTTCTCTGCCATTATTGGATCAGACTCTGCTGAAGCTTGAGGCTAAAAAGAATTAATTCTCACTTCTCAAACGAAGGAAAAAAATGGCTACTCTCTGATTATCACTATTTGATTGTACCTTAAAAATTAGCCGCAACACTGTTTTACCATCTTCTATACACAGTATTAGCAATATTGTCTTTGGGTCATAGACCTGTTTCCATCCGTCTGTGATAAAACAATACTTTGATTAGAGTGTTGGTACTACTATACATTATTTCCATCCAAGTGGAAAATCAGAAAGTCACCTTTCCATATTGATTGATGGGCTAAGCAGATGTTGCACATGCCTCCCGAATGGTTTCCTGTATAAAGTGAGTTCAAGCTGAGAAAAGAGGAGACGTAAGGCTACAGGAGTCAGGGAGTGAGAGAAGAGTAGAGATGGAAAGTGGGGGTAGGCAATGAGGAAAGGTGTTTTTTTCTTCCTAATCCTTTAGCTAGAACTTGAGTAATAGCCTTTGAGATTAAGACCTAAGCTTTCTGCGCTTTGGTTTCCTGAGCTAACCTGTCCGCTTCCTTTAGTTCCTTCTGAAATAAACATTTGGTCTAGTTAATGTTACGTGACAGTGTAGGCTTATAATTATGACTTCATTCCAACAGAGTTTGTCTGAGTCACTAGTTTTAAAATTCTCTTCTGTAGTGCTTCACTGTGGGATTGCCTTTGTGCTTCGTTTAGATTGTTTTAAACATCTCAGAAGTGTTTGTTCTACCTAATCTGCTTTAGTAAAGTACTTTTTTTTTTTTTTAAAGATTTTTATTTATTTATTTATTACAAGAAGGCAGAGGGGCAGGCAGAGAGAAAGAGGAGGAAGCAGGCTCCCTGGGATCATGACCTGAGCCGAAGTCAGAAGCTTATCCCACTGAGCCACCCAGGTGCCCCAGTAAAGTACTTTTTAAGAATGGTGTTACTGAAGCAGAAGTAACCTATGTTTTAGATTGTGGCATGGCAGCTTCCTCCCTTGATGTGACTGTTGAACAGAGAGAACCCTGATTTTTATTAAATGTTTTAATCATGACTCAGATGGATTTTTTTTTCCCTCTCAGCTGTCTAGTGCAAAAATAAAGTTCAAAATCTAGTCACAGAAAGGAAGATGTAGTTTTTTTATTTGTGTCCAATTAAAAAAAATTTTTTCATTAACCTAGTACTTGTTTTTTGTCTCCATATAGTTCTTAAAGCTTCATTCCCAGATATTTCTACTCAGTTCAGATGAAAGTACAGTCAGTCTATTGAAGAATGGTTTTCTCCAGGCTGAGTCTGATTTCCAAAGGAATGATCAACACATTTTCAAGACATTTACTTCAGAATCCCCAGGATTAAATGATCAAACCTCCTGTCCTCACTGGTTTGATATAAATGATTCCAAAGTCCAACCAATCAAGGAAAAAGATATTGAACGGCAGTTTCAGGGTAAAGAAAGTGCCTACATGTTGTTTTATCGGAAATCCCAGTTGCAGAGACCCCCAGAAGGTATGGAAAGAGAAGTGTTCCTATTTGTTCAAGTTGTTGATGTTAGAAGATAAATATTGAATGCTATTTTAATTTTTACCCTTTTAAAGAGAAAGTGTGCTCTTGGAACATTTTTAAATATTTTCAGGCTAATAGTAAGAAATACATTATGCCAAAAGAAATCCAGCAATCTCTCATTTTATAATTATATACTTCTATTTTATTTTCCCCCTCTAATGATATGAGACCATAGTTAGTGTTCAGAATTAGTTTTTCTCGAACTGCGTGATGGTGTCTTGTTGGGTGGACCAACCTGCGTACAATTGCCCTATGCTTAGGTTTGGCTCTGTCATTTGGCCATGTGTTTATCGCCTTCAGGTTGTAAGTGGCCTTTTATTGCCCTCTTTTTTCCTTTCCTTCAAGGTAACTAATGTGTTTTATGAGCAGTTGAAATAAATTAAAAGCGTTCTTTGTTAAACCTTCTAACACAGCTCATAGCAGGGAGACTAGACACTGAGACCCTCAGTGATAAATTTTTTTTATTGAAACCACTGACATGAATCAGTATGTAAGACTTTGGTCACTTCCCAAAGTCTACTCAGAAGTAGAAAATCCTAAGAAGGGAAGTTCCTTAGATAGAGGGATATCTGTAGTTACAAATTAGGACACTGTTCTTAGAAAATGAGAATAGTAATCGTTTTTATAAAAAGTAAGAAGAGATAAGTTACTAATTTGCATGTGAGTCAAAGGAAATTAACTTTCTGGTTCTAAAACAGTTACATAATTATTCTGTTTAACGAGAAATTCTAGGCTTTATTTTTCTGACAGGGGAAGAATATAGCTGTGGCTCTGGTAAAAATATTCTGAAGCAAAATCCACAGTTACAGAAATATATATTAACACAAAAAGAATGAATTGGATTTTAGTATGCATTATGTTTTGGCTATGCACTGAATGGTTTTCCAGTTAGTTTAGGAAATGAATAAAGGTTTGGCAGAAATCTTGATGGACTTTTTGTGGGGATAAAGGGACAGAACTTGGCAAAGTGATTCTAAAATCCATCTAGAGAGGTGAACGTTCACCAAGACTGAAGAAGGACCTGCTGAAGGGCATTGATTCCATCAGTAAAATCTGCTTGTAGAGCTCCAGCAGCTAAGAGAGTGCAGTGCTCACACAGAGAGGGACACGGCGCTTGCGTAGAGCCAGCCCAGAAATCCACCCAGGTCTTTCGAAGATTTTAATCCGTGGTAAGGTGACTTTTCAGATGAACAGGAGGAGAGGGAATTACTCAAGATGCAGAGGGGGGAAGCTGGTTAGCAGCCAGTCACTTGAATTAACAGTCCGTGTAATCAAGTGACTATAATCATTGCTTGAATGAAATTTGAGTTCCTTTAATGTGTATGTTAAAAGGAAACCTTAAAATGTATAAAATATATTTTCCAATATTAAGGTAGAGAAGACCTTTCTAAGCTTAAAAGCAAAGAAAGAAAAATTAAGGAAAAGTGTTATAAACCTTAAACAATAAAAAAGGCAAATGACAGGCCTAATGGGAAACAGCAAAATAAATTTATTTCCCATCTGCCAAGTGCTTTTACATATATTCCATTGTGCTTAGTAGAAAATTGGGAAAATGATATAAATAAGCAATGTACAAAGGAAGAAATAGGAACAACCAATAAACTGGAGGGAAAAAAAAAAAAAAGAATCGGGCACCTGGATGGTGCAGTCTGGCTAAACATCTGCTTTGGCTCAGGTCATAATCCTGGGGTCCTGGGATTGAGCCCTGCATGTGGCTCCCTGCTCTGCTTGTCCCTCTTTCTGTTCCCTTGGTCCCTGCTCATGGTTTCTCTCGAAAATAAATGAATGAATAAATAAATAAATAAATAAATAAATAAATAAAAAGAATCAACCCAAATCATAATTAAAAAATAGGAATTGACATTGGGGAGGGTATGTGCTATGGTGAGTGCTATGAAATGTGTAAGCCTGATGATTCACAGACCTGTACCCCTGGGGCAAATAATACATTAAATGTTCATTTAAAAACTAAATAAATAAAAAATAATTTTAAAAAACAGGAATTGAGGGGCGCCTGGGTGGCTCAGTGGGTTAAGCCGCTGCCTTCGGCTCAGGTCATGATCTCAGGGTCCTGGGATCGAGTCCCGCATCGGGCTCTCTGCTCAGCAGGGAGCCTGCTTCCCTCTCTCTCTCTCTCTGCCTGCCTCTCGGTCTACTTGTGATTTCTCTCTGTGGAATAAATAAATAAAAAAAAAAAAAAAAAAAAAAAAAAAACAGGAATTGAAACAGCAATGAGATGCCACTTTTTCCCTACCAAGTTAAATGTTTTTTGTTACTTGTTCTCAACAGTTGGCACTTCATCTACAGCTGGTAGGCATACACAGTCCTATAACCAGTTGATCATATGTACTTGAAAACCTTAAACCAGTAATTCTTCTGCAAATCTTTCTTGAAATAATTAGAGCTGTATATAGATATTCATGTTCAAAGGTGTTTGTTACTCCCATTATTTTATAATAAGGACTAGAAATCACCTTAAATACCTACCAGAAAAAGATTGGCTATATTAACTATGATATTTATAGAATGAACTCCTGTGTAATCATTTAAAATTTTGGAGAAACACAAATCTGAAGTGAAAAGCACGTTACAGATTTGTCAAATACGATCCCAGTCTCACTTTACATAAGTGTGTGCACGTGTATGTAGGTACATGTGTGTATACAGACACATTGTGTAGGTTTAGAAGGAAGACCACAAGTACATACAACAGGTCTTAACAGTATCTTTTGGGAATGGGATTACAGTAATATCTATAAGATATCTTCTATATTGTAAAAGTAATTTCCAGAATTTTTATGGTGGCAATTACTACATTTGTTATCTGGAAAAAAATAGTGGGTGTTCTTTTTAAAAAAGTATGCTTAAAGAGAATTGAAGAAATGGAATCCTTCTAGCATGGCATAAAGAACTGTTTATCTTCCATTTGTTCCAGTGTTTCCATGTTTCACGTGGGAAGACAGGTCCACAGGAAGTTAGCATTCACAAAGGTAGTTAGTAGAGGCTTTCTAGCTCCCAGCACATTCTTGCCAGAGTCCCAGCCTCCAGATTCCATTTAATCAGCCCACGTTAATGAAGTGTTCTTTTCACAGCTCAAGCTAATCCAAGATATGGGGTTCCATGTCATTTGCTGAGTGAAATGGACGCAGCCAACATTGAACTGCAAATAAAAAGGTAATTTTAACTTACTTTTAGAGTTTGAATGTTTTTTTTCCTGGAGAATGAGGATCTCATTTAGGTCTTAAGTCTTCAATCAGGAAAATTAAAAAGGAAACAAAGTCAACTCATCAGTGCCTGTGTCTGTGTAGCTGCTGAATTTTTGTAGGCAGAGTATCTTACTTTGAAATCATCTTTATCTGTGAGAGTGAATGAAACGATGTCACATAAATGGCCATTGCCGAGTAGGGATGAAGCCTCAGAAGCCTGGAGAAATCAGTGAACATGCAGGACATTAAGTGAATTGTATCCTGGCCCATCAGGTGATTCCCAAGGTAGAGGGAGCCTGGGTGAAAGTCAAGCCTCAAGTGCAAAGTCTGCCCCCACCATACACATAGGATGACAAACAAGATATTTAAGATATGTGGCTGAGGAGATACAGAACACAAAGTTAAACAATACAATGGTGTCAACTGTTAACAGCACCATGACAGTGACTATATCCCAATGCTATTAACTAGCTTGACCGGGCCCCTGCGCAAGGCCTCCGCCCGAAGTCCTGGGGGGTGCTGCCACCCGGCGTGCCCGGGAAGCCCTGTGGCAGGCGGTGTGCGTGCTGGGACGCCGACACCGCGCACCGGCCGCGTTCTGGGAGCCTCGCGGCCCTGGCCGGACGAGGAGCTCCCGGGTTTGGCACAGAGGCTGGGCCATGCGGTGGTTGCTCGAGGAAAGGCCAGCTCCCGTGAGTTAAGTAGTTGTGGGGGACCCAGCACTCAGTGACAGAAGACCAGAGGCGAGTGAGAGGAGGAAATAAGGATTCTGCAAACTACCAGGCTTCATGTCCGTCCGAGCAGACACCTGTAATGGGTTATCACGGGCCTGGTTTGTGAGGACTTGCTGATTTCATCTTCTCTTTTGCGGTCTTGCCTGGAATCCTGAAGAACTGTGTCCTCATTTGCTCTCTGCTGAGGTCGGTGGGGCGCTTGGTTAGGGAAGTGCATGTTCTCGTGGACTCCTTGTGGCCCCACGTGGCTGGCTGATTATGTAGCCAGCATGTGTTCAATATTTTAGTCGTTGGCTTAAAAACTGGGCCAAAAAAGAAGCAGGTAGATTGAATGGCAAACCACTATCAAAGGAAATTAAGACATTAAAAATATAAGAAGTAGGGTAAAATATCTTAAACAGGAAAAATAACCTGCGTGAGTGGGTGTGGACTGGCAGTGGGTGTTCACAACCACAGCCGTAGGGGTTTCGCCAGCCAGCACTAAGCTTTCTAATGTGGCCATCAGAAGAGCTAGTGCTGTCTTCGACCACGCGAACAGGATTGTGTCAGGAGTTTTGGAGCAGTGGCGGTGGCCTCATCCAACAATCCCTGGGCCAGACTGCCTGGGGCAGAATGGTCGGGCACCAGCTCCAAGGCCGACCAGCGGATTCAGAGGCGAGCCGCCTCTTCCGGTCTACTCAACCGGAGAGAGTGGGCTGGAGGGTCATGAGACCCACTTGAAATATTTTACAGAAGGGCCTACAGAAGAGCATTTGCCACAATTACAGGAAAAGGTTTCTAGCACATTTGTAACTATATTCTCAGGATTAGAAGAGTTTGAGTTTCAATACTTAGAGTAATACTGTATGGTGTATACTAAAATTTATTTTGCTTGGAATTCATGCTGGCAGAGCTGAAATTTTGCTATTCATTGAGAAATTAAAATGTGTAAATTTCGGCACATGGAAGAAAAGGACATTAATAATCATAATTAGAACAGAGAATTTATTGTAAATCAAGTATAATTGGTTTGGGATGAAACTGTGTTATAAAAACAGAGCATTTATGTATTTTTTTATGCTTCTTTAAAGGGCAGAATGGGATTCTACAAACAATAATTTAGAGTTACATCTCCACCTGGGCCCTCATTATCATTTATTCAGTGGGGCTCTGCACCCAGTTGTCTCTAAAGCAGAAAGTGTGTTGGATTTAACCTTTGATAAAAGAAAAACTTTAGGAGATCTGCGACAGTCAATATTTCAGGTAATTTAGCCTTGATTCCTCTTAATTTAGACATTAAGGTCCATCTCAAGGTAGTTTCTCCTTTTCAAAACCCCATTTAGGATTCAACTATTTATTTTGCAAAGCACTTAAGAAAATTCTACATCTCCCACTTTCCGAGGGTCGAGCCAGATGTTCTCTCTTTACTTGTGCGTCTTTTCCTTCTGCACAGGCGAGGCCCGCACTGTCCAGCCAGCAGGCTTTCAGGGGAGAATCAAGCCTGGTACATTTTATTTGTGGTAGAGAAGAAGTAGAAAGCTATTTTTTTTGGTGGGGGGGGTTGGTTTATTTTTTGGTTTTTGGTTTGTTTTTTTTTTTGTTGTTGTTGTTGTTGTTGTTGTTGTTTTGGAAAGGAGTAAAAAGGTAAAGATAAGCATGTTGCTGGGGCACCTGGGTGGCACTGTCACTTAAGCATCTGCCTTCAGTTCAGGTCATGATCCCAGGGTCCCAGGATCGAGCCCCACATCGGGCTCCCAGCTCAGCAGGGAGCCTGCTTCTCCCTCTGCCCTTCCCTTCACTCATGCATGCTTTCCCTTTCTCTCTCGCTCTCAAATAAATCAAATCATCTAAAAAAAATAATAAATAAGCATGTTGCCTAAAACCAAGAACTAAACAAAAGCAACTAATGTTTCTCCCTTTCCTAAGTATAGGATAGCACTTATTACCAAAATTTTTCAGGGAAGGAAAACACCTTCTATTGTGCAGTGAAAACAAGGATTGTTGTAAATCCTTGCCTCCCAAGTAATTGATCCACGTGTGTTTTTAGGACAGCAGTGCTGTTCATTTTACTTATAGTGCCTTCCTATAAGTTATGTCCTTTGGTTCTTTAATCTCAGGATAACCTGAAGGTAAGCTAACCCCATTTTAAAGGTGAGAAACGTGTGATTTAGAGAGATCTAGTGACTTGCCCACAGGCAGCCTTCTGGTTGTGGTAGAACTAGCCTCAGCCCTGGTTTCCTTACTTTTTCCTTCCTTTTCACCACACTTCTTCACCTCTCACTACTTCCTGATCAAGGAAAAGGGAAATAGAAAATGTAGTTTTAGGGGCACTTGGGTGGCTCATTCAGTTAAGCATCTGACTCTTGATTTCAGCTCAGGTCATGATCTCAGGGTTGTGAGATCGAGCCGTGAGTCAAGCTCCACGCTTAACGGGGCATCTGCTTGAGATTCTCTCTCTCCCTCTCCCCCTTCCTCTAGTGTGTGCTCGTTTACTCAGGCTCTCTCTCTAAAATAAATCTTTAAAAAAGGGGGGGAGCTTTTATTTTTGCAGAAATAAATGAATTTTCTCGGAAACTTATCAAGGCCCCAAATTATTAGCTTTCTTTAATTTTTCTCTTGTACAAAGCAAAGCAGGCTAGTTTCTTTGTTAACTTTAGTTGACTTGAATAATGCTTCAGGGTTGGATTGGTATTAGGATTTCTGAAATTTCCTAATGTTTCTGAACTTTTGCATTAAAAGTTCATCCCTGAGCCAGTCCCGCAGTGTTAATATAAGTGATCTTGGGGAGCTGCCTTGTCTAGGGGACCTTTAAAATGGAAAAGACCTACCTACTCACTTTCATAGGTTTTAGATTCATTCCAGTTTGCTTTCTGGTGTTTGAAGTGTACGTCACTGTTATCCTAGAAGTAGGCGCCTGGCAGGAGGCTACAAGATTGATGCAGTTAACTAGTCATGTGTGTAAAGAGAAATTTATTTTTTTAAGATTTTATTTATTTGAGAGAGAGGGAACACTTGAGCAGGGGTAGGGGCAGAGAGAGAAGTAGACTCCCCACTGAGCAGGGAGCCCCACATGGGGCTTGATCGCAGGACCCAGAGATCATGACTTGAGCTGACGCAGACGTTTAACCGACTGAGCCACCCAGGCGCCCCAGGAGATTCCTTTTTACGAGACCCACCGTGTGCTATTGTGGAGAGAGACGAAATGGGACTGACTTTATGGGTGATGTTCCTCTGGTAAGATGACCAGTCCCCAGAGTCTTGAATCTAGAAATTTAAAAAAACAATCCATGGTCATATGGAAACTAGTAATGCTACTTTTTTGAATTTATGATGAAAAACATTCCTTTCAGAGAGCAAAAATTCTGATGTGTGCTAGAATCCGTGCTGCTTTTCCCTGAACGATGCTAATTAAACAAATGATTTTTGCTCTTTTGGACAAAGATCTCTGGGCTGGCGTGCTGCTCAGTTTGCCTTCTGATGAAAGTGGTCTTCCTGTCAGTTCAGTACACCTGTTCTGGTGCTCGCTGCTCATCATGCACGCGGTGCTCTCCAGTCACTGGTGGCTGAGATCAACCGTTTCTGGATTTGGTGAACTTAGCACCAGTGATGTCTTCTTTGGTGTTGGGCGGGATGGTTATACTCAGTTGCTAGCTCCCCATGTCGTCTAAACATATGAAAACTAGTTCGGTGGTGTTCTCTTACCTAGAAATGTGATATTTATGTTCCTTCTCATTGTTCTCTTTTCTTAATATTCTATAGCTGTTAGAATTTTGGGAAGGAGATATGGTTCTTAGTGTGGCAAAGTTTGTACCAGCAGGACTTCACGTTTACCAGACGCTTGATGGTAAGATAAATGTTAAAACATTGCGACTCATTTCCTATATTTGTATTTCGTGGGCTCATCCGTGCTCTTCTGCTCATGGCCAGTCTTTCCCCCTACCTACTACTTTCTCACCTAGGCTGTCATCACATGGTCAGTCTGCAAATAATTTATTTGATTTCTATAATGTGTAAATTTTGCTAACACAGAAATATTTTCTGTTTTTTTGAAATTAAGGCTACCTCTCCAACAAAACAATCTTTAGAAGGCTGTGGGAGCGCCTGCGTGGTGCAGTTGGTTGAAGCATCCAACTCTGGGTTTCAGCCCTGGTCATAATCTCAAGAGGGTGAGATTGAGCCCCATGTCAGGCTCCGTGCTCAACAGGGAGTCTGCTTAAGACTCTCCCCCGCCCCCAACTCTCTTTTTCTCTCTCTCAAACAAATAAATCTTGTAAAAAAATAAAAAATAATAAAAGGCTATGAAATTGTGTTTGTATTACCACAGATTTTTTTTTTTTTTTAGCAAAATGGTTCAAACCCTTAACATTGTGTTTATATGGCTTAATTTTTTTTTCTCCCAATCTCAGCTTCAGATTTTGTTTTTTGTTGTTGTTTTTGTGGTTTTTTTTTTAAAGATTTTATTTATCTATTTGACAGAGAGAGACACAGCGAGAGCAGGAACACAAGCAGGGGGAGTGGGAGAGGGAGATGTAGGCTTCCCACTGAGCAGGGAGCCCGATGTGGGGCTCAATCCCAGGACCCCGGGATCACGACCTGAGCCAAAGGCAGACGCTTAACGACTGAGCCACCCAGGCGCCCCAACAGCTTCAGATATTGTAGTAAAACAAACAGAAGTTCTTGGAGAACTTAAAAATATTTACAACTTGTGAATAATAACAAAACAATAATAATAGCAACTGTAGTGACGTTTATTTGGGACTCCACTGCACCAAATCCAGAGATAAGTTTTATATAAATTATCTCTTTTGATTTTCACAAGATTCTTTACCTATATTTCTTGAAGTTTGGGGACGCAGTACACAGGACAGACAGCAGTTTCGTGCTGGGTCGGGCCACGTGCTGGAGAGCTTCCCTCCCACACACAGTGTCGGGTTCCGTCAGCGCCTCCCCTGCTCGTGTGCTCGCGGAGCTTCCGTAACAACACACGGAGATGCTTACACAAGGTGGAAAAAAACCCTAAAGACTACAGTGAAAAGCATAAAGATAAAAATAATCTTTTTTTTTTTAAGATTTTATTTATTTTTTTGACAGAGAGAGATCACAAGTAAGCAGAGAGGCAGGCAGAGAGAGAGAGAGGAGGAAGCAGACTCCCTGCTGAGCAGAGAGCCGGATGCGGGACTCGATCCCAGGACCCTGAGATCATGACCTGAGCCGAAGGCAGCGGCTTAACCCACTGAGCCACCAGGCACCCAAGATAAAAATAATCTTAAATAATGCCAAAATAATAAATGTAATTACTGCCTTTTTCTTAAGTTTCCTTGGTGAAAATGCTTTTTCAAACAAATATTTAAGTGTCTCAGCTCTTTCTTTAGTTTGATTGTTTTTGGTGATTGTGACGAATGGTCTCACTGATGAGCTCATGTTTTAGGAGATGACCTGACACTGTGGGAAATGGAGATTGTGGACGGGGAAGACCTCTTTGTATGGAATGGGGTGGAGGTAAGCACGGATTAAAGAGATACTTTGATGGTTTTCGATTTTTTTAAGTGTCTTGTAAGAAAACTTTCTTCAGTATCTGCGAAGGTAACTAGATGCTAGAAAATACCTGAAATGTCTGACAAATTTTAGGTACAGTCAGTGTTAGTCCTATGCTAAGGAGATATTTGTCGAGCACTTCTGCAATGCCAAGTGCTCATATGAAGGGACATAGTCAGTTAGTCCTTCAGGCTGTCCTGTTGTAAATAATCCCACTAACACGGGCAGCAGTAGGGTTCTGTGCTTGCTCCCTGAGGGAGTTCAGGAGGGGGTAGGTAGCTACCCTGAGTTAGGGCCGTGACCTGCAGGAGAAGAGGGGGTTCTCCAAGTCGGGAAAGGAGTGAGCAGCATCTTACCCACTCTGTGGTCTGTCATTGGTCCATCTCATATATTTCCAAAGCCTTTTTCTTTCTGCTTCCCCTTTCCCCCTGCCAAGTCTTTATTATTATTGCTGAGGACTCCTGCATCTCTGTCTCCACTCCACATTGCTCTCCTAGAAAATAAAAGATGGCTAAGAGAAAGTTTCGAAGGAAAATCTAAAGTACAAGACATTTCACTTAAAGAAAAAAAAAATTTCTCTAAGAGTAGTATGTAAGATTTTATTTATTTATTAAGAGAGAGCATGGGGTGGGGGGCAGTCAGAGGCAGAACCAGACTCCCTAATGGGCAGGGAGCCTGCTGTGGGACTCGATCCCAGGACTCCAGGATCATGACCTGAGCCGAAGGCAGTCACTTTAACCAACCAAACACCTAGGCGCCTTTTAAGACTAGTCTTTTAGGGACACCTGGGTGGCTCAGTCATTAGGCGCCTGCCTTCAGCTCAGGTGATGACCCTAGGGTTCTGGGATTGAGTCCCGCATTGGGCTCCTTGCTCAGCAGGGAGCCTGTTTCTCTCTCTGCCTGCTACTCTGCCTGTTTGTGCATGCTCCTTCTCTCTGACAAATAAATAAAATCTTAAAAAAAGAGAGAGAGAGAGAATCTTTCTGTGTGATTTTGTTGACTTGATTTTGGCAAATAGAAACTGTACTAATGGTTGTCTTGGTATTATTGTAGGTTGGTGGCATCCAGATTCCAACCGGGAACGACTGTGAACCTCTGCTCATAAATGTTCTTCATCTAGCAACAAGCAGTGAGGGGGACAAGTGTCAGCAGTTGGTAGAGTCTCCACATGTCTTTCCGTCCAATGCACAAATGGGTGAGGTGCTCACCACCCTGGCAGGGCCCATGGGTGTCCTCTTCATCAACGCCACTGACCCTGCCGAGGAAAAGAACTGGGTCACCATTCCCAGGGAGGACCTGAAGAAGACTTTCAGAGAGCTGGGCCTCGGGAACCACAGCTCGGTTCTCGTTCAGGATTCTAGAGATGATAACAGGTACCCTGCTGAAACATAAGAGAATCGCTTTTTAAGTTATTTAAATGATAGTTCTGTCTCTTGGAACTTGAAAGCTTTATCTTAATACTGATAATAGTTCAGTATTTTACTTTTGTTTCTAAACATTGCGTCCTGGATATGTTCGTATACAGGAGTGTTCTGAGTTAGGCAGCTTGGAGGAAGGTGATATTATGTTGATTTTTCAAAATTTTTATTTGTTGGTAAATAAGATGACCAAATAACGTAGATATAGATGAGATATAATCTAGATTAGTTGTTTGTAAAGCAAGGTCTTGTCAAAACTGAAGGCACATTCTCACAAAGAAAGTTCCTGAATCTTTTCATGAGGAGGATATTAAGATCCAGCCAAGTGTGTCTGTTTTGTCACAAGACCCCCATAAGGCAATTCAGGTTTTCATTGTAATCCTTTATCTGAGTCTTGAGACCCTCCCAGCTTCCCAGAGAGGGCAGGTACGTGGGGGTGCATGCTCTCTTGGTTCCTGTGAGTCGCACTGGGAGCCCAGAAGTGCCGCCTGTCTCCGTTTTGTTGTCCACGTCTGTTATGCTGCTTTTCTGTAGTCAGTGTGCACTGCCCTGTAAACCCCCGGTTTCCATATGTTGAAGATTTGAGGTTGCGAAAAACAGTTCGTTCCCTGCTCGATCAGTCGGAGTCTCCATATTGTCACTGACAGTGGCTGTGACACAGAGGCAAATTGTTTTCCAGGCATATGTTTTTGCACTTGGTTTCTTTAATTTAAATGTTTATTATATGTCCCTTTATAAGAAATAATACACGGGATGCCCACATGGCTCGGTTAAGCATCTGACCCTTGATTTTGGCTCAGGTTGTGATCTCAGGGTTGTGGGATCAAGCCTCACATCGGGCTCTGTGCTGGGCTTGGAGCCTGCTTAAGATTCTCTCTGCTTTCTCCCTCTGCTCCCCCCAAAATTAAATTTAAAAAAAAAAAAAAAAGTCACACGGCATGTATTAGAACTTGGGAAGTATAGAAGTGAAGACAGGAGGCTGAAGCAGCGTCCGTGCCTGGCAGTCACCATTCGCCTTCCTGTTGCCCTGAGCTCAAGTAATTGGTTTTTTAGTTCTGAATGTTTTTTTCTTTTTAAGCTTACTAATGCTTATTTCACGGACAGTTAGAGCCTGCTTCCCCCGCTCCGTGTCTACAGACTCTTCACAAGCCTCGCTGTGCGGCTGTGCAGCCGTCAGTGTTGACATTGTAGCTTTCCGGATGCAGGAGGCAGTGTGTGCCGGGGTGAGGACTGGGCCACCTGGGCTTGTTGGCAGCTTTGTCGTGTCCTGACAGTGTGATTGTGTGCAAGTCACCTCCTCTCCTTCTGCTCAGTTTCTTCTTCTGCAAAATGAGGGTAAAAATCAGTGCCAGCTTCCCAGAGCCTGAGGGTTGGGAGTTCAGTGCTTATGGAGCATTCGCACATGGTTAAAGGTGGGGTGTCGTTGTCACTGTCCTCATCCAGTTCTTCGCCACAATTGGGGTGGTCTTCAGGGAACATCTTTTTGCTAAAACTTTGCTGACCTTAGGACTGCTAGCTCAAGGGACAGCTGAGATAAAGAGATAGAGAGTAGAATTGTGTTTCCGATACGCACTCCCAGGAGGACTTCTGCCCACAATTCAGCACCTCCGTGTGAATTAGAAAGCCACTCCTTCCTCGGGAGCCTTTACCTACTATGTATAGGAAAATTTTGTTAGAATAAGACACCCTACTTGTTCTCTTAGGCCATCTGCTGTCATAAAATAAAACTATTTATAATAAACATAAAAATACACAGCACGTGTGATGGGAAAGATATACCCACTTAAATGTGGCCTTTATGCAGAGTCTGTCTGTACAGCCTGCATGGCTGTCCTGTTAGTATGACGCTGGATCTAAATCCTCTGGGCAGGCTTCTGGCATCAGTACTCTGAAAGCTCGCCTCGTGAGTCCCCTGGGCAGGCCGAAGTTAGCAGCAGATTATTCCTCAACAATACTTCTCTTTGAAAAATGTGGCAACACAAAAAACAAAACAAAAAAACATGGTAATAAATTATTTGTATAAGTCAGAGCGTACTTGGAGTGGAAATAGACTGCGTGCCCAGCTGCCTAGCACTGCCCTAAAGAGGTAACTTTCTTAAAGCCAGCTTCATAGACCGTGGTCACCTTTAATTTGTCACATCAAAGGACACATGCAGAATTTTGGAAGTGAAGGAGCAGTATTAATTTTCTGATCCGTAGAAGCGCTGTGTAAAGACACATGTCTTAAATGTCTTTGTTCCCACAGTGTGCTCCTCAAACAAGGGAAGTGGTTCAGTGGTATGAGTGAGATCAGCTGGCTCCAGGTTCAAAATCTATGCGGATTAGAATCCGAAGAGAAGCAAGTAAAAATATCAGCAACTATGAACACAGTGAGTAGATTATAGTTCAAGTCTGGTAGACAGTTTTCTAGTTTAACAGTGTTTGATTTAAAAGGCAGTACCTGAAATCTTCCAGAACGCTTGTCTCAGTGGGTTTCTACAGCTTAAGAAATCAACTTTTGGGGGCACCTGGCTGGCTCAGTCAGTAGAGCACACAGCTCTTGATCTCAGTGTCGTAAGTTCAGGCCCCATGTTGGGCATAGAGTTTAACTTAAAAAAAAATATGTTGGGAGAGGAAATCAATATTTTATTGTTAATATTTGATTACCACTCATTTACCTATATTAGCCCTTGACATGTTTCAAGAAAATATGTGCTTTTTTTTTCCATCCAAAGCTACATTAGAATAGAGGATTTACCTATTTAATTAGTTCATGGAATCCCCTAGCTTTGAAAAATATAAAACGCTATTTTCCCACAGTCTTGTCTCTTATTTTTTAAACCAGGCATATATTTTTTGTGTTGTATTGTTTTTTGGTGCTTGTTTTTTTAAGCTTACCTGAAATTGTTCTACATCATACTCTGTACTCTTATCTAAAGCCATCTACTCTTAAAAACAGAGTCCTTCCATTTTCCACTTGAAGACATTGACCCTGATTTCCTTAAACATCATTCCTGCAAACGTCTCTTTATATTCATGTGGTCTGAATTCATGAAGTTTGTTTTTTTTTTCTAGAACATCAAAAGAAACCTTTTAGAATGTTTTCTATAAATATTATAATTTCTTTTTTTTTAATTTTTTATTTTTTATAAACATATATTTTTATCCCCAGGGGTACAGGTCTGTGAATCGCCAGGTAATATTATAATTTCTTACGGTGCATTAGTATCTGTTGGCACAGTAGAGGGGACAGTATAAAGCCAGCACTCCGGAGCTTGGCAGACTTGGCCCCCCCACCCCACCCCCTGACCCTAAGTGGGAGGCTTTGGTGAAGTCCTGGTTGCTCCAGTCCTCATTCCTTCTTGGGGTGCTGTGGGGAACTGCTGGGAGGTTCTAGTCCATGATCACCAACATCACTTTCACCCCTAAATTTCCTGCTTCAAGCCCTAGAGGCACTTAGCCTTAACTAAAAAGAAAAGGAAGAAAGCAATCCAAAAGTAATTTAAACAAAAATTTTAAATAGTTCCCTCAGATTAGTATTGTCCATTTTGATTTCTTTTTAAGTTCATTGGCCCTGAATTTATCATTTTTAACCTAAAGAAATATGATTAACTGTATTTTCTTTTGTTTACTCTTGTTAGAAAGGTTAGTGTGGGTTTTCAGCTTTTTGCCTTTGTTAGCTGGAATGGTTACTTTAGCTTTTTGTCTTTCTGTTTTGGTTACCATCGGTTTGGTAAAGCCTTAACTATTTAAGGTCCCAGTATTTGCTTTTAACTTGGTAGAGGAGAGGAAATGAATATCCAAGATGGAAAAAAAAATCTTTTTCCAGTAGGCAGAAACTTCTGTCCAGTAACTGGTAAGTCAGCTGAGTACGCAGACACTGGCGGCCTCCGCACCCTCCCCTCCCGTTGTTCTCACGCACACAGTCACTAGTTGCTTTCTCTGTTTTAGGTGGTGTTTGATATTCGAATCAAAGCCATAAAGGAATTAAAATTAATGAAGGAACTAGGTAATCATTTACATTTGCTTTCGGGTTTTTCTGGTTTAATTTAGTTTTGTTTGATTTTTGGTTGAAAAAATATGGGAGTACGGGGACGCCTAGGTGGCTCAGTTGGTTAAGTGTCTGCCTTCGTCTCAGGTCATGATCTCAGGGTCCTGGGATCGAGCCCCACGTTGGGCTCCCTGCTTAGTGGGGAGTCTGCTTCTCCCTCTGCTTCTCCCCTGGCTTTGTTCCCTCCCTCTCCCCCTCTCTCTCAAATAAATAAATAAATAAAGAAAATCTCTAAAAAAAAATATGAGTACAAAAAAACAATTTAGGGAAAATTCACATACCTACCACCCCACATGGATAAGTGTTAAATTAACATTTTGTCATTTTGTTGTTGTTTGAAACATTGGAAATAAAGTTAAATTCTCTCTTTTCTCCTCCTGGGACCTATTCTCTCTCCCTCCCCAGATGAAACCAGTATATTTGATTCGGGTGTCTTCCCTGTGCATTCACATTGTTCTGTTGATACTGTGTTTCCATTCCATATATCGGGGTACATATATTTGTATATTGTGTTTTCACATTTAATTTCTGTCATACTGAATACAACATCTGAAACCCACTCTTCACTCAGCTTTAGGTTTTAACAGCTTTATTGAGGTATAATTTATAGACCATCACAGCCATTCAGAGTATGAGTCAGTGGTATTAGTAAACATACAGAGTTGTACAGCCATAAGCACAATCCAGAACATTCCATCTCTCCATAAAGATTTCTTGTGCCCCTTTTGCATTCCAAGCCCCGATAGCCACTTATCTACTTTCTGTCTCTCTAGACTTTTCTGGACATTTTAAGTAAATGGAAACCATGTAATATGTTCTTCTCTTAACTGACATCTTTCACTTAGAGTAGCAGTTCTGAGGTCCGTCCATGCCTTAGAAATGTGTTCCTTTTTATTGCTGACCATGTTCCACTGTATGGATGTGTCACAGTTTGTTTATTCATGCCGCACTTGATCGATATTTGAATTATTTCTGGTTTGGGGATTTTATGAATAACGCTTATACACAGTTGTGGACATGTTTTCAGTTCTCTCGGATAGATCTGCAGGATTGTAATTGCTGGGTCACAGGGCACATTCATGTTTACCTTTATAAGAAACTGCCATTGTACTTTGCTGAGTGGCTAGACCGTTTGCATGCTCACTCGCAGTGTGCCGGCGTCGCAGCTCCTCCACATCCTTGGCAGTGTTTGTATCCGTCCTGTCAACTGTAGCCGTGCTGGTGGCTGTGAATTACTCTCATTGTGTGTTTAATGGATTTTCCTAGTGCAGTGGTGGTGAGTACTGTTGATGTGTTTACTGTCAGAACTAGGGAATTTAACAAGAAGTCAAAATTAATACACAGAAATCCATTGTATGTTTACTAGGAACCCCAAAAAATGGGAAATGAAATTAGGAAAACATTTATAATAGCATAAGATATCATGAAATACTTGGGGATAAATTCAGTGAAATATGTGCAGGACATATACGTTGACAAGAAAATATCCCTGAGAAAAGTCAGAGAACATGTAAATAAGTGGAACGCTGCACCATGCTCTTGGATCAGAAAACACAACATTGTTAAGAGGTAAATTCTCCCAAAATCCATTTGTAGATTCAGTGCATCCTCACTCAGAATCCTAGAGGAGTGTGTGTGTGTGTGTGTGTGTGTGTGTGTGTGTGTCAGAGAGAAACTGACAAGCTGACTCACAAGGAAACGCAAAGAACCTAGAGTATCCTGTTTGAGGGGAGAGGAAAATGAAGTGGGAAGAGTTACTCTGTTTGATTTCAAGACTTATTCTAAAGCTGTAGGATCGAGACCGTGGGTCCTGGCACAGGAGCAGATGTAGAGTGGGGTCAGCAAGCTGCCTAGGCCTGTAACATGTTTCTGTGCAGTCACTGAGCTGAGAATAGTTTTCACACTTTTAACAGCTCCTTTTCGGCAATAGAGATTATACGTGGTTTTTGAGTCTAAAATACTGACAGAGCACTACATTGGGAATCCAGAACTAGGTGCAGATAAATAAAAGTCCCTTGACTTTCAACAGAAGTGCCAAGGTAGTCCCATGGGGAAAAGTAGTGTATTTCCAGCATAAGGTGCAGGACCAATTAGCTCTCCATAGAGGCAAAGATGAACCTCTCACTTTGCTTTACATCATGTAAAATATTAATTCAGAATGGATTGTAGACCTCAGTGTTAAAACCATTTCTGTAAAATTTCTAGGAGAGAACTTATGAGAAAAATCTTTGTTAATTTTATCATAAGGAAAAGATTTTTTTTTTAAGTTAGGACTCCAGCACAAACCATAAAAGGAAAAAACTAATAAATTGGGCAATATCAAAATTTAAAGTTTCTATACTTCAAAGGGCATTTAAAAAGGCAAGCTGCAAACTGGGAGAAAAAAATTTGTGGCACGTTTGACACAGATGTGCATCCAGGTTATATAAAAAATAATAATAAAAGAAATACTTGTAAGAAGACAACCCAGCCCAAATGGGGAAGACACTTTACAGAACACCTACCTATGGATGACCCATAAGCACAGGAAAGATGCTTAGTGTCATTAGCTATGAAATTGATGAGCTGTCCCAGTGGGACGGTTAGCGTTAAAGGACCCACAAAACCAAGCTTTACCGAAGACATGCAGCAGCCCCCATGCACTACTGCTGTGAGTGCAAGATGCTAGTAACTTTGGTGAAGAGCTAGCTTGCTTGTTAGGAATTTAAACATTCACTTACCCATCCCGGGTGCTTACCCAAGAAAAATGAAAGCACATCCTTACAAATACTCTCCGTAAATATTCATAATGAAAAGGTGGCTACAGTCCAAAAGTCCACAAGCCAGTGGATGGGTGAGCAAATTGTGTTGCATCCTAATAACAGGATGCAGGTCCTCAGCACGAGCTTCGAACTGCCACCCCCTGCAAAACCCAGGTGACTCTCAAACAGTGCAGCGCAGAAGCTGGACACAAAGGAGCACATACTCTCATGACTCCATTTATGTGAAATTTTCGAAACAGAAAACCTGTGCTTTGGTTACAGGGACGGAAGACTGGATAGCAGGGGGAGGTGGCCTGCAGAGCAGCATAAGGGAATTTTGGGGGGTGATGCAAATCCCATCTCGGGTTTGCTGGTGGTTGCTCAGTGTTTAGCTCAGACTCCATACACTTAGGACATGTTGTATTGCAACTTATACCTCAAATTGACTAAAAGCGTATAGTTTATTAAAATGAGCAGTTTATCATCTTCCCGTGAAACAGGTCTCCCTTCTTTCACTCTTGTCCCCCTCCAAACCATTCTCCTTTTGGCAAGTGACTCAAAACCCAGAGTGCTCCTTCCCCAAAAGCCAGCATCTTCACACCTGCAAGAATAGGGCCCACTGGCCCTAATCCATTTAATAAGCTTAAAAACCACCTGACCTATTTCACACAGAGGCAGTCTGCACGAATATCAGTTACCAGGGCTCATTACATAACGTCAGCCAGCCGACAGCATGGTTCCAGTGTCCGCTACACTGGACGCGAACGGAGTCATTGCAGAAGTGCAAACTTTGCTACTGACTCTCCTTTCCGCAGGTCACTACCTAAATAGCAGGTGTGCATCAGGATCAGGGACCAGTTACCTCCCTCTGAAGTGTCTGGTATTCATTTCAGCACAGCAGAGGGAATGGTCTGTTCCCTTTCTCCCATGGTAAGCCCATGTGATGTCTCGCTGTCAAGGCTAAGGGAATCGCTTCCTGAAGGTGAAGGTGCAGCAAAGAAAGTCTGCAGAGGGCTACAGGAAATCACCGGCTGTGGGAACGTTGGCACTGCTGTCACTCGAGAGACGATATTGCCAGGAGCCTTCCCATCGAAGGAGCCCCCTGCAGACCCTTCATGAGATTGAAAGCACAAAATAGGAAATTCTGGAAGCAGAGCCAACCGAGAGGATGATGGTTCACTCAGGGATAGAGAAGATGCTCACTCCAAATTGTGAGCACACCAAGAAGCAAGCCCTGTGTAAACGAGTCTTGATGTTTTCTACCAAAAGAAAAAAAAAATTCTCAATGTTTCTAGTGCTTTAACTTGCGATGTAAATATTAATTCTACTATTTTTAAAATTTCATTGTACACATATAACTGCAGAGATTTAACTGTTGTGACAACAATGTCGAGAGGTCCGGGCGCCTGGGTGGCTCAGTGGGTTAAGCCTCTGCCTTCGGCTCAGGTCATGGTCCTAGGGTCCTGGGATTGTCGAGCCCCACATCAGGCTCTCTGTTCAGCAGGGAGCTTGCTTCCTCCTCTCTCTCTCTGCCTGCCTCTCTGCCTACTTGTGATCTCTGTCTGTCAAATAAATAAAATCTTTTAAAAAAAACAATGTCGAGAGTCCGTGGACAGCGGCAGTGTCCTCATGGGGACTCCCCGGCCTTCTCGTGGCCCTGAGCTCCTGTGCAAGCTGAAGACTGCCTGTACTTGGGGGTTTTTTGTTTTGTCACTCATTGTAGCTTTCCTAATGAACACAGTAGAGCATCTCTCTTTAGTTGTTCTGGTGCACTAACCAGCTTCTTTTTATTTGTAGCTGAGAACAGCTGTTTGAGACCTATCGACAGAAATGGGAAGCTACTTTGTCCAGGTAAATCTTCATGGTAGCCTCCAAAAACGGATACTCTCATACCATCGATCTTTCTTATGCAAATGATGGCTTCCGGCACCTAATATCCTTCAGTCGCCTTTTAGAAACTAACTTGCTGGACTTACTGTCATCCCAGGACAGCCTTCACGTATTATGGAAAATCATAACCAGAAATTCAAACCCTTCTGTTTGAAAGGAAAACACCTTTTCTGATGAGCTGATTCTCATTTTAGGCAGTTGTTTTGATCGAGTTACGTCTTTCTAGATTAAGTCAGAGCGCTTGCGCTGCTCATGTTATTGTGATAACAGCCGCGGAATAGACTGTTCTCACCTCTGTGACGCCTCCTGTCATTAGACTTAGTTAAGTGATGGTCACCGCAGCAGCTTTGAGCGTGCAGGAGGCAGGTCCACCGCTCTTGAATCAATTCGGAATATCTAGCTTTTAATCCATGCAAACAGTGGCTCTTTGATGTTTATGAAGTATGAATCTCGAACTTTCATAGCCGCCTCTTATTCCTTAGCCTTGTTGTACAGAGAGGAAGAATATATTCTAGAGTATGGAAATGGAAAATCGGAGCCGTAATGCAGGTCATCCTTTTGCATGGAGCACGTCTCCTGTTCTTTCTTTCTTGACGTTTTTAATTTTCAAAGGAAGGCTGACTTCAGTGGATTACTTCGTGTACGTTTTCAGTATATTCCTGGAGGTAGGAATTAATAACATTCATCCTGTTCTCCGAATTCTTTGTAGTGCCGGACAGTTACACTTTGAAGGAAGCGGAACTGAAGATGGGGAGTTCCCTGGGACTGTGTCCTGGAAAAGCGCCAACCTCATCTCAGGTAATGGGGGGTCACCTGACAGAGTGAAACCACCCTTCCCAGAATCAGAAGTCCTTAATCTCATCATTCCCACCATAACTACTGCACCAGTAATCATTTCCCTTAGAAGTTTTTTTTTTCTTTCTTAAATGACACCTTGTATGTTAGGCATACAAAGAACCATCTAGTCCTTTGTGTTTAAATAAAAAATACTAGTGTCAGAGCATACTCATAACGTTCTTTTCCTGTAAGAATTTTGTGGTTCAGGGGGACCTTTAAAATTGAGTGGCCACCTTGTTTGAACCACCTGTTTCATAAATTCTAAAAAGCACCCCTTTTCCCCACATTTTACCATCTGCGAGGCCGGCGTCCCTCTTCATCTGTGGCATCTGTGACTGTTTCTCTCTCAGTGGCACAGAAAGTGATGAGAAACAACCAGCAGCATCTTAAAGTTAGTGAAATAGAGTATACTGATTCTGGACTGAATTACTCTCTGCCTTTGTTTTTAATCAGTCCTCGTTCTCTGCATAAAGTATTAGGTCAACCTCTGCCAGAAGGCCTGCCTATTTAATAAAGTTTCATTACCATCCAAAAGTCACGGTGTCCTTCCTGGTAAGACTGTTTCGAGGGAAGCTGGACTCCTGTCAGGATCCCTGTGGTTCCTGGATCCACTTCATTTGTTTCCCAGCTACCTCCTCTCTAATCTGTTCTTCCCCTGAACTTGACCACCTAGGAGTGCATGACAAGCTGGTAGGAAAACGTGACAGGTGAGACGGAGTTCGAAAGGACAGGGAGGGCTATCGGGAGCTGAGCTCACAAACGATCAGATTCGCTGGACAGAAAATCAGATCACAGCCAAATGACCCAGAGCAAAAACCCAGTTCATGCTCACAGCATGTAGCAGATCCCTTTGAGGAATGACCAAGAAAGAAACAAAGATCACAGTGGAATAAATAGTATCTGTGAGAGAAGAACAATGATGTAACACCTGTGCGGGTGAGGACACTGGTGTGAAGCATCTTACATTTCCGGGTCATCAGAATTGTTGTTTAAATTGCAACATTAAATTAACCAGCGTCTTTGTTTTTTTATGAAAGGAGATTTTTATTAAAATTTCATGGACCATTAGCTTTTCTTTTTTGGAAGCAGATAATACATTTGTAGAATTTTAAAATTTAGATTAAATTGCATTCATTGATCTTAGCTGTTCCTGTTTTTCACTGTGGGAAGTGATGTTCAGCCGGGTACAGAGATGGAGATCATAGTAGAAGCAACAATGTCTGTGGGAGACGTAAGTAATTCTACTTCCTGCTGTGGGGAGAGATCTGTGGACATTTGGTCTGGGGAGCCATGGTAACCCTGTTCGCATTTTGAGGTCCTAGGGTTCCCACAGTATACTTTGGAGAATTCTCTACTCTACTCTAAAAGAGTAGTTTGGAGAACTTGAAAACTGGTGAACGAACCCAAATTTTTAAAATAAGATTATCTTTTTTTTTT
This sequence comes from Mustela nigripes, assembly GCF_022355385.1. Taxonomy (NCBI): domain Eukaryota; kingdom Metazoa; phylum Chordata; class Mammalia; order Carnivora; family Mustelidae; genus Mustela; species Mustela nigripes. The sequence continues at coordinate 40,420,213 of NC_081559.1, read as the reverse complement.
TGGTTATCGGTAATACTTACACCCAGAAATTTGGGTTCTGTAGAAGTGGATTAAAAGGAAAAATGAAAAAAAAGGGGGGGGGGGAATGAAAGCCTCTCATTATCCTGTATCCTGCTAATTTTAACATTTTGGCATATCTCCTGCTGGTGTTTTTAGGTTATATAAGTGCATAATCACACACCTGGGCACAAATGTGTGTGTGTGTCTGTGAGCACATGTGCGTATGTCGTAACAGTTATGTTAGTGTCACAGATAATTACGACTTTCAGTGTTGGAAAATACACAGTGGTATAGTTGAGTAGAGCCTGTACTCCTGAATTTGAATCAGAAGAGGCAGAATGAACTTGGTTGTTTGCTTTTAAAATTTTTTCTAGCTCTGCCCCCTGAAACAGCTCAGACACAGTGACCAGCCTGGTGGCAGCAAGCACCCCAGCACCCAGACTGTGGTTGTGATTGCTAAATACCGTTTCCTACTGGAAGGAATCAGGGCTTCTTGGAGTGGCGTCTGGGTCCGTATCTAGGTCAGGAACAGGTCAGTGAGCCTGGAACATTTTGTCCTGACAGAAGCAGTAAAGCCAGCAAAGATAGCGGGGGTCCACAGAGAAAGCCAGGAACCAACTTGAAGAGGCTTTTGCACGAGTTCATAAATGATCCTAAAAAGACCATCGTCATTGGTTACGCAGAGCGAAAGCTGGGGAACCAAAAGGAGAGGGTCAGGCATTTATCCTGCCTTTTTTTTGGAAGCTATATTGCAGGTATAGGTAACGAGAAGGTGTTTTTATAGATACATATTAGCTGATAAATGAGAATTTTAGGCTGTCAGCTATTTTAACTCCTAATAAATTAATGGATCTGAACAATGATCCTGAAAGACTGCTGACTTTCTGAAAAGAGTAACCATTGCCAACACAAAACAAGGCATAGGGGACAGAGGGGACGTGTCACCGCAGCACGGGCCACCATCTGCATGGTCCTGAAGGGACTCAGGAGACAGGAGGAGCGAGTGCGGTGTGTGCACTTCATTTGGCTCTTGTTACAAACCAGGAAAACCTTAGTTACAGTGTAAGAGAACTAGGAGAATGTGGGGGCGCACGCAGCTGGTTCAGTCGGTAGGGCGTGTGACTTGATACGGGAGTTGTGAGTTCGAGCCCCATGTCCGGCATAGGGATTACTTTAAAAGAAAAAAAGGAATGTGACCACCAACTGGGTATTTGTTATTAAGGATTTCTTGAGTTTTTCATAATTGTTTGAGGCTTATGTTTTTTTAAAAAATGTTCATCTTTTAGAGATGAGTATTAACTATTAATAAATGATAAGATAGCGGACATTCTTGCCTCTGAGGCCCTGGAGGGCAGGGGGCGGGACAGGAAATGGGTGAGGCTGTGGCGCACGCGAAAGGCTGCGGCAGTCACGGAGGTTGGGTGATGGGCACCGTCGGCTCACATTTACTGCCCTCTCTGCACGTGTTTGCAATTGTCCACGGCAAAACATTTAAAAAAAAAATTTTTTTAACTTGTTACCTGCCATAAATATTTTTAGTTTTTCATTTAGCTTTTAACTTTTTGGTGCTATTCATGTCAGAGAAGGGAGGCCGCAGAACTTTTCAGAGGAGCGATGTGTCTGTCTGTCTGTCTGCTCTGAAGCCCAATGGGGGCACACTCACTCCCCTCCATGTGGCTGGGTCCCATGAGCAGTTCTCAGTTGTCCTCTTCCCGCTCTCCGTGGCCTCTGAGGCGATCGGTGCCTCTCTGAGCCTAGAACGCCGCTGTCACTTGGCTTGGAGGACCGCAGCTCCTCCCGGTCTCCCCCCACCGCACAGCCCACCCCCCCGCAGTTTGCTCTGTGCTCTTCTCTCCAGTCGACTGGACCTCGGCCTGGCGCTCTGCTTGTGGGACCTGCTTGGTTGTCTGATAGCCGTCCCTCTGCTGTGTGACCCCTGTCCTCTCTCACACGCACCTCCGTTTCCCTCCTTGTCAGTCGGTGGTGGCACCTCCATTCCTCTGCTTGCTCAGGCCAGAACACCTGGGGGTCACCCTCGGTGCTTTTGTGTTTCACATCCAGGCTTTCGGGAAATCCTTTCGGTTCTCCCGTCATGATTTGTCTAGGATCTGACCACATCTCATTCCCTCCACTGCTATACCCTGGGCACCTCTCCTCCGGGTTATTCTAGCAGCTTCCCGACGGATCTTTTTCTTTCCAGCCTGCATTTCCCCAAGGTCTATTCTTACAGGGACGTTGAGCGGTCCCTTCCCTGTGCTCCCAGGCCTCCTGTGCTTCCCTGTGTCTCTCAGAGGTCCTGAGTGCTCGCCCCGCTGGGCCACGTCGGCTGAAGTGAACATCCACCCGTTCGCTTTTCTTAAGTTGCAGAAGTTGGGTGCGGCCGCCGCCGTGCGCCCAGTCCCTGTGTCTTACTGGATTGGGCTCTCACTGCTGTCCTTCTCTAAATAATCTTCAGGAATATTTTAAAGTCTCTTTTATCTTTAATCATACAAGTAATCCTGGGCTTATTCTTTAAACCCCATTGGGGGGAGCATATGGATAAAAATCCTCCTTGGCCACAGCCTACCCTAGTGCCCAGCCGGACGTCTCCGTGGTATTGGCACGGCGTGACCTGACCACCCCAGCGAGCGCGAGTCCTTCTAGACCGTTGATGTGCTCCACAGGGACAGATGAGCTGGACTTGTTCGTACAGTTTCTTTTAAATCATAAATGGGATCACGCTGCGTGTATGACACTAGAACTTTGTTTCCCTTCGAATTTGTGAAGGTCTTTTAAAACCAGTGTGTATGAATCTATTTTATCCTTTGTTTTATTTAAGAGTTCCTGTTCGTGGACATTTTGATCTTTGCTCTCTTTCTTATTCCAAGGAGCACAGTAGTAATCCTCCTTATCCTTGCTTCCTTCTCTGCTAGCGTAGTATAATTCAAGTTTTATTTACTCTTGCTGTGAATTTATAGGTAGGCGAAAGAGTAGGTTTTTCCCCCAAGGAAGTTGGGAGTTTCTGATTTTTATTACTGTTATTTAAACTTCTGTTAATCATGTCGCACCGCCTGCACGGATCTCTTTTTGTGAGTTCATAGATGACCAGTTGTATCTCTTGGGTGCTGTGTAAAGGCTGATCTTTTATAGGATTCAGGGTTCAATATGTATCTAGGAAATCGGCCTAATCAGTCATATCCGGCCCAGACCCCAGCGCTGGTCCTCACAAGCGGACGCTCATGCTGCAGGCCTACTCGCGGATGAGCAGAGTCTAAGCCTCAGATACAGACACCAGCAACTTTTTCCTCTCCTGGCTGGCCCCACCTAGCTCTTAGGAAGCAGAGCTCCCTTAAGTCACCTAAGCTGTACATATCCTCATCCCTCCAGAAATTACTAAATATTATAAGACAGACATGCCCAGGGTCCAACAGGGGCATCTCTCCCAGTGCTGTATCTCAGAAACAGAGAACTGAATGTGGTTTTTCTCTCTTTTTGAACAGTGTTTAAAGCTCCTGCTGGAGAAGTCTGGCCTGCCAGGTAAGTTTCAGATGACAAAGTCACTTATCTGTGTCCTCATAGTAAGTCATCTGTAAGCCTGATGACAGCCCCTCAGACATGCTTTCCTCCAGCTTTGTCATGCACGTAGTGCCTTCTCCTGGCTCCGCTGTTCGAGCTAACAGAAAGCCAGCTGTGGCTTAGCCGCTGTGAGGACAGAGAAGCTTGACAGGCTCCAGCACAGGCCCAAAAGAGCAAACAGGATTGATGCCCTCTGGAATCACCCAGGCCCTTCACTGATTTTTTTTCTTTTTAACCTCATTGATTCAGAGTTTCAGTGCCTTGTGTTTCATGCCAGAATTTTTGTGGTGTACATTAGGGAATGTAATACAAATGAAAAAATAAATCCAGGGTATCTTTGAAGTAGCTCCCCGGGGGGGTCATGTGAAAGGGCTCCCGGGGCATCCCGCTGCTCTTGTTAGGGCGTTGGCAATCCTCAGACCTGCTGAGGAGAAACCTTTTAACCTATTGGGGTTTGTTTGGTTTTTTAAAGATTTTATTTATTTATTTGACAGAGAGAAATCACAAGTAGATGGAGAGGCAGGCAGAGAGAGAGAGAGGGAAGCAGGCTCCCTGCTGAGCAGAGAGCCTGATGCGGGACTCGATCCTAGGACCCCGAGATCATGACCTGAGCCGAAGGCAGCGGCTTAACCCACTGAGCCACCCAGGCGCCCTTGTTTGGTTTTTTAAACACAGAGGGGTGCCTGGGTGGCTCAGTTGGCTATAGCGTCTGCCTTCAGCTCAGGTTGTGATCTCAGGGTCCTGGGATCAAGCCTCAAGTTGGGCTCCCTGCTCAGCGGGGAGTCTGCTCTTCCTCCCACTGCTTCTCCCCTGCTTGTGCTGCTCCCTCTCAAATAAATAAAATCTTGAAGAAAAAACACACTTAGATTAAGTATACTTCTTACTGTATTTAAAACTAGAACTAATGGTAGGAGAGGATCTGCAAAGAACAGTATGGTAAGAATTAAAGACTTGTGGCATCTGGAGGTTCAGTATTAGATCCGTGTTTACTCCTTTGGCTCTAGCTTCTGGTGGGTGGGACAGCTGACTGTTTCTAAAACATTGCTTTTTTTTTTGATCAGGATTTCCAACTTTTACTCTATTCAGCTTCCCTGTCTGCCTCAAAAAATTTCACATTTCATCAGTACAGCAAGCATATTGAGAGAAATCTAATTAAAGACTATTTAACATTCATAAATTCTTGTTTATACCAACTTCATTAAAATGCTATTTCAGAAACACTGGTTTTTGTTAGATTAACCGGTAAGTGGATGAGAACAGTTTGGTGGTACACATTATCAGTTGGTAAGAGATACTGGCCTATACTTTCAACCAAAACCGTGAAATAAAACAACTTCATAATGATTTTAGAAGAGAGTCTGTACCTAGATGGACAGTATCTGTATTCGTGTGTGATGTGTGCACGAGTAACTGATAAAAGTAGGACGTCGGTGCCATGTGACAGTAGCAAGGGTTGATCTGTTTGCAAGTATGCAGATCTTGGTGGAATAGAGAGGAAATTAACCGAATTGAAGGAATCGCTTTATTTTTCTCCTGCTTGGAAGAGAGAATTTAGAAGTCAGTTATTTGCTCAAATCCCGTTTGATACTTGCTTATCCAGAGGGTCATTACTGACAAACTCTTAAAATATATTTTTGATTTTTTTTATGCTGATTTTGATTCCTTCACAGGAGACACATGGCATTTACGAAAAATGGATTGGTGTTATGAAGCTGGAGAGCCTTTATGTGAAGAAGTAAGATTATTGTTACACGTTTTATTCTTAGAAATGATTGTGTTTGTGTTCCATACAGGATATTCACCCTCACCCCACTGGTGAATACATTCTAGAGAAAACTTTCATTATTTTAGGCTACAAAAATCTGTACCTGGTCTCCGTCTACTTCCTCACTGTATGTAGGTCTTTGCTAAAGTCAGAGGGAAGGTCTCAGCCTAGTGGGAACATTTCTGACGTCTGTGTTAAGTGCTCTTTTGACTTAAGAGAGTATGTCCCTAGAAATACTAGGTCCTCGTGAGAAAGCAGAGGACTTGCGAGAACAAAAGACATTTGTGAAACAATGTGAAGATACAGTCTGAATTTTGAAACCTGAATATTTTAATCTCTGTTTCTCTGTAAGTTAATGATGGCAGAATTCATCTTACCAGCCAGTCACTCAGGCTCTGATCGAAGCTGCATCTCTAGATCCAACCAAACTCTCTGGGTAGTCTTGGGAACAACTTTATTTCAAGATAGTCGGACTCTGGTCAGATAGCGTCGCACTTGCCGGTCAAACCCATGGCCTTAGAGGTAGTCCCAAGAGGAAGCTCAGGGAGAAGCAAGCTTAGGTACTTGGGGTCAGCCATGCTCCCCCAAGTCCTGCTGTGCCTGCCGTTCAGTGACAGCTGGTGGCCTCCCGCATCAGAAGGGTGATGAGGCAGGTGGGCTGGGCCTTCCTGGGGGCGGGGGGGGGGGGGGCGCTCTGCTGACTGGGGCCGAGGGAGTGAGCATAGAGAGGAGAGAGGCGCCTCTGAGGCTCAGCCGGGAAGCTGACTGCCCAGACGTGGTCCTCAGACCATCCGCAGGACATGCGGTTTGGGGTCAGAGAGTGTGTCTAGTTGTGTGGTTTCTGCATTTTCCTCTCTCTTAATTCCTAAATTGGTATCAAATAATTCACCTAAAAGCAAACTTATTGCACCCCTTTGCAGAGATGCTGTGTTTCCCGGCCTTGTGTTTTTGGCCCACAATGCTGCTGGCCCTGCGGTCCTTCATCTTTGTTCTCGGCTTTTCCACTCCTCCCTGGCCCTTCCCACGGCTGGCTGTTGGGCCAAGCTGATTTCGTCTTTTCTTTTTTGTCCTCTTCCATAAATTACACCAAGTGGCTGTCCCAAGTCAGGTGTTCCCCACTCCAGTGTATCATGCATGTAGCAGCTGGACTGGTCTTTAAAAAACCCCTTCTCACGCCTGGGTGGCTCAGTCAGTAAGCGGCTGCCTTCGGCTCAGGTCCTGGAATCGAGCCCCGCATCGAGCTCCCTGCTCAGCAGGAAGCCTGCTTCTCCCTCTCCCACTCCCCCTGCTTGTGTTCCCTCTCTCGCTGTGTCTCTCTCTCTCTGTCAAATAAATAAATAGAATCTTAAAAAAAAAAAAAAAAACACCTTCTCAGAAAACTTGAGCGGCTTTTTTTCAAAGCAGCTAAAAATTCCTTAACATCTAGTTCACAGCCCTTGCATCTGGGACCTTCCGATCCAGCTTCCTGTCCTGTTACTCCCCAGCTGGTGCTCTAGTCTGTCTCGTCTCCTAAGCTCTTCCCCTTATTCTGGACTCAGCCTTAACCCTGCTCTTCTTTTCGTGAGAATTCCTTCTCATTTCCTTTAGCTTTCCACATCCAGCCCAGCCTTCGGGCCTAACTGGTATTTCATCCTCTGCAGCTCAGTCTTCCGCGTCTCGTCCCATCCGTGCCCTCTCCCCACAGCCTCTGTGATACTCCAGTCCATCCCCTATGATTTAATGCAGAAGGAGCCACTGCTTATAGTCTTAGTGTCTTTCCTGCCTCCTTGATGCCTGCTTTATTGTTTCTTTCTTTCTTGAAAGGGTCATAAAGTCATAGGAGTCCAAGAAAAGATCCAGAGGTCTTGTTTGCTCCTGTCAGAAGTCATAAAGGAATTTCTCTTTCCCCAGGATGCAGCCCTGAGAGAAGTTGCGATACGTTCTGGAGATACTTTGCTTTTAATTGAAGGAAAACTTCCTCCTCCGGTAAGGTCTTGCTTCTGAGTTGACATTTTGTAAGAAGAGTTACTGCTTTCTGGTAACTGAGATGATGTTTCTCATTGTGGGGAGACACAGCCAGGCATGAAGAGAATGCTGGGAATTGGGGTAAGTTCTCTCATCAGACAGCTGCTGTGTTTTATGTCTTCACGGAGTTCTCTCTTGCAAAATCAGTCGTATAAACCAGTTTATTTCCTGCTTTTCATATTTCAGTCCTTAAACAGACTGCAGAATCCAAAACCAGTCATTGTATCAAGGATGTGACTTACCAGTTTAATTCATACACCCCCCTCCGTGAGAAATTTAGCTTGTTATAAATGCCTTGTTTTTATACCTAATACTTAAATGGAAACCGTCCTCAGGATTGTTCCAGTCAAAATGAACAGGTCATAAGGTATGAACGTTTTTAAGACCAGATGCTCGCTCTGTGTTGCCACGTTGTTTTCCCAGAAAGCCGCACCGAACTGGTAGCCCCAGGAGCTGCGGACAAGAACACTCATTTCACTGCTCTGAAATAAACACCGTGGATTGCTGCTACCTAAGACCGTTCTTTATTAGGTTCTTCTTAAGGTGGACACATGTAAAGATGGAAGTTAAGAAATGACCCCAGATTCCAGCACTTAGATAACCACTGGCTTATGATTAGGAAATTCAAAAGATGTGGCAGGCTATAAAATGAAAAGAGCTTTTCCCATTTTTTTTTCTCTCCAGAAAGAGTCACAATTAACTTACTTTCCCTTGCATATCCTTCCCAGAAAACAGTTCTGCCTGTTCGTGTGCAGAATGTAAATATGTGCGTCTCCCTTTTAAAGTTCACCCGAAGGGAATCGTATTCTATACCTTGTTTGACAAACATCTTTGTTTGTTTTTATTCACTTCCTATATCTCGAGTATCTCCTCATACCCGCACACACACGGACGTTTCTGCATCACTTCGTGATTTATATTTTATTCCATGATCTTTAAAGTTAACTTTTTAGTTGGTAATATTCATAATACAAGATTTGAAGTGTTTGAAAGCCTCGGCCAGGAAAAGTAAGTATCCCTCAGCCACTCAGGTCCTCCCTCTGTAAGCAGCCCATTTCCACTGGATCCTTTCAGAAGTCTGTACTTGGTAATGCACACTTTGTGTGTGTGTGTGTGTGTGTACACAGCACATGTGTTTGCACATGTGCATTTTTTTTCTTACACAGAAGATTATTTGCTAGACAACCTACTTTGTACCTCGCTTTTTTCATTAATATTTTATGTCCATGTGTATGTTGTGTTCGTACACATCCAGCTGTTTCCCTCTGTTCGGTGGCTGTGGAATACTCCATTGTATGTAGGTACCATAATTTATTCAGCCAGTGTCTTCAAGGATTTAGGTGGCTTCCAGTCTTGATACAAATAATACCCAAAATATCATATATATGCCATTTGGCGTGTATGTATCTCTAGGATAAGTTCTAGAGCTGAAATCAGTTTGTCAAAAGTCCCGGCCTCCCCTAATGTAACTGGTCTAAAGGGACCTGGAAGCTGGTTCATGGTTTTTACTACCGGAAATGGTGTGTATCTATTGGGGGGGGAGCGGCTAGTAGATCAGGTTTATTTCATGAAGTTTCTTTACAGGAATCCAACTTGCAGCAATAGGTTCTTGCTTCTTTAGAAAGTTCCTGTAGGAATTTTAATGACTGAAAACTACTTCTAAGTGGAGCATCGTGCTGGGGGTGGTGCCCTTAGCAGGCCTGAAAATACTCATATCGTTTGTTCTGTCCAGTGCTTTGGTATTCGTTTAGACTTTTCTTTGATTGTGGTAAGATCCTACAAGTAAGTGTATTTACAAAGATGCTTCTAAGCAAAGAACACTGAGTCCCCATCGTCCCAAAGACTAATTTTTATGATCTGAAACTTTTGATTGTAAAAACAATTAACAGGTATAGTATATGGCAGTTAATATACCCCAAAAGGAAAAATAATAAACTCAGGAACATTTGTTGTTCTCAAGATACTTCTCTGTGTGTGTGGAAGTAGAAACATAGTTAATCCGTGTACCTCACCGCGGTTGGCAATGCTCCATTCTTCAGGGTTTCCTGAGGGTTCCCGTTTGGTGGTACCAGCCTGGGGGGCCCACGGGTCACTGGAAGAGTCCGGTCCGGATGAACAGCACCCCTTCCCCAGGTAGGGTCTGCAGACCTGCTTCCACCCACGGTGAGAACAGAACTGTAGCCACCAGCATGTCCTCCCGAGAGTACAGTGACTGCTTCTGCTCTGGGAGGCAGATGGAGTTTGTATCTTAAATGTAAGGTCGACAAATCAAAACCTATTCATTCCGTAGAAGAACTCCATCCTGTTTTTATCCAGTGCTCTGCAGCCTGTCAAGTGCTGTGTCTTACTGTCTTTATTATTCTGGCAGCACGTTAGAATTTGTCCACAACATCTTGCGAGATCCTCCCGCGGCGTACCCTCCCCCACCCCCCCATCCCAGACTCGGGTACTGAGCCTGATAGTAGACGCGGGTCCCTCACGGGGGCTGTGCACAGTCCACACCCCGCCCCTGCTTCTTTCCACTGCCACACCCCAGGGGCAGCTGCCGGGGTGCTTCGCCTCATCTCTGACTTCTGAGGAGACACACAGGATTCAAACATGCTGTTTTATTCTTAGTTGCTTCTCCACAGACAGAATTCCACACACACATCAGGATGAACAAGAAGTCACTAGCAGTGAGTCTCAATTGCCGTTTGTAATTTTACAGATTTGTGCTTCATTATAAAGAAAACACAGGGTGCCCGGGTGGCTCAGTCAGTTAAGTGTCTGCCTTTAGCTCAGGTCATAGTCTCAGGGTCCTGGGATCGAGTCCCGCATCAGGCTCCCTGCTCAGTGGGGAGCCTGCTTCTCCCTCTCTCTCTTTCTCTCTCTGCCTGCCATTCCCCCTGCTTGTGCTCGCTCACGCTCTCTAATAAAATCTTTTAAAAAAAAATTAATTTCCTTTGTAACTAAAGAGAATATGGTAGGACCAATTCTTTATGTTTTTTCTGTTTATTAGGTCTTACTTATTTAGCCTTCTTTAGTGCCTTGGAGTATTACACACTTAATATTTCTTTTTACCTTTTAAGCCTCAGTACTGAAATCAACGTAAGTGAGTCACATTTTTATCTCCTTACTGCGAAGTTAGGGTTATATGTATAGAGCAATAAAATACTTCATACTGAATTACCTATGAAATCAGTATTAAGTTTTTTTGTTTGGGTTACATTAGATAGGTACTAACTCTAAAAATGTTTTGGTAATAGAATAGTTACATATAGAACTGGATACAACCTTAAAAAGCTGTGTCTTTCTCCATAAAAGTAAAGGAAACAGTTCATTTTTTGATAGTCCTTCTAGATCACAATATCTGGGAAATATTTTTTCATTCCTGAGTTGCCTAAAAGTATCTTCCTAGTGGTGCCAGCTCATGGTGTCCTTAAGACAAAAGAACGACGCAGGAAGAGGGTCTTTCGTTTGACCTACTTAATCAGACTTCTTAGTGTGTATTAGCAATGTGCCCAGCAATCAACAGAGCAAACATGAGTGAAGTTATTCCAAATTTTAAATTTAGTTACCACCATTGATATATAGAACTTCAGATAAGAGAACATTTTGTTTTCACCTTCTTAAAAATACATGTAGAAAGTCCTTTTTACTGTCAAAGATCTTTTAGTCAATAAACCTCTCGTGGCCGTTCACTGTGTGGCAGCCACCCGGGCACTGGACAGACAAAGATGATAGACAGCCTGCCCTCACTGGAGAATGACGTTCTTTGGGGGAGACAGATTAGGAATACTCCACATCCTACCAGCAAAGGCCTCTCTGAGGAAGGAGCACATGTAGAGAAGAAGAATGTAGGCAGACAGCACAAATGTGAAATTCCTCGAGCCCATTGCAGTGAGAACACCAGGACATGGTGCCCATGGCATGGTCCTGCCGGCTGACGCCCCAGGCATGGCTTCCTCCCCTCCAAAGTCACCAGGGACCCGTTTCTCGAAGGGAGCTGGTACTAAAGCTATCAGCGATACCAAAACATGGTGTGTGTTTCAGAAATAGGAAGTAGACGCAGTCCAGGCTCCCTTCTGACGTCTGGCTCTGTCCTCTGTAGATGCTCCTGGCGACCCGCATGGGGAGGTTTCCCTCCGCTTCCTGGGGGACCTGGAGATCTCCGAAGACACCACTGTGGCAGAGCTCAAGGCCCAGGTCAGGCTTCTTCCTGTGGCGCGGGAGTGGTGGCTCGGCTTCTTCCAGTGAGATATTAATACCTTCTTCTATTTCCTTTTCCCTCACTTACAGTCTTTCTGATAGGGCATGTGTTGTAGGCCACGTTCAGTGGTAAGTACCCAGCAGGCACTCGTGCGCTCGGCTCACACGGCCCTGGTGTGTGTTTCTGCCACTCGCCCTGTGGCTGTCATGTGTCCCCACTCGGACGGGCATGCTGTGCGCTTTCATTTGAATTTCTCCTCAGTGACTTGCGGCTTATGTTCATTTTGGTTTCTTAGGGAAACATGTGTTGGATCATCTGTGAAGCATTCACTTTACCCCTTTATTTACATTGTTCTTGTATCATTGTGGTCCTTGTGTTAAATGTCTGTTACAACATGTGTCCTAGAATGTCTAACTAGATACTGCATCCTTTTCTTACACACTCACACTCTGTAGACAGAGTGTTGGGTCCGGACGGAAAGGCTGGGCTGAGCACAGCACAGAACGCTTTGGAAATTCCTGCTGTTGTCAGGCCCACAACGCGAGTACCTGCCGTCCGTCCTGGATTTTCCTGTGTGCATGCAGCATCTGAAATAACCTTCCTCTTACTGCCATGAGAACATTTCTTTTTCTCAAAAGAAATACAGAGTTGCTGTTTTTAGATAAAAATTGAGTACTGGCTGTTTTATATATTACGGTCTCAATCTATAAATAGCTGTCAGCCTGCTAAATGAGTACAGAAGTTTAGGCCTAGCAGCTGCATCCAAAGATTCTGGAACATTCCACTGACAGCCAACCTTGAAGAACTATATTGGCACTGAAGACAGCAGAAGGTGAACCCCTGGCTTTCATTAGAGCTTTGGCGAGTTATACTCACATTGAAATGAATTTCTAAGTTTCACTTCCTGAAATATTTAAAAGGAGCTTTTGGCTCATTGGAAAATTCACTCATCCCTCAAGCTGGCTTCCTGCAAGAGGAAGACAGAAGTGACTGGATGGATTTCATTTTAGAGATACCCTGTGGTTTGTTTTTTTTTTTTTTAAATAGGGTTTATCCTTCCTCGAGGCACTCTTCCCTCAGATGTCACTGTGTAGTGTCTGTGTCTTCCTAAAGCAATGTATCTGTTTGAAGCACTTTTTCAAACCATTGGAGAAATGTCTGTTTTCTTTCTAGGCCATGACCTTGTCCCCCTCCTCGGAGTTGGTCATCCCCTCCCCAGCCTTCCTCAGAGCCTGGACCATGGAAGGCCAGCGCCCCAGCAGGCTTTTACGTGCCAACCAGCAGCAGCTCAAGTAGGTTCCTCAGCGGAATCGCCGTCTTCCCTCGCCGCCGCCATGAGGGCCGGGGGGCTTGGGGGGTCAGGCAGCCTGCTGGCAGCTGGGTGACGCTTTCCATCGACACTCTGGGGCTTTACTTTTCCATATTAGGCATAAATGTAGCTCCCTGTGTGTTTACTGTGCTTCAGGTACCATGAACAGAATATTGAGTTTTTCAGGCTTTGTTGGGATATCACTGATACATGGCGCTGCGTACGTTGAAAATGATTGTCGCCCTGGCGTTAGCCAACCCTGCACGTGTCACATAATTAGCATTTCTTTTTTGTGGTAAGAACATTCAGGATCTACTCTCTAAAGAACTTTCCAGTCTGTGTTACAGTGAACTGTAAGCACGGTGCTGGACATGAGAGGCTCTGAACTTACGGATCTTGAACTGGAAGTTGGGCATCTCTGACCAACATCTCTTCCCCCTCCGCCCCTTGCAGCCCTTAGAGACGGCCATGTACAGTTCCTATGCTTTTGGCCTTTTTAGAATCCGCATGTATGCGATACCACACTTAACTGTCCCACTTAACTTCACTATTAGCCTAATGCCCTCAAGGTCATCCTTGTTGTCACAAGTAACAGGATGTCCTCCTGATACTCTGTTGCATACACGTGTACCCCACCTCCCTGCCCGTCCATCCTTCCATTGACGGACGCTTGGGTCGTTTCCATATCTTGGCTGCTGTGAATAGTGCGGCTGTGAACGTGGGAGCGAGGATAGCACTTCCGAGATTGTTTTCATTTCGTTCGGATACAAGCCCAGAAGTGCCAGATCATATGGGTTGTTCTATTTTTAATTTTTTGAGGAACCTCCAAAAAATTGGCTTTACCAGTTCACATTCCCACCGGCAGAGCACAAGGGTTCCCGATTCCTCCACATCCCCCGCCAACACTGTCCTCGCCTTTTCGGTGCTAGCCGTTGTGACGAGTGGGAGGACGTCTCTCCCTGTGCTTGTGAGTCGCACTTCTTTGAGGATGAGTGACGGTCAGCACCTTTTCATGTACTGGGGGCCATCTGTAGATCTTCTGGAGAAAAATGTCAGTTCCTCTGCCCATTTTTTTAATAGTATTTACAGGTTTGTTTGTTTTTTTAATTCTTGAGCTGTGTGGGTTATTAACCCTCTATGACATACATGATTTGCTAATTTCTTCACCCATTTCCTAGGTCACATTTTCATTTTGTTGATGGTTTCCTTTGCTGTGCAAAAGCTTTTTAATTTGATGCAGTCCCTCTTGCTTATTTTTGCTTTTCTTGTCTTTTTCTTTGGTTTCAAATGAAAAAATCATTGCCAGGGCCAGTGTGAAGGAGCTTACCCTGTGTTTTCTTCTAAGAGTTTTGTGGCTTGGCCCTTACAGTCTAGTCTTTTAATCCGTTTAAGTCGATTTTAGGATATGACGTGAGATAGCCGTCCAGCCGCGGTCTGTCACACGTGGCTGACCAGTTATCCAGCACCATCTGCTGGAGAGACCAAGACTGTCCTTTCCCTGTTCTGTGCTCTTGGCTCCTTTGTTGTAAATTCATTGGCCGTATGTGCATGGGGTTATTTCTGAGCTCTCTGTTCTTTTCCACTGATCTTTGTGTCTGATTTTATGCCAGTGCCATACTGTTTTGATTTCTGCAGTCTGAAATCAAGAAAGATGATTGTTCTCCAGCTTTGTTCTACTTTCTCAAGATTGCTTCAGATCTTTGGGATCTCTTGTGGTTCCATACAAACTTTCAGATTGGTTTCCTATTTCAGTGGAAAATGCCATTGGAATTTTGATAGAGATTGCATTGAATCTGCAGATCACTCTGGATAATGGGGACATTTTAGCAACATTCCAGTTCAGCAGCATGGCATATCTTTCCATTTCCGTATGTCTTTAGTGTCGTTCATCAATGTTCTACAGCATATAGATCTTTCACTTCCTGGGTTAAATTTATTTCTGCATATTTTATTCTTTTTGATGCTCTTATAAATGGAACTGTTTTCTTGTCTTTCTGATAGTTCACTATTAGTGTATAAAATGCTAAGTGGTTCTCATATCTTGACTTTGTATCCTGCAACTTCACTGAATTTATTTAGTTCTTTGGTGTTCAGGGTTTTCTACATGGAATAGCATGGCATCTGTAAGTAGAGGCAGCTGTACTTTACCCTTTCTGATTTTACGCCTTTTCTTTCTTTTCCTTGTCTAATGGCTCTGGGCAAGACTTCCAGTGGAGCGTCGGGTCAGAGTGGCGCAAGCGGGCACCTTCTCCCCGCGGCGGAGACAGGCGTGCGGACGCGCAGCCGTCGGTGGATGAGTTGCCAGCGGTTCTCGTGTCTGGCCTTTACTGTGTCCGGTTAGGTTTCTTCTACCGGTTTGTCAAGTGAGGTTGTCATGAAAGAATGTAGAATTTTGTTAAATGCTTTTCCTTCATCTGTTGAGATGATGACTTCACTTGACTGTATCACATTTTTGATTTGCAGACACTGAACCACCCTTGTGTCCCTGGAACAAATCCCACTTGATCGAGGTGGAGGAGTTGGGATTTGGTTTGCGGATATTTTGTTGAGCATTTTTACATCTGTATTCAGCCAGGGTATTGGTCTGTAACTTTTTCTTGTCTGGTTTTGGTATCAGGGTAGTGCTGGCCTTGTAATAGCTCTTTAGCTTTCTGGAAGAGCTGGGGAAGAATGTTTGTTAGAATTCACCAGTGAAGCCATCTGGTCCTGGACTTTCCTTTGTTCAAGGTGTTTTATTACTTACTTAGTTCTCTTACTGTAACTGCTCTGTTCAGATTTTCTCTTTGCGACTCAGCACATGCCAAGGTCTGTCCATCTCCCCCAGCTTGTCGGCATCTACTCATTCATAGTCATCTCTCAGATTTTGAATATTCTTATTCACTGTAACTTTTGCTTAAAAAGAAAGCTTCGTGTTTTTCCCCAAAAGATCTAAAAAATTAAGTATGTCACTCACTGTTATTTTGTTTCATTTCTTTTATCAGGGAATACAAACTGGGAAGGAAAACTGAGATCTGCTTAGAGCCCCTTGAGAAAGAAGAAAATTTGGGGTAAGTCATCCAATTCTGCGTGCTTGACTTGTCCTGGTGGGTAATTTCTTGAAAACCTTAATAGTGTGCTCAATAGTAAAGGGTTTTTCCCCACTGCTTGAGCAGCCTGGCAATTTAAACCAGACTGTCTTCTACAAATGCGTTTGTGTTTCTGGTGTCTGGAACTGGGAACTCGTCTTCCCATGAAAACAGTGAGTCACAAATGCATGTTGACTCCATAGTGATCTCCGAGAGCGAACAGGATGCTCCTTCCCAGCCCTCATCCATGCCCTGGGACAGTCTTTTGTCAGCACCTGTCACCACCTCTTTCCCCTCCTTCATCACCTTCACACCCTGACTTAGGAGACCCTCATGGGGGACTTGGCTCCCACCACTGTGATGTGAGCTTTGCGGTTACTGCTCTACCCCCAGTACCCACAACCATGCCTGTGTCAGAGCCAATGATTAATTATTGACTAAAGAAATACCCCAGTGGGGTCTGTAATCAAACCTTCCTATTTCTTTTATCACGATAAGAAAATCTTTTTTAAGACCTTCTGTCGGCATCACTGAAGGGTGAGGTGGTTCTGCGTGATGTGACGAATGCCGTTCCCGCTGCTGGATAGTAGCGGGGACTCTGCTTCTGCGTGTCTCACCTTCACTTAGCCCCATGGCTTTTATGAACGTGCATTCTCACTGCCAAACGTATTGACCAAGAGTAGTGACCTGGAGGGGGATTTCTGGGTCAAACTGGTATGAACATCTTAAACTTCTTAAAACCATTCAGTTCCTTTCCAGGTAAGTCCTTCCCATGCACGTTCGCACAGGCAGTGCCCATGAGTAGCGCTCCCTGCCCCCTCACACCAGCACTGGATATTTTCTTCATTTAAGTGTTTGCTAAATTGATCAGTGAGAAGTGGTTGTCTTGTCTCATTTGCTTCAGTGCTCTGATCGGTAGCAAAAGCAGGCATTTTTCTCAAAGGCTTATCATTTGTAAGCCATTTGTGTTTTGGGAGTGTGTGAAATCATGTTATTTTGCATGTTTTTGTAAAGGGGTCTTAGGAAAAAGTCTAATCTGTGAAGCCTTCTGAAATAACAACACTGACCCACTGTCACGTTTGTCGTAAGCAGTGAAGACCTGCTTGGGGCGCCCCCATCCTTGCGCAGCCTCCGGAGCGCTCTCCTCTCCCTCTCTCCCCTTCTTGGGAAGCCTCTGCCACCCCGGCCCGGCCAGGCCTGCTCTTTCCCCAGGCCCACGCCTCCGGTGGTTCCTTTCTTCTTTTGGTAAAAGCTCCCCTATAACCAAAATAGAACTGAAACCCAGCATGTAAAATCACACGCGGTGTGCCCAGCCTAGACACACATACATGCTTTCTCGTCTCCCTCCCCACCTTCCAGCCAGAGCCTCCTGTCCTGTGAGCCGCTAAGCCCTCACTCACTCCTTGCTGCCCTCCCCGCGCTGAGCTAACGGAGCTTTGTCCTGCCAACTTCTGGTTCCGAAATCCGCCTCTTCTGGGGCACAGCTGCGGCCCTCATTGTGGGCTCCTTCCCTGCCACCTCCCAGGAGACGCCACCGCGTGGGGGCCCACGATGGGAGCTTCCCCCAGCTCAGGCAGCGTCAGAGTGAAAGGAAAGCAAAGCAGAGAAGAGGGTTAGAGGGTTTGAGGAAAGAAGATCTGTCCTTCTGAAAACCAGAGGGTCAAGGAAAAGCTTTGCCCATCACTGCCCCTGCCCCATGGTTCCTGCGACCTTGTCCTTCCGCTCCTCTTCTGCTGCAGCCCCCATGACGTGGTGCTGAGGACGCAGATGCGCCTCCCTGGCGAGAGGGCCTACACTCCCTGCGTGGACCTGGTGTGGGACACCGCCCGCGGCTGGACGGCCAGCTCCCTGCGGCAGCAGGTCGCCTACTTCTGCTCTCTGCCCGTGGAGAAAATTGAAATTGCCAAGTACTTCCCGGAAAAGTTTGAGTGGCTTCCGATATCGAGCTGGGTAAAGTTGCAGGCTTTCTCGGGAGACTGGGCCTTCCTGGTGTAGTGAATAGGTTAACTGCCGTTTCTCACAGACGGGGAATTTGCTAAGAATGTGAATTTTCTTTATTCAAGATGCTTGCTTTTTCTGTAGAACCAGCAACTTACCAAGAGGAAAAAGAAGAAAAAGCAAGATAATTTGCAGGGGGCACCTTATTATTTGAAAGATGGAGACACGATTGGTATTAAGGCAAGTTATTTAACAGCAAATTTACCATTTAAGTAAAACACCAGGATCGGTGACTTTTTTAAAATTTTATTTATTTATTTGACAGAGATCTCAAGTAGGCAGAGAAGGAGGGGGGAAGCAGGCTCCCCGCTGAGCAGAGAGCCTGATGCAGGGCTTGATCTCAGGACCCTGAGATCATGACCCGAGCTGAAGGCAGAGGTTTAACCCACTCAGGCACCCAGGCTCCCCTATCAGTGCCTTGAGAGAGAAGTTGTATCAAATCTTCAAGGCTCAAATAGTGCCTTTTCCCTACATTGTTTCAGAGAACAGAAATAAGAGGGCAAGCCAGACCAACCACTCCTTTCGTGAGGCCAGTAGAACCTCAGTATCACAATCTTAATCTTGGGTTGGCCTTGCATGAAAATGCTTTTGCGGAAGTTTTAACATGAAGTGCGTTGTTGTAGGTTTGGGGTCGGTCCCAGCATCAGGGAAAGACGTTTCCTTCCATGCCTAGTTTGCTCTGAGTTCTTTTGTTTTCCATCCTGCGCGAGCATCGGCATATTAAATTCCCACTGTTTCTGCACCGTGTAATTAGGTCCCTGGCTTCCCGTCTTTAATCTGGTGTCTGTTACAAAAGGGGACAGAGCCATCCTCACCTACTGTGGACAAACCTCCTTTGTCACATAGAAATATTTTTATATTAAGAATTAATAACTTTAATCCTTAAGAATTAATTTACTGATATTAACTTAAGGATTGAGTTGCTAATCGATACTTTCACATCAAGGAATAAGCATTCCCGTAAGCCCCGCTTCGTCCACCGTTGTGCCTTCTCCCCCCCGAAGAGAAGTGAACACACACTGAGGGAGAGATAAGGGGGATTCTGAAACGAAGGCCTAAAGCCATCCTTCCTAGACTGTTCTTCTGCAGAGACCGCAGGGAGTGCTGCGGGCGTGGCACCCACATCGGTCAGCCGGGCAGCCCTGGCACGTGCAGGGAGGGGACGTGCAGAGGGTTCCCTGAGACACTAGCTGTAATAGCATCGACTGGAAAGAAGAGTGACCCCAGGAAGGGGACAGAGAAAATGAAGAAAGTGTGGATGTGGTGGCACGGAAGCCAGCGGTTGACATCGATACATCAGAGCTCCATGTGTCAGCGCAGAGACAGCGCCCATCATTTAATGCTGAAACGAAGTCACAGGGTCACTTCCAGGGACTGGAAAACCCCGTGCAATGCTAAGGGTCACAGAGGGTCATGCCCCCAGGTAGTGCTCAAGTCCAGGCGAGGCCCGGTGCAGCAGTGCCCCCCTCCAGGGGTGGTGGAGGACCAGCGGCTGATTCAGATACATGCGTCCCGAGCACCGTGTACTGGGACAGAGAGGTCCCCGCGTCTGCTCCGTTTTTCTCACCTGAGAGCTGCGCGTGGACGCAGCAGGATGCTCCCACGGTCGCTCGGTGACTAAGACAGTACATTCGTATTCCAGTAGCTGTAGTGTGCTGTGCTTTCTAAGAACTGTGAAACACTACAAAGTATGAAAAGGCACAGCAGTAGCGAGACAGACACCCAGGTCCTCAGAGCGGCGCAGGTGTGTGGCCCGGGGGTCCAGACGCGCCAGGTACGGGACTTCCTCATCGCCAGATGGCGCCCACTCCTGCTGTTGGCCTGGGAGTTTGATGGCGCTGGAGCGGGTTACCTCTGCCAGATGCACCCGAGGGAGGCGGTCAGGAGCCAGGAAGCCGAAACACACTGGGACGGCCAAGCCCCGGAGTCCTTCCTAGAGCGCTGCTCACTGAGGCCAGCCTGGGGGTGGCCAGTGTTCCTGGGGAAGGACGTCGGTATAGGAAACTGACCGCAGCCCCTCAGGAGACCATGGGCAGCCTGTGTCTGCGGAGGCTGGGAGTTAGCAGACCGGGCAGACGGGGCAGCTGTGGAGATATGTGGGGGGACGTGGTGACAGGATTTCTAGAAGAGCAGCTGTACTAGCGGGCAGGAGTGCACGTGATCCAACAGGCATGTCCCTGTGCCAGGTCTCCATGGAGCCTTGGTGGCCAGAGGCAGAGGTCTGAGGGCTGGCACAAGAGTCCCCGTGCCAGCTCTTCGTGCCATTTGCTGAGCTAGTCCCCAGCCCTGGGATGCTTGGTGTCCGCTATTTAGGTGAATTCGGATGGCCATATGTTGAAGTCTTTTTTACGTACACCTTAAGTGTCTGAAAACATTGTTCATTAATTATTTTGAAATGCAGAATCTCCTGGTTGAGGATGACGAAGATTTCAGTACAGTCAGAGATGACCTGGGAAAGGAAACACAGAAGCAGCTCACTCTGGGAAAGAAAAGGTACCATCCCGGCCCTCTCATGCCCGCAGCACCTTCCCCTGGCGGCCCCCAGACGTCGGCGCTCCCGGGCGGAGTGCCCTTGATGGGGCTTGGAGCGCTGCTTTCCAGACTGCACTGGAAAGACATGCAGCCTGGGGGCTTCTTGTCTGCTGCCCACACCTATTCTTTACATCACCCCCTAACCGGGCTTTCTGGGAACCTAGGCAGAACACAGGGTGAAGCACCCCCCAACCCCGGTCTCAGGAGCTCGCCCTGCTGGTCCGCTTCCTCCCTGCTACCTTCTCAGCCCCTCGCCCTTCTCCATCATCTGAACGAATGAGCACTCGAGATCACTCGTGCTCCAGCCACTCTCTCCTCTGTCTGCCCTCGTCCAGCCAGGGGTCCTCCACAGGCCACTGCCCTGCTCAGCACATGGACCCTGCACCCCACTCCTCGTGCTCCATCCTTCTGTTCCCTCCTTCCTTTTCGGCACATAGCCCAGCTGTCTCTCCCCTGGCCGTGGGCCACAGAACACCTCCCAGAATCTGCCAGAACATTCTACCTCTGTCAGTCCTTTGAACTGGATTAGTCACGTGTCTGGACCTGGCTCTCACCCCTATATCCACGTGACCCCATGCCAGCCACTCCAGGGCCCCGCCCCCGGTCTCCTGAAATCTTGGTCCTCAGTCAGCTTCTGATGCGGGGACAGGGGTCCTTCTTGCTGGTGTAGTGCAGCGACCTGACCCAGCCCCTCCTTGCCTCCGCACACTCTCGGCTGCCTCAGTGTCCAGTGGGGCCGGAGAAAAGCACACACAGGAACGGGCCGAGGGGGAGGGAATGTCCCCCGGGCAAGCACAGCTGTACTGATGCGTGGGGCTGGACGTTCCAGATGTGCGCCTCTGTGAATGCTACATTTCGATTCAAAAGGTTCAGGGCACCTGAGTGGCTCAGTCGAGCATCGGACTCTTGGTTTTGGCTCGGGTTATAGTGTCAGGGTCAGGAAATCGAGCCCCATGTTGGGCTCTGCACTCAGCGGAGAGTCTGCCAGAGATTCTGTCTCCATCCCTGTCCCATCCTCGCGCTCTATCTCTCAAGGTAAAGGTGTATCTTGCTGTGGACATTTTGACCCAGCGGACTGGGAACGTCTGACTCCCTATGTGGACAGGGCGTGGGCACCCACTCTCCTGTCACAGGGTGGAAGGGGGCTGCATGAATTGAGGTCCTCCAGCTGAACAGTCTGGGAATACCTGCCAGAGGTCCACACGCACATTGCTGGGGCCTGTTCTAACTTGAGGGGAGTCAATCCACATCCCTCAACCTGGTGAGGCCTCTGGTGTCCATGGCTGAGTCAGTGACAGCCTCTTGTGTCTCCTGCAGCCAAGAAGCCCTTCGTGTGCCAAGCAGTGACCTTTTCTCCGGTGCCAAGATACCCAGCCGGCCCCGCGCACCAGAAGCTTCTCTTTCCATCCATGTCGGGAGTTTCCGATAGCACGGGCTGCCACCAGCGTCCCTGGGGGCTCCTCATTCCTGCAGCGCCTCGCCAGGTGGGGCGGTTTTCTGCCTTCTGCAGACAGACGGTCCAAATCCTCCACCTCGTTACAAGCAGAGGGATGTCCTGCCTTGGGCCAGGTGAGTGCACCTTACACGTGGCCGTGCTGCACTGCACACCTGTGCCGGGGGATGACCCAGACCCGGCAGTGTCCTCCAGCAGCCAGTGACATGCTGTCCTCACGCTGCACCTGACTCTAGCCACCATTCATAGAAGAAAACTCCCCGGTTTTGCATGAACCACAGGCATGGATACGACGGCACGTTGCCAGCCTTGGACCGACCTGCCGTTGGAAGTCTGCACGGTCCGCCTTCCCCGCCTTATTCCACTGTTCACGTGAGGGTGTCGGCCACTGAGCTGACAAAGGATCGGACAGCTCCGCTCACACGATGGTCTGGCTTGGCTCAGGCTACCCAGCCGGTGGCTGTTTTCTGGTCCCCACGGCCCACGTGCCCCCTGCTGTCTGAGTTAAAACAGATTCTGAAGCCTCGGCTTGCTTTCCAGCCAAAGGAAAGAGGAGGCCTCACGCGTAGCTGTGCCGGGGGCAGGGATCCGAACCTTCTCGCTGCCAGAGCCTCTCTGGGGCTGCAAGCCTGCTTGGGGCACACGAGCCCGGGGGTGCTGAGGCGGCAGCGCAGAGTGGCCTCAGCACAGGGGACAGAACGTAAAACCTAGACTGAACTCTTCATGAAGTACGGCTCATGAAAGACTTCGTCGGCATTTATGACAGACCCGCCTCTGGTACGGACCAGCTGATGGGACACGGGCACACGGGGAGGCCTCACGCCCTCAGACTGCGGCTGGGTTGGAAGCGGGGTTCCTGGGAAGGGAACAAACTTCACTTTCTTACCTCAGATGAGGCTTCATGGCGGCTCTTGCTGTGCAGGCCTGTCACGCTCGCTGCCTGCCAGCGTGGAGATGGTGCTCACATGCTAGGAGACGGAAGGCAGCCGTGGACCAGTGTTCCAGCCGTGCCACCAGCTTAGGGAACCGAGGTTAACGGTGTCTCACGTGGTTTCCGCAGAGCGCATCCCCAGGCCCAAACCAGACATGAGGGGCTAGAGCTGGAAGCCGGGCCCTCAGGGAAGCTACTCTGTTCCTGCTGCTCTGACGCAAGCTCCTTGGTCTGCCCTTGTTTTAAGGTGATCAAATATTAAAGAAATAACCGAAAAACTTTGCTTTGGGGAAACCAGGGGGCCTCACCAGACAGTCCTCCTGGCCGCACAGGTGGCTGTGCCTTCACGTGTGAGCCTCGGGCTACTGTCTGCCCACTGGCCTGGCCGCTCCCTCCCGTTAGGGGAAGTGGGGCTCCATGGAGAGCTGTGAGATTCTGTTAAACTTTGTTTGGGTTGCAGTCTCCCCGTTTCTGTTGTGCACCAACTATTCCATGTTCCCCTCGGCATTTTTCCCCCAAGCGCACTTCAGATGCTCAATAAACGTTTATATTTAGAAATACGGTGTTGGTGCTGGTTCAGAAAGAAGTATGTTTGCATTTTAAATAAATCCCAACTCAAGGGGGATACTATCTCGGAAGAAATTAGAAGTGATCTGTTTTCTTTCCCTTCTAGGGAAAGGGAAGCGGCAAGGGTAGTTCATGACAGAAAAACTTTCTTCCCCTAGGACATTTTTCTGGCCAAAAAAAAAGTGGGGGGTGCACCAGAATTTCCTGATGATTACCAAATCATGGCTTTATAGATGCCTTTCTCTCTGGAAGGCACTTAGCTGGGAAGGACCACAGCGGACACTCCCTCCCCTGCCTGTCCTGCTCCTCTGGGTCTTTGCCCCAGGACACACCCACCCAAAGCCCAGTCAGTAAAAGAAACACCAGTGGGTATATTTGCTCACCTCCCGAGGCACCACAAAGCAAGGACAGCCGTACACAGAAGAGGGCTGTGGCCTCCCTGCAGTCTCCCCATTTCTCTCTGTCCCTCTGCACCCCTGCAGCACAGCCACTCACCGCAGTCACCCTGTGTCCCTCGCTGCAGAGGGTCATGGCCTGGACCCTTCACTTCCAGGTGACTGAACCCAACGTGGGCAACACAAGCACCCAGAAGCAGAGCAGAATGCAGGCCCCAGGGTGGGGGAGGGTGCAGCAGGTGGTCTCCTGGAGGGAGCACGTTGGCCCGAGGTCCTGAGCCCCAGCTGCCCAGCATCTGCTGGGATCCTCCCATTCTCCTGTTTCTACCCACCATAACACCAGCAGCTGTTCCGCCTACACCCTGACCACACCTGTGTCCTTCTTTTGGCACCCCCTGCCCCTGCCAGGGGAGGCAACTCACACGCAGTCCATGTCCCCAGCTCAGGTCTGAGGTCTCTGGGCCACATTACTCTGGGTCAGGTCCAGTGGACAGCCACCCTCACAGTTCAGCAACTGGTGCCTGAGAGACCAGGGTGAATCAGACCCAGAATCTGTGTACAAAGGGGGTGAGGAGGGCCACAGCAGAACCTCTTCTGGAAAATGAGGGCACAAATGCAGCAGTGAGGACCCACACAGTTAGACAGAGATCCCCAAGCTCCTGGTCCTGCCCCAGAGGCGAACCCTCACTTAACCCTCTGGTCGCCCTCCTGTTCTCCAGAGGATCGATGTCCAGTGTCCCAGCATGGACACTGAGAGGGCAGCACTCCCTGGACACATGTCCTCCTGCACGTCCTGGAGGCCTGGGATGGATGACCCTGGGGGCTGAGTGACCGGCCAGCGTGGGACTTGGCGACATGCTTCCTGGGAGTGCTCAGGAAGCTCACGGTTGATCTGCTTCCATCAACAGCGTGAGTGACAAAGCCTTTAACTCCGAGCCAGCCAGCTTTCTTCTTGTTTTGCAAACCTGTTTTGCTTTAGTGGTTTGGAAACCATGAATGGACTGTGCCCAGTATGCTTCCAACATGTACAGAGCTGGGCTGGCGGGATTGGAGCTGCCATCCCTGGTGTGAGCAGCTCCTCTGTTCGGGCCAACACTGATGCTCTCAGACCCCGGCTTCGGAGAGGCCTCCATGCACCACAAACACCTGCCCCATGTGTACACCTGTCTGCCAAGTTTTCTTTGTACCAGTTCACCCATCTCCTTGGGGTTTGGGCCCCTTTGGCCTCACACCTGCGTAATAGGTATAACTCATGTCTCTGTATGCTTTCACTCTTGCTTCCCAAGTACAAAATCTTTACAGAAGGACTACGACAGGGATAGGTTCAACCTGGAGACAAAACGAGACACGTGTAATTCTCATATAAGAGAAGGCTGCTGGGCAGGAGCAGCGAGGGGGCCAGGAACTCTGGGGAGACCATGGAGATGTCCAAGAGTGGGCTGCCACCCTCAACATGTGTTTCCATGCTCGGCGCCATCCCGTGGCCCAGGCTGGCTGCTGGAGCGCCATCCATCATGCCCACCCTCCAGGCCAAATGCAGGAGGAAAAAGAAAGGCTTAAAAGAAACTTTCTGGAAATCTCAATTAATACTCACATTTCTTTGGCCAACACTTGGTCACATTACTAAGTGACCTCACAGGAGATGCGACTGCCGAGGAGAAAGGAGAATGTTGAGCACAACACACGACCCAGATGATGTGGGGATCTGTTAGTGGTGCAAGAGATAGAAAACTGACATTTATCGGCATCAAGCAGCGGCTTCCACAGATGGCAGGGAGTCAGAGCTTCTAACATTCACAACCAGATTATGCAACAGGGGGCCAGGACTCGGGGAAGTGGAGGCCTTGGGCAAAAACCTGTAGGTTTTTGCCCAAAAAATTTGGTAGTCAAGACCGATCAGTTTTTAGTAACAGCATTTTTAGAAATCAAAATTAATGCAGAAAAATCCATGATGAACAAAATATTAAAATGTTAAACCCAGGATCAGTACAAGTTAGTCCTGCAAGCCTAGGGCACCTGGGTGGCTTAGCCGGTTAGGCGTCTGATTCTTGATTTCAGCTCGGGTCATGATCTCATGGTCATGAGATGGATCCCTGCATCAGGCTCCGCATTGGGCATGAAGCTTGCTTGAGGTTCTTGCTCCCTCCCCCTCTGCCCCACCCACCTACCCCCTCATGTGCACTCTTCAAAAAAAAAAAAAAAAAAAAGCCATGCATGCCTAGATACTATCTTTAGCAAAAAGCCGAAGTCCTCCTTGCATCCTGCACGCATGTCCACAAGAGCCGCACTGCCAGCACTCACCCTTGGCAGGGGAAGAGAAGCTAGGCTGGGGTCAGGAGAAGAAACACCAAGAATCAAAGCTCCCCATTTCATGAAGTACCGTGGGACAAAGAGAGACGGAAGGAGAAGGATCCAGTGTCCAGATGAGTCCCAGTTTCCTCTGTAGCCCCCGTGCCCCCAGGCTTCATTTCCCCGGCCACCCTCGGCCACCCTCGGCCACCCTCGGCCAGTGGGGCAGTGCAAACATTCAGCCGGGAGCACAAACGTTCAGCCGGGAGCCAGCAGAGTAGCCCCACAGCCTGTGGCAGAGGCTGGAATTCGGGAGGTGGAGGCCACCCCCCCACAGGAGGCACCGCCAGGAACGCTGCCTGGGTGGGGCCAGGACAGTCCCTGAGTCACAGACGTCAGCTTCCAGGAGCAAGGAAAGCCTCTCAGACAGCAGGTAAGGGCCACTCTGGCAGACGGAACACTGCTGACCAGAGAACAGCTTGAGGCTCTGTCAAGGGACAGCTTGAGGCTCTGGGGTACCCTTCCGGTCCCCTCAGAGATACATGCCTCTCTCCTGCAAAACACCTGGAAACCCCCTAAAGGAGGAAGGCGGGCAAGGTGTGTGTTGACTGAGGGACCTTCTCCCCGAAGGAGACCGGAAAGCAAAGGGGCCCCAGAGCAAGAGACAACTGGAGGTGAGCGATGAGCCAGTGTGTGTGCGGCCCCTGCTCGCGTACAGCAGCCGGGCATGGTGGGGCGCGGGGGGCGAGGAGGGTGGTTTGTCTTTCCAACCACCTTTGTCCAGGTGGGCTCGGGAAGCCTCACACTCCCCCAACCCCAGCAGGAAGGTGACCCCCACAGCCACCTTGGCCACGACAGCCCGACCCCCAAGGGACATGAGGAGGGGCTGCAGTCTGAGTCGCGGAAACACACCTGCCCTCGACTGCTCTGGGAACAAAGAATAAACCAGTCTGAGCCAACACAGGTCAAGCAGCTTGGCCTTCCCTCACTTCGGGAGGCTTCTGTCACTGGATTGGATGAAGGGAAACTATGTAGAGCACCTGGGTTTCCTTGGAGGATGACATCTAACAGGAAGCGGCATGATTTTAGAAAGACTGCTTCCCTTGCTGCACACACTGCCTTGGCCAGTCTGGCCATCGCTTTACACCTGCACCCTCCCCCTCGTCCCCTCTGGGCTGGCATCTGGCCTCCACCCACTCTGCCCCACATGGTCTCCTGCTGGCTCCCTGACTGCTTTGTGACACAGTGGAGCCCAGCCCCATGCAGTGCGCCTCCCCGGTGAGAGTGGCCAGCAGCTAGCAGGGCCCACAGCAGCCCTCCCGAGACCCACCTCCCAGGCGTGCAGGGTCCCCCATCCCCACCCCTGCCAAACCGAACGGAGCTGGGCTTCTGGGCCAACAGACTAGGATAGTTTGGACCCAATTTTCTCACCTGTCATGTGGGCTGAGCTCAGTGTCAGGGCTGGGACAGAGGATAGCACCTGAGGTAAGATCTCATGCACCCACCTGCCCCGTGACTCCCACCTTTGCCACATGCTAGCTGTGTAATGTGCCACAAGCTGAGAACCTCTTTGAGTCCGTTCCTCATCTGTAAGAGGCAGGATTGTTAGAAGAAATAAAGGAGTTAGTATGTGCAGACCACTCAGGCCAGCGTCTGGATAAAATATTCCATGCGTTAGCCTAACTGATCACGCATGACCAGTCATCAGCAGCACGGTCCCGTTCCTTTCATCCGGGTTTGTGTGCGGCTCTAGACAATGAGGCATGAGGGACGGTCAGCAAAAGCAGGTCTTCTGAAAATGTTCCTTTCATCTTCAAGACCCAGAAGAGACCACCACCTGCTCACGTACACCTTACCCTGGACTTGGGTCACTTTTTGGGCATGATGCTTGAAGTGGTGGCAGCCATCTTATAACCATGAGGCTAATCCTGGATAGCCACACGGGAAGAGGGAGCACACCACAGGACACCAGGGCCCCCCGAAGAGCGAGGAGGGAGGGAGAGCTGTCGGAGAGGGAACCAGTGTATTCAAAGCCCACACAGCCCTTTTGAACCCTGTCAGCCTCATTTTCAATTCTGTGATCCCAGTCACCATGCCTCACCCCAGAGAACTGAGAGATGACAGCATAACCTTGAGCTTGGAGAGGCTGCTGCCTTGGGATAAAGGTACTAGGAGCTAAACAGAGAGGTGGGAGAGGCGGTCTGTGGTTTTATAGGAAAGATTTAGGAGGATCAGAATATTTGCTTCCATCACATGCCCTCAGTAGGCTGGTCCAGGCTGCCCATGATGGAGTTTGACCCTCAGCCCAACCTCCTTGCTGAGTTTTTAATTCAAAAGACCCAAGAACTCACTCATTTAAAAAACTCAACTCATTTAAAAAACACTCTTTGTGTTTTCTAAAAAACACAATGACTTTCCATTTTGTTCTTTAGCCACACCAATTCACCTTATTTTTAGAGTAGCTAAAAAACAATCCTGAATCCAGTTTGGAAAGACTTGAGCAAGTAATGTTTTATGTCAAAGCACAGGAAATGACAACAAGAAAATCTGTCAATGGAAGATTTTATTTATACACAGAACAACCTATTTACAACCCCAGATCGGGTATGTACACAGCAATACAGGAGGCATTTGCTTCCACGGCGGGCACTGTATAAATTAAGATCATAAATATGAGGGGTAAGCCCCACCCGAGGGCACAAAACCTCTTCTCCAAGACTCCCCAGGACTGACCCTTCCTCCCTCCATGCTGACAGGATTGGGGTCCCAGCGGGACCGCGCTCAGCCACAGCAGGAACATCGGGGCCTGGCGGAGAAGCGGGCCACGGAGGGCGACGTGGCCCCCACAGCAACGCAGCGCGATCCCCACATCGGCGCACTTCCACGCGACAAGCACATTGACTCCACTCACCTCTAACTTACTAGAATCAGAAAAATGGTTTCTATGTAAACAGTGTGTTTTCATCACTGACAACACATTAATTTTAAACACCATGCTTGACCCAACCCTCAGGCTTCCCCGAGAGAGGGCCGGGAGGGCCTGGGGTGGCCTGCAGTTTCAGACCCATCCGCAGCTGCCACTCCCCCATTTGCCATGGGCATGCTTGTCCCCGGTCCCTACCAGAGGGGACAGCGCAGACACCGTGCTGGCACCGCGGGCTCAGGTCCCCTCAGTCTCCTTTCTCAGCCTGTTCTACCTGGAAAACCAGTGATTCCTGGTGGCCAGATGACTCCTCTCTGCCTTCCACGTCCCAAACGGCCATCTGCTGGCACTGGACCTTAGGGTGGGGAAGGCCACAGACAGCTGCCCGGCCTACCTCCAAAGGCGCAGCAGAGCACCCTGCAGAGCACAGGCCTATTCACCCCAAACCCAATGCTGCCACTCTACTCTCGGGGACAGGAGCTGGCTGGGCACCTGGAAGGTCACCAGCAGGAGCACCCCCAAACCGGAGGTATGGGCCAGGTTGGCTCACGGAGGGGCCCACCAGGCACACCAATAAAGGGGAGGCACAGGGGCCTGCAAAGCGAGTGCCAAGTAGAGGCTGTTTGTTGGTGAGCTCCCCATGGTCCCCTCAAGGATGACCAGACAGCACCTGCAGCCCAGTCCCCTCACATGGACGAGGGGTAAAGCGAGCTCCAGGAGATGGGGTGGCATGCCCCTTTGGAGCATGGAGCCCTAGCTGGCAGCCAGACACTGTCCCCTACCCGGGCCCGCAAGGGCTGGGGACGCAGGCTAGAGGGGCATGAGACAGAGCCGTCCACATGGTCAAACTGTCGGGACGCTGGCCTGGGACGAAGCCTGGTCTCCCCCAGGATAGGGAGAGACATCTTCCCAGCGCCCAGGAAGCGCTCTCTCCGCACACCACCATGCTTATACAAATATGTCCTCTGTGGAGAGACAAGAGAGGCTACGGCGTCTCGGGATAGACATCCCATGTCCCATACCAGCAGCTCAAGAGAGGGCACCAACCAGGACAAGGGACCAAAAGCAATGGGGAAGGGATCTGGCAGCCCAAGATCACAGCCACCCGTTTACTTGGCTTTAGGAGGGACGAGTTGCCTCCTCTCCAGGTTTAGTGACAACAGACGGGACTGGCAATGCAATCCTGCCACACTCAAGTGATAAGAGGCAGATCTTTGTGAAAGACCTCATCCATAAATGGGACATCAGCCGTGGGTGGCCTGGCAAGGGTGCTGTCAAGACCTGGGTGGCTGGTGGGCACAGAAAGAACTTTCCAGTGCAGGAGGCTGCCAGCTGGGTCAGCTTCTGCACGCCTGGGAGATGCCACACAGTGTGCGATGATGAGGCTCACCGTGAGGAACCCACAGGACAATCCCGGGCAGCCCCAGGGCCCAGGAGGTCAGGCCCGGCCCAGGTCACAGGTCAGCAAGAGCAGAGGGGAGGTGGTGGTCCGCCCCACATAACGCCGGGTGGGACGAGGTGCTGTTTCAAGGTAGCTATGTTGGTGTGTTCAAGACCCCGGAGCAGTCACAGAACGGGCGTCTGCAAGGCTTCCTGTCTGGAGCAAAGGGAGTAGCACCATGAGAAGGGGCAGGCGCTGCGCCTGGCCTTAGTCGTGGGGGGTGCGGGGGATGCAGGCCGACAGGGCCAGGGCTAGGCCTCGGTGGCAGGAGTGCTCCGGCTCAGCTCCTTGATGCCACACAGGATCCTCTTCATGTGGCCCACCTTGGTCACACCGAGGTCCTGCAACGAGAGGACAGCACCCTGATGCCAGGAAGGGGGCTTGGCCCCCGCGGGCCTTCTACCTGGCTTTCTGAACGCAAGCGAAGGAGAAAAAATGAAGACAGTGACACCAGACAGAGATGGCCCACGCGTGAAGAGTCGTGCAGATGCCCGCCACAGCCCCTCCCACAAGCCTCAGTCCCTGCTGCCGTGCAGGACAGACCCAGGACACTGGCCTGGCGGCAGGGATACAGTGACTCAACAAAGCTGCCGTCCAAGACGTCCCCAGGGGTGGGTCACCCACTCAGGACATGGCTCCAGGAGCCCTGGGCTCAGGTTGGCCCACGCGAACCCCAGCGCGAGCAGCCTGCCTCCGACTGCTGCACCCGCAGACCCCACACACCTCCCACACTCAGGACCCCTAGTAGCCTGTGTCCAGCGAGTCTGTCGGTCCCAGTTTTCCAACAGCTTCTGTTCGAGCCTCTGTGTCACATATTGGGAATTCTTACAATATTTCAGACATTTTTGCTACTACATTTGTTGTGGTCATTGGTGACCACTGATCAGGACTCACTGAAAGTTCCAATAACAGTAGTTTTTAGCAACGAGTTTTTTCACTAAGACAGGCACACTTTTGAGACGTAACACTGCTGCACACCTGACAGATTGCATGTTCTACACGTGACTGTCCTGTGCACCTGGAAACCAAACAGTTCAGACTCGTTCCTTCACAGCATCTCTGTGGGGTGCCTGCGCGTCAGCTCCAAAGGGAGAGGGACCCCCGCGTGCTGGGGGCCACTGTCACACAGGGCTCTTCAGCTGACTCCTTAGCATAGAGCTGCGTCCCCTGACAGAGTTTATTTCTATGTGGGCTCCACCCCCAAGGTGGGGCTTAAGCCCATAACCCTGAGACCAAAAGTCACATGCTCTACTCACAGCCAGCCAGGTGCCCGCCCTCGACAGGATTTTTAATGTTAAAATAGTTCACTTGTCCAATTAGATTAAGAAAAGCAAAGATCTCCATCATGTCCACTTTGGCTTTGTCTGGCTATGGGAGGTGGCGACATCACTGCCGGGGGGCAGAGGCGCTCTGCTGGCCACCGTCGCGCATCACCCCGAGACGCACAAGAGAACCATGAGGAGAGCCCTGATGCTGGGGCGTGGCCAGGTCAGAGGGAGGGGACAGAGAAGGGAGTGCAGGGAAGCCCAGGGCGGGTTCCCAGGAGACAATGTGGAAGTACCTTGAGGTCCCTCCGCTCCAGGTGCAGGAGCTCAGAGCCCCGGATGTCGTGCCGCGTGAAGATGTCCTTATACTCACAGAGACTGAGGTGCTCCAGCCAGGCAGCAACCTCCTCTGTCCCCCAGAGGTGAACTGTCGGAGACGGAAAAGCACGAATGCAGTGAGTGCCCAGAGCCCAGCGCGAGGCAGGTGGCAGCCGGCACCTGAGACATCCCAGCAGCAGGCATCCCAAGATGCCCCAGAAGCCAGCACCCAGACAAGATGCCTCAGCAGTAGGTACCCCAGACACCCCAGCAGCTGGCACCCACATGCCCCCAACAGCTGGCACCCAAGACACCCAGCAGCCAGGCCCTGAGATGCCCCCAGCAGCTGGCTCCCGAGACCTCCAGCAGCAGGGACCCCACACACACCCCCAGCAGCCGGCACCCACCGCCCAGCCACAGGCACCGCCCCAGAGCCTCGCAAAAAGCAGCAGGGAGCCACCCGCTCTCCAAGGGAAGGAGCTGCAATCTGTTCCTGCCAGGTTGGCCATCAGCCTGGTCATTTCCCCCATGTCCCAGGAGGGACCAGACACCCCCAAAGAGGTAAATGCCAATGTGACTGTGCCGCTGAGGCCAGCCTGCGCTCCTCTCTGGAGGGTCCCATCACTTCTGGTCCACAGCAGGAAGGGAAACAGGCAGAGATTCATGTAGCCAGAGCCACCGTCATTAAAAGAAACCCAACTGCTGGACAAACATGCGAAGAAGAAAAATCAAAGGCACAAATCCAAACTCGGGGCTTCTCGGCACCTGAGAGCACTGGAAACAGCCATGCTTAGAGCCCCAGTTTACGGACTTCCCCAAAAATGTCCTCGAGTGCCATTTTCTATTGACCTCCCCAGCTGCAAGCGCCGCTGGCCCAGGCTCCAGCATGGGGCCTGGACTCATGAGTTGTCGGCCAGGGACCAGCAGCCCCTCACAAGAGGAGGGCCCGGTGGGCCCTGCACAAGACTGAAGTGTGAGCTCTGTGTCTCTGAGTGTCCTATCACCTCTAGTGTCCCCCTCCCCCCTTGCACCCCCTAATCCAGGGCAGGCACGCAGTGTGGTATCAGTCACCGGAGTCCGCCCAGGGAGTGACCCCGGGCAGGAGCGACAACACAGGGGCAGCTCCCTAGACAAACACCGCGGCAATAAGGGTCGTGATCAGGGACCACGGGGAAGAACCAAAAGGCTGCAGAAAAAGCAGAGACCACAATGGCCCCCACAGCCGGCATGGACAGCCAGAAGAACAGCAGGAGGGCGGGTACCCGGGGCTCCCAGGCTACTGCGAGCTTCTCTGTTCTTGCTGTTTTTCTCTTTCTTAAACTTTGTCACCAGGCGGAACTTGCCACTGCGGCTGCGTTTGGAAAGCTCCAGCATCACATTCTGTGGGGGAAGCAAGAGGCAGGGAGAGTCAGAGGCTGAAGCAGCCAGGCAGAAGGTACACGTTGGGCAGGGGGGCTCAGTCCCCACCGTACCACTGTCCCCCTTGGTTTCTAGGCTCACAGACTTACCTGTAACGCCTCTTAAAGGTGGTTTCACAGTGATCACACAGTGTCTAATACCACATTTGATTTCCTAATTTTATAACGTGTGTTTCTCATGTGATTGAAAAGCTTCATGAATATTACCCAAATACCAATACATTCTACAAAGATTATCCAGTAGGTCACAGCCGATCTTCAGAGCTGCACGGGCAGACAGGGACAAGTGGGATATAGTGTCTTTCTAAAAACAAAGCTTTTCTGGCATTTTTCGGTCTTTCCTTGGAACCTACTCCCCAAAGCAGCATCACTGAGGGACAGGAGCACTGGATCCCTGCCACCACCCCGCACAGTGCTGCCCAGGAAATGGGCAGAGAGGACACTGCCCCTTCCCAGCTGGTCTGACTATATTCACACAGAAGCAGGGCCACAGGCCTCTGCACACGATACATGGGCCTGGATTTACGTGTGTACACATCCTACCCCCGTATTCACAAATAAAGCAGAATTTCCTATGTCCCATGAGCGCCTCTTCTTGCCCCTGAGGGCCTGGACTCTGCCCCAGGGGGCCCTCTCTACTGACGTCCCCACACTGACCTGCATGGTCACATTTGGCAGCTTTAAGATACTTTCAGATCTGAAAGGGACACATGGTCCCACTGAAAAAAATGCCACAGGGATTTTCATTAGAATTGCACCAAATCGGGGGACGGGGGGAGAGTACGGGTCCTCACATCCAGGAACACGCTCTGTAGTGCCACCAACCCTCCAGGTGCCCCAAGAGCCCCTTCGTGGATTTCTGATCAGAGGCATTTCTAGCTTCAGGTTTTCTACTAGAAAAGAGACTTCTCACAATGGTATTTCTAACTGATGATCGCAGGGCTCAAGGAACTTAATTTACAAATTTCTTAACTTGGCAAAATCATCAACCATCCATCGAACAGCTGCTCCGTTAAAGACCATTAGCGCCTCGGCTCCCAGGCTCTTCTATGCTGGGACTGGTGGGCGCCTGCCTCACTCCTCAGCGCTCCCACAGAAGGGGCACCCGCAAGCAACCCAGAGCTGCTCTCCCCACAGCCCAAACAGAATCCTATGCCTGACTTTACAATTTCCTTTTTTTTAAATGCCTATGAGGATCACATTAATTTCTAACTTTTATTATTTTTTAAAAGATTTTATTTATTTATTTGTCAGAGAGACAGAACACAAGTGGGGGGAACGGCAGGCATAGGGAGAGGGAGAGCTAAGCAGAGAGCCTGGTGCTGGGCTCAATCCCAGGACCCTGAGACCATGACCTGAGCTGAAGGCAGACACTTAACCAACTAAGCCACCCAGGTGCCCCTAACTTCTAACGTTTAATATGGGGATTTCATCCTGGGAGGCCAGCAGAAAGAGGCTATCAATGTATGACCTTGTCTCCCCACCTTGTAAATTAAGCAAATTCCAAACATCAAACTTCTCTCACACACACACAAACGCTTCCGTATGCAACCCTAAAAGACAGGAATGCGCTCCTAGAGCATCTACCCACAGCACCATCACCACACTGACACCAGCACGAGCTCACGTACATCTAATAACATCAAATCTCCCCGCCTGTTCCAAAGGGTTACCCTCATGGCTGGTGTGTCTGAACCAGGACCCTCGTGAGGGCCACAAGTGACACTCAGCTGCTCTGGCTCTCAGGCTCCCCGGCTTCATCCTTCACCACAGAGAAACCAGCTGCCTGCCCAGTAAGACGGCCCGCCCCACCCCTTGCCCACGCAGATTGGATCCAGATTCCTGCCTTTAGACAGGACGCTGTCGCCAGTGATGACACAGGCTTGCAACTGCCTCCCAACAGGTGAGGCCTGCCATCCTCTTTCTGGGGCCAGCAGCTTCTTTCACCACAGGTGCTGCCACCCATGGATGACCCACTGGAAACTGAGTGCTTCCTGGGTGGGGGCGGGGGGAGGATGCAAAATGGCCTTTCAGTCCCTCTGCACTTTCCACCTGGAATTTTTTTTTTTAAAGATTTTCTTTATTGGGGCACCTGGGTGGCTCAGTGGGTTAAGCCTCTGCCTTCGGCTCAGGTCATGGTCTCGGGGTCCTGGGATCGAGCCCTGTATTGGGCTCTCTGCTCGGCAGGGAGCCTGCTTCCCCCCCTCCCCTCTGCCTGCCTCTCTGCCTACTTGTGATCTCTGTCAAATGGATAAAATAAAATCTTTAAAAAAAAAAAAGATTTTATTTATTTATTTGACAGACAGAGATCACAAGTAGTCAGAGAGGCAGGCAGAGAGAGAGGAGGAAGCAGGCTCCCCGCCGAGCAGAGAGCCCAATGCAGGGCATGATACCAAGGCCCAGGGATCTTGACCTGAGCCGAAGGCAGAGGCTTTTAACCCACTGAGCCACCCAGGTGCTCCCCACCCGGAATTCTTTTATAAAAAATTGCTTTCAATTTTGGGGCACTTGGGTGTCTCAGATGGTTAAGCATCTGCCTTTAGCTCAGATCATGATCTCTAGTCCTGGGATCAAGTCCCATGTTGGGCTCCCAGGTCAGTGGGGAGTCTGCTTCTCCCTCTGCCTCTCCAACTGCTTGTGTGACTCTCTCTCTCTCTGTCTCTCTCAAACGAATAAACTAAATCTTTAAAAAAAAAAAAAAAAAGATTAAAAAAACAGTAATAAACTGGTTTTGCAGATCTACTGATAATACAGAATTCTGAAATCAGATTTGCTAGTTTTTAAAGTAATGAACTATTTGAAAGTTGCCAAGATTTGCTTCTAATATGTGACTATACTTAACACTATTTAATCTATACACTTAAAAACAGCAGACATGGTAAATTTTGTGTGTTTCTTATCACAATTTAAAACACAAATTGCGCCAACGTCCATCTTTGCCTAGCTTTGATGCTGTTTCTTATATAGAGGAATTACATATTCCTTGACATTTTTCCTTCAGAGATAATTATTTTTTCAAGTTGTCCTGTAGCTATTCTTTTTAAAATGTCTTTAGGGATGCCTGGGTGGCTCAGTCAGTTAAGCATCTGCCTTTGGTTTAGGTCATGATTCTGGAGGCCCAGGATCGAGCCCCACATTAGCCCCACATCCCTGCTCAGCAGGGAGTCTGCTTCTCCCTCTGCCCCTCACCCTGCTCATGTTTTCTCTCTCTCTCAAATAAATAAAATCTTTTAAAAAATAATTCACAAATAAATGTCCTTAGATTTCAATTTGTATAGTTTAAATTTTTCCTGACATTTCAATGGTTTTAGCAAGATTTTTTAAATTAGCATTTCTTTGAAAATAATATACTTGATTTATCCTCTTATCTGTTGTTCCATGACCTTTATCACTTCATACTGTCCAGACCTTCCTCGATTTGCCACAGAATGATTTAATTTCTTGTATTTTATAGTTAAACTCTGAATAACATTGAAGTCAGGAGTGCCACCCCCCACCCATGAAGTTGAAAATCTATGTATAACTTCTGACTCCCCAAAGAGCCTTACTGATACCATAAACAGTTAACACAAATTCTCTATGTATATCATATACCATATTCTTTTAAAAAAGTAAGCTACAGGAAAGAAAATGTTAAGAAAATCCTAAGAAAAAATACATTTGCAGTACAGCACTACATTAATCAGAAAAAAACCTGTATAAGGGGACCCACACAGTCTAAACTGTACTGTTCAAGAGTCAACTGTACTTCAAAGAACTAGCTCACAAACTTGCCAACTTTGTTTTTTGCTTTCAAAGAAGTCATTGTCCTGTTTTTACACTAGTAGAATGTGGCACCATGCCTTCCAAGCTTCCACTTGCTCTCTCCCCTTACATGGATATAGCAGAGGTCCCAGAAGCTGGGAGCACTGAGCTGTGAAGCAGCCAGCAGAGAAAGGTGGAGAAGGCAGGAGTCCTGACAGCCCAGAAGACCCCTAAGAGCACGTGTGGTTTTCCTTTCACTCCCGGGACAGCTGGCTGCAGTTTCTGGGCTGAGGTCCCATGGGATCAATGCTGACAGTAATACTGCCCTGGCCCCATCCTGCTCTGCCCCAGCTGGCTCCAGAGGTTTCTGGTTTTGCGACTAACCTGCCCGTGCACCATCTGTACAACTTCCCACCTGTCACCTTGCACTGTCTCACCAGTCCACAGCTAGGAGCTTTAGAGACCAGGGCAACCACTGACATGGCTTGAAGGACTCATGAGGTCAGACATCCAGGAGGGACTTGCACTGGTTTGTTTCAGCAGTGGCTCTACATTTGATGCTACTTGTTTTGAAAATATTTTTAGGCTTAAAGCTCTGGAACCACAATTCCTGAAACAGACACGTTCAGTACTAACACCTGCAAGTCCCAAACAACCCAAGTTTACTGTGGTCATCCTGCAACCAGGCACCAGGCTGCGAGTCTCCCACTGCAGCAGCTGCTACACTGTCCATGGACTGAGGAACGTTCTAGCCCTCCCTCTGTCTTCAGAGGCAATCTGCATGCAGGAGGAATCTACCCACCCTGGGCAGGGCATGGGAGCCCACGGCCCACACCTGACAGCTGGCATTTCTACTTTGAGTTGGTGTCTGAGGTGTCCTGTGGCCCAGCACTGTGCTGCTCAAACCACTCCTGGAAAGGAACCAACTTTAATAATTTCCATTCCATAGTGGACTGATACTTTAGCAAAATGCAGTAAAATAAATCACTAAAAAAATGAAACCAAGAAGGGACATCCAAAGTATAAGCCTCAATTTTTTATTATTTTCAACAGAAATAAAATTTTTCTGTTAATTGTTTAAAAGTTTCTAAACTCTTCCCTTAATTTCTATAATAACAAAGAGTTTTCCACTGTCAGTAGTGCTTATCTACAACATGATCCAATTCTGAAACTGTCCTATGGGCAAGAGGGAAAAAAAACAAAGTCCATCTTTACAGAATATAAAATTCTCTCAATGGAGAAACATAATACACACACATACATAATTTTGTCAATTTTCTTTTGTTTGCATGCTATGATAGTTTATTTCATTATTCATGGACTGATAGTAATGGTTCACACCATAATTTGGTTTCTGTCACTTTCATTTCAGGAAGTCTTTCCTTCACAGATTCTATGTTAATTGAAATTAAAATTGGGGGATAGTCATTAAAAGAATAGAGAGCTTGCATTTCCAAAATACTAGAGAGTACAAAGAGAATTGTGTGGGAGAAAGGAGAGACTTACCAATCAAAATGAAGAAATTAAAAAAAAGTAGAATACAAAGCACAAAATATGGCAAAATATACAAATAAATAGATCAGTAATCACAACGAATATAAATAGACTGAACTCCTCAGTTAAAATGCATGGTACCCAACTGGATAAAACCTCAATTTGACAACATGCTATTTATGAAAGAAATCCTCCAAATAAAGCTTGAAAGTAAAAGTATGAAAATGAAAATACCAAACAAGCAAACTTAAAAAGAAATTACTATAGAATTAGAGTATCTTTACATAAAAACAAAACCTATATGCACCTAATAACATATCCTCAAAACACAGAAAGCAAAAATAAAACCACAAATGTAAATTGAGATCTCTACATTCATGATCAGAGTTCATGATCAGAGTAATTGATAGACCAAAAAGACAAAAATAAATCTTACAACTATAAAATTATATTTTACCAATATAAAGTGATGTTTTAATCATGTATTACAATTATATTTTTATATTAAAATTTACTTCAGTTCTTTTGTGTTTCCTTAAAATTGTTTTAATCTTCCTGTGTCATAAGTTTTTACTGAGGATGGAGAGAGAAAACTGGACTCCTGAGATTGGTATATGTTTAGGTTTCCTTTTTAACACAATCTTATAATAATTTGCTTTTAGGAGGGGAAGCTATGTCATTTTGTTATCTTACTTGTATGCTGTTAGCTACATTTTTACTAGTCCCTTCTTCTTTCTTTTTGTTTTCTTCTGTTTCTCTTTAAATTCTAGTTAGTTAACATATCGTGCAACATTGGTTTCAGGAGTAGAATTTAGTGATTCATCACTTACTACATATAACACCCAGGGCTCACTACAACTAGTGCCCTTCTTCATTCCTATCACCCATCTAGCTCATTACCTGCC
The DNA here is from genome assembly GCF_022355385.1 of Mustela nigripes. Lineage (NCBI taxonomy): Eukaryota > Metazoa > Chordata > Mammalia > Carnivora > Mustelidae > Mustela > Mustela nigripes. Next base: position 40,380,653 of record NC_081559.1, on the reverse strand, counting down.
CACCTCCCTCCATCATCTCTCAGTTTGTTCTCTGTAGTTAAAAGTCTGTTACGGTTTGCCTACCTCTCTTTTTTTTTTTTTAAAGACTCTTATTTTCTTTTATAGTGTAGATTATATGTTGTTTTTGGTTCTGAAAAACTGATTTGGAAAAACAAAAATCTTTTCAATTCTACTAGAAACTACCTTTAACTTTTTGTTTTGATTTGTTTTTTGTTTTTTTAAGATTTTATTTATTTATTTGACACAGAGAGAGCAAGAGAAAGACAGCAAGCACAAGCAGAGGGGATGGCAGGCATGGGAGAACCAGGCTTTCCACTGAGCAGGGAGCCTGATGAGGGGCTCGATCTCAGGACCCTGGGATCATAACCTGAGCCAAAGGCAGTCGCTTAACCAACCAAGCCACCCAGGAACCCCTACCTTTAAGTTTTTAAAGATACTACTAACTTTGCATTTCCCTAATTATCAAAGTCAAGAACCCTTTTTTTAAACCTTCCACCTTACTGTGCCTTCATTCTTCTGTCCATGTCTTCTTCCCAGCCTCCCCACCTACTGTCCACTTCACAGGCTTTTGTAACTTAATCTGGAAATCCTGAGCTGTTACTGCTATATCTATTAAATATTCTATATATTATTATTTTAGTAATTTTTTCTCACATGAGAATTTTGTATTTACAGCTAATAATTTAATTAAGTTTGAGGAGCTCAGCCAGTCCTTTTAAACCAAAATATCCTCACACGTTAAGTTACTGAGTTTTGCTGTTTCATTGGAAGGCCTCAGAGTCAGTTTTCCATGCAAGGTTGCATTTGTCAACAAATGCCTCCATTTTCAGGGAAGAACGGGATAGACTATTGTAGCCTTCCTCTCTTCCTCTCCTTACTGCTACCAACAGGTTCTAACAAACAAAATTGGCAGTGGGGTGCCAGATGTGTAATGTCTAACAGTTCTTTCTCTTGCAAGACTGTAGTACCCTACCCTAGGAAGAACTTTTCTCCTGGCCCACTTCTGTTCCACCACTGATAAAAAAGAAAATCTACAGTACACATTTAACAAGATCTGCCCACAAAACTGACTATACAACAAAACAACTATCCAGAGTCTCCTGGACTCTTCCTACCTATTCACTGGCTGCAGGAGGCAAGCCAGGGTGCAACATGCCCAGGGTTCTATCTATCCTGGCGATAGGGAGTACACATGCTGAAGTCTCTAAACACATGCAAAAGAAAAGTGTGACTGTCCCTTGTCGACCAACTCTGTGTCCCTGTCGACAACAAACTCAAGAAGCTGCCATTTTTCCATGTGTCTTCACACCAGGGACAAACAACGGGGCTAGCCTCCGCCTTCTATCTGAAGGCCAGCCCTGCCATTCTGTTTCTGACGGCGGTAAGTGCCCAGTCATCAAGGACTGTGCTCAGTACTAACTCCCAACTCCTTCCTACCTGCCAGGCTTTCCATACCTCTAACGTGTTTTAATAGAGAAGTCTTGAGAAGCCCTATCAGGGGCTGCAAGATGGACACCATCTTAACCTCAAAGCTACACAGATCACAGTAATTACAGGTACAGAAGGGAGAGCCACTGCACCCAGAGGCGCTGAAGCTGAAGGCCTGTGACCCACATACCTCTTCATCACCAGGTTCCACGGACTGGCACAGCCAGGGGGTGTCCGCCAGCTTCCTGAGCTGCTGGTCCATCTCTGTGAGAGCAGCTCCAAGCCGCTCTTTCTGAGGGGGGTCCAACTGCTGCTCCAGGCAGGAAGGAAAGACAAACAGAGCTGGTCATTAGCAGTGAGGAGCTGGGGCCACAGCAAAGCCCCCATGCAGGCACATAGTCTGCTCCAAGGAAAGTGATGGTTCTCAGACAGTTCTTATAAGAATTCCTAAGGAAACTAAATGAAACAGCACTGGCTAAGGGGCCAGATTCAGAACTTCCCCTTCTAAGAAGAATCGGGTGATGGAACTAAAACTCTCCTTTCATAAATACTGGGAAAAAACAAGCTTGTCTGAAAACTAAAATAGCAGCACTGACACTTGACCTAATTGGGTTTACCTTGGGAGCCCTATGTTAGAAAGAAGACAGGACCAGACCTGCGCCAGAGTGCAGGAAGTGCTATGAGGTAGCGAAGGAGCAGCCATCACACTCAGAAGAGCACATTACTGTGAAATGAACAATAGAAGACATGGAAACTAGACTTTTGGGGTGGTTCTAGATGTGTGATCTTCAGCAAGTTACTCTACCTCCTAGACCTCCACGTACTCATCTTTTTAAACAAGAATGTTGGCTAGGCCATCCCTCGGGTCTTCCCTATTTTAGCTTCTGCAATTCAGTGAAACCCAACCTACATGCTTCCCCAGGGCTGACTCTTCAGCCAGGTTGGCAGGGCCAAGTGAGGAACGGCAACAGCACAGCATTTCTGAGAACAGAGTCTGCCTCCCTGGTCACAGGCAGACGGCTCCACGCCTGCAGATTTCTAAGGCAGAATTCTGCATACAGCCACAAACGTGGTTCTGTCCACAGGAGTCTAACATGCTAGCGATGATGTGGTTGAGCCATGGCCAGAGGGTTGGAGAACCAACCACATGGCCAGATCAGATGACCTCCAAGGCCCTTTCCCACACTGAGTCTAGAATTCGTAAGACCAGGAGCTCCAGGCTGAAACCTGCTGCCGCCTGCACAGTGGGCACTAGTGCATGCCCAATGGGGAGCCAGCCCCTCGGCTTACCAGGGCCACCCTCCCGGCCAGGAGCAGTGCTGTCTCCCTGCACAGGGCTTGAATGTTGTTCACCATCTCCAGGACAAAGCCGCAGTTCAGCCCCTGAGAGGAATCAGAAGGACACCCATGTAGAAGGCCCACGGGCTACAGGACTCCAGAGGAGCAAAACCTGAGAAGCACAGGCACCTCTGTGGTTCTGGGCTTGCCATACACTCGGTCCATGGACTTGGAGCTGGCATTGACGGCATGGGCAAGTTCCCGCTCCATGTCTTGATGGGACTGAGCGATCTCCCGGATACTAGAGGGAAAGAAACACAGCACTCATCAGACCAGATGAAGGGGCAGCCTATCATGTCACCTCGCTCAGACACAGGCCCGGTCCAGCCCAGAGGGCCAACACAGACACAGCCCAGCCAACAGGGAACAGAGCAGGTCTTAGAGGGGAAATGGGATACCAAACTCCAAGTTTCTCCAGAAACTCAACCAGGGAGGAAAATACCCAAAATGAGACTCACAGCCTGTAAAATGGCAAGCTGACAGGAAGCATGGTTTGCAGGCCTGTTGTGTGGAGACAGCTGATTGTTCCTGAAAGCGGACTTTGCCTCCCTGCTCTATAAATGAGGATGAGAGGACCCTTCTCTATGAGGATGATCCTGGTTCAAAAGGCTGAGACTCCAGGACATGGCCCCAGGCAGCAGCCCCTGGCCTGAGGGACCCACACAAATAGGGGGCGGTGACAGGGTTGGACATAGCAAGAGCACCAGGGACAGAGGGAGCTCATAAGTCAGGGAAGGAGGGTGGGGAACCACTTGTCCTACCCTGGGGAAAACTAGGAGCAGCTGCCAGACTTTATTTTTTATTTTTTTTCAAAGATTTCATTTATTTATTTGTGAGAGGGAGCGAAAGAGAGAGAGAGCACAGGCAGGCAGAATGGCAGGCAGAGACAGAGGGAGAAGCAGGCTTCCCTGCCAAGCAAGGAGCCCAATGTGGGACTCGATCCCAAGACGCTGGGATCATGACCCAAGTCGAAGGCAGCCGCTTAACCAACTGAGCCACCCAGGCGTCCCAAGCTGCCGGACTTTAAACAAGACAATGAGATGGCAGGTCCCCACCCATGGGGGTGGCACAGACTCTGAGGGGACAAGAATGAGCGAGAAGAAAAGCAGAAGCCTGTTATATAGCAAGGAACTGAGAAAGAATGTAAAAAGTGAAGTCATCAAGCCGGGATACTGATCTGGTCACAGGGGCAGGAGAGGCAAGAAGTGGTGCCGGCTACTTGAGACAGAGGACACAGCACAGGACATGCTTTCGAGGGTGGGTACCCAGAAGGAGGCATGGAACCAGAAGTGCCTACAGGAATCCCGAGAGAGCTACCAACCCACAGACTGAGAGCGTGATGCCAGGGGAAAGGACAGAAGAATCGCCCAGAAGGGCACACAGAGCCTAGATCCCACAGGGCAGCAGTGCTCCCGGCAGGGGGAGAGGAGGAGGAAGCCTCAGAGCAGCACAGAGGCAAAGTCAAGGAGCACCAGGCCAGCGTGAGACCTCAGGGGGCGACCAGGGAAGGGAAATACAGTTGAAAACCAGAACCAGACAGCAGCCGAAGAAGGTCAAGGGATCTGGCAACTGAGAGGGCACAGGTCACCAGGCTGAACGACCCTTTCAGAGTGAGGCCCAATGGCAGCCGGCACCCAGGCAGGTGGGGAGAATGGACAGTGGCAGAGGGAGACCACCGTGCGGAAGGTCGTCCCCAGTGGCTCCAGGAGCCACTTCTCAAAAGCAGATTAAGAGAAGGAAATGCCTTTGGGTACTGGTGGTTTTTGTTTTTTTCCTAATAACTACAGGGTTTGTTTTTTGGTAACAAACCTGCTCTCTGGGATGAAGTAAAAGAGGCAATAACAGGACTATTCTGAAGAACCCGAGACAGTGAAAACACCAGTGGATTTTAAGCGTCCAGCTACATGAACTCCGAGCAATCTCTGCAACTCAGTGAGCAGAAACGAACCAAAGCCCAGGGCCCACAGAAACCCCAGCTGGGCCCTGATGAAGTAGGCAGACTGGCACATGGGCCCCAGAGGAGGGACGCCACGCCTGCACCCTAGCGGTGACCGTGCAGCCCCAAGGCCGTTCAGGGACCCAGAGGCTCCAGCCGCAGGCTGACCGCACAGGGAAGGCGAGGGCCCACCTGTGGATGAGGGCTCCTGCCGCCTGCCCGAACTGGTCCATCTGGGTGGCCTCTTCCTCGGGCAGGATCTCCGGGTGCAGAGAGAACGACGGAGGGCGAGGAAGTTCACACTTCTGCTTGTCTTCCCAGGACTTAAGGGTGTTCTCAAATGCCTAGGGCGAAGGACGCACCATCACACCATGCACTGCTCTCTCGAGAGGCAAGCAGGTGCCCAACAGCAAACACTGCTGGGACAGTCACTGGACAACAGCCAGAAAAGGAGAGATAGAGTTCGGTTTCACACCAAGAAGGGGAAGTAATCCTGGAAATTATACCCCTGTTCCCTTAAACTCTGTGTCTAACAAAAGTAAATTCCTAGAACAAAACACTAGAAACTCAGGTCTTCTTTGAGAAGGCACACACGTGTGCGCAGGTGAGCCCTGGGACCAGTGTGTTCTCTCCCGTTTCCCACAGGCAGCCTTTCTTACCCTATCTCTGGTGAGTGTCTGTGCCCGGTTCTTGTGGATAATCCGAATGTATCCTGGAGGCTGGATCCAGGCCTCTCCGTCCACCTGCACAGGCACGCCCTCGTCCCCCAGGATGGAAATCTTCACCGTGCGACACTGAACAAACACCACAGGCGTTACTCATGCACCATGTGGAACCAAGGAGCTAAGAGGCTGTATCCCAGCACTGCAGGAGCCTTCCTGTCCCATGTGCCCCTGCACCCATTAGCTGATGTCTGGGGGGACACCACGCCCACTGCCGACCACTGCTGCAGAGCAACCCCAGCTGGGGCACAGCTCATGAAGAACCCGGGTCTGTCCCACCCCCACCGCCCCCTCACCCAGCACTGCATCTGAGACCGCACTGAGGAGACCTCAGTGGTCAGGCACGAGCACCAGGCCCAGGGTGGGACTCATGCCCAGCAAGAGCCACAGGGCCCTGTGCACATGGGAAACACTCCCAGAACAGGGTAAAGCCCTCCCAACAAGTGGCTAATGACTCACTGTTTCTCTTTTCAACAAAAAATAATGCCCAAGAGTTAAAATCATAAAATTCAAACACCCTACCCTACATGGGGGCAGAATGAGGCCAGAAGGACTAGAAAGTCACTGCGTGGGGTTTGGGTGGGCTAGGTTATCAAACTCCCCACTTCCTTGTGCATAAGAGCACTGCCCTCTACCCATCACCAGAAGTAAGTACTAGGGGAGTTTCTTCTGATCTCCCCTCTCCTCCTGGGCCTTAGAGCAGCAGGAAGACCATGCTTTCTCCACTGCTCACTGCTTGGCCTCTGTTCCCAAACTCAGAATGTGGCTGCTGAAAGCCGCAGGCTCGGGCCGAGTTCGGTCGGGCCTGTCTCATCTCATCCCACCTCAACAGAAGGGGACAGAAGGTATAGTGCACCCACAGAGAAAGCCAGGGCAGGGAGCTCAAGCAGGATTCAGTAGGCCCCAATTCTGAAAGAGTGTCATTTAACTGTCAAATACAGCAGGTGAGGAAGGGCTCTGGGCCAGGAGGCAGGGCCGTGGGTGGTCCTGGAAAACCGCCCATTTTTCTGGGCTCTGTGCAAGGAGAGCACTGAGGCAAGAGCCTGGTTCTGGCTCAGGCCCTGTCTCTCCAAACATGTCCAGGCCAGACTGCCTCCCAGGTCCCTCCCACTTGCAAGACCATGGCTGGTACCTGGGCGATGCGATGATGCTGCAGTTTAATGACACGAGAGACGGCCATCTGCATGCTACCAAACACAGCAACCACCTCGAGGATCTTATCATCGAATGACGGAGCTGCAAAAGTCTGCAAGGACCAGTGTTAAGAGCGGACCTCTGCTCCAAACTTCCCTGCACAGCCCTCTGTGCTCCCTCTCCAGGCCGCTGCTCTGGTTATAGAGAGGGTACTACCAGGAAGTGTGCGTCCTAACTGAGAGGCAGCTGTGGAGCAAATGCATTACTGAGGGGGTTTCTAGGACCAGCTGCTGGGAATCAAATCTCTGAGTTTCCACTGACTAGCAGTGTGACCTCAAGCAAGTCACTTAACTTCTCTTGTCCTTGGCCCCATCATCCGTGAACCAGGGCTAACCCTGGTGTGTTCTTATGAGGACCGAGGTAACGCATGACCAGTCCTTTCAACAGCTACCAGAGCATCTCCAGGGTGTAGTTCACGTTCATGATTTCTGTTAGCTCTTATGTAGGAAGGACACCACGCCCCTGGTTAGAGGCCATTAGTGCCTCCCACAGGTCTTAGCATAGTTTCCCTGGATAGCAAAACCTATCCAGGGAAACATGGGCCCAAACATGGGCCCAAACCTGTCTGCATTCCACTCACTGCACACCGTCAAGGGACCTTCTCCGAGCCACATCCTATCCCACCAATGAGCCGGAATGAGCTGGAACACTGTTCCAGCAACTCCCTAGAACAGCCTCCCCACTCCACATCTCCCCTCACCTGACCCAGCCAACTCTGTCCTCCTTCAGGTCTCAGTGTAGATGTCCCCTCCTCTGAGAAGCCTTCCCAGACTGCCCCAAACTGGAGTCAGGCCTGGCTTCTGCATCACACCTATACCCTGACCACATTTTTCCTGTTCAGCTTCTCTTCTCATGGACAGGGGTAGCTGTCTGTCTTGTTCTCCACTGTACCCCGACTGACAGCACAGGGGAGGAGATCCATCCATACCTCTGCACCACTAACAGAGCCCCCCTAAGAGGTGGAGTACTCCATCAAGGCCTGAAGTGGTGGATGCTCCTTGAAGGAATTACCCACACCCACCTGGGGCCACGCCACCCAGGACCCCAGTACGTACATCATCTTCCTTGGTGCCCCCCCAGAAGTTGGTCCCTCCGGCATAGCTGGGAATGTTGAGGACAGCAATCCCCTGGAGGCTAGGGAGTGGGATGGGTCGCCCATCACACTGCACAGCAGAAATGCCGGAAAAGGGAAAAAAAGAAAGATGCACAGCATCAACCTGGTCCTTCTTCACTAACAATCCTCCCCTTCCCCCACCCTTACCCCACACCGGGCTGAGGAGGCCACAGCCACAGCTGAGCTCTCACTGAGGTACCAAAAGGGCAAAGGGAGTCCCCACCCAGGCTGGAGAAAGGCTAAGAGGAGACCAGATGGGCCCAAGCACCTGAAGCTGCAGAAGACCCTCCAGCTCACCTCTAGGAGGACCTTCTGCTCTAGGTTCTTATAGGTTCTGTGCAGCAACTCTTTGGTTCCAAGAACTCCATACCACATCATGTTCTTGGTCCGACTCCTGCGGGTGGAAAGCAAAGAATGACAGGATCGCAAATCTCTCTCCACAGGGAGCTACAGTCGCTGCCGCGAGCTGCTGATCACACGCCGGTCAGATGCAGCACAGACACCTCGAGGGGAGGGAGGACAGTTCCTCTTTATGTGTGAGATATGCATAAAGAAATACATCTGCTGATGGAAAATTCTGCTGAAAAATACTCCCAAAAAAGTAACTTACAGACATTACAGAACCTCACAAATAATAATAATAATAATAATAATAATAATAATGATTTCTTTCTAGCTATAAAAGTATGCTTATCACAGAAAATTTCGGAAGTGCAGAAAAGCACAAAGCAGCAAATAATCTTCGTAATCCCCACATCTGTATGTACTGATGATGACAAACTTCAGTGCACTTCCTCAGTCTACTCAAGGTATTTGGCTTACAGGTGAAAGAGCCGGTCTACAGTCTTCTGACCAACTCTGTTCACTTGGCACCGAAGCCTGTGTCTCGAGGCAGGACTGACCCCAGCGGGGCACCTTCCCACCAACGTAGGAACCCAGCCACTTCCCACTCCCCATGGTTTCTGGAACCCAGCCACTTCCCACTCCCCATGGTTGCTGGAACCCAGCCACTTCCCACTCCAGGGCTCTGTAAATCATGTGGCAGTCATCCCTTTGCACACACCTCTTTGCAAACATTTCCAGTTCCTTCTCTAGGATAGACTCCTAGAAATTGAATTCCTCTTAGACCTTTTCAAAGCTCTTGCTACAAACTTAGGGAGTATCCTATCAGGGTCCCACGGTTCTAAAACTGCATGATGCATGACTCTGTTCACTTATTTTACTCTGTTAAATTATGTGCATTGTAATGCCCTTTTCAGCTATTTTTTAACTAACTAGAACTTTTGAATGATTCGGGCTCACCACCATGAGCTGTAAAACAGAGATGTCCCTGGGGCCTCGGAGACAGTCTCCTCTACCTCACAAGCCCCAGAGCTCAAAGTTTTCCTGAATTCTTACGCTCGATTCTGTTTTCCGAGAAATCTGCAATTACACACGACTTGGGTGATCACCAGATCAAGTCCTGAGGTGTGTCCACCTGCCCCTTTATAGCATCACCATGAACTTACAACTGTCCGGAAACTTGGACCCTCTGACTGACTCAGTCACTCACTTTCCCATGTGGAACTGCCCCACCATACCAAGCCCGAGGGGTGGAAACCTCCTCCAGGCCAGCCTCCTGGACTCTGACCTGGTTCTACCCACACCTCGTAAAAGCACCTCCATTTCGGACAACAAGGCACTCGGGCTTTACATATGCCTTCTGCCTTTGCATTCTGCACACCCTCTATCTCGCTGACTCCAGAAGTCAGCTCACTCCCGGGAAGAAGAAGTGAGGACGATGCAAAGGGCAGGTGTGCACACACACCGCCGCCTACCTGCACTTCTCCGGGTGCTCATCACGCTTGTTGTTGAAGTCCAGGGAGATCTTCGCATCCAGGCCAATGCCAAAGTAATTGTTCATGACGCACTTCTCTGTGTAATACTCTCTGCAATGGGGGTTTCCGACCAGTGAGAACCATCCCGGGTCACTTGGCAGCCTCCCGACCTCCAAGCATTTCTCCCTGAGGGCGAAACTCACGCCTTGCTCTTCAGGAGCAGCTGTACTGACCTGGAACTCTCAGGCCACCCGACGTACCCGTTTAGAACATAGGACTCGGTGATACTTAACCTCCTCGATGAAGTCATCATCCATTTTAGGATATCTCATCACCCCAGAAGCAAGCTGCCCTCCTCCTTAGCCATCGGCCCCCAAACCCTCCCCAGCCCTGGCAAGCACAAATCTGCTTTCTGTCTCCAGGCTGTGCCTACTCTGCAAGTTTCACGGAAGTAGAAGCCACAGTGCACAGCCCTCTGCATCTGGCTCCTTTCACGGAGCATAACGTTTTCAGGGCTCAACCGTGCTCAGGGCCTCATCCCTCCTGACAGCTGGCCAGCACTCCACTGGGGATGCGTGAGCACCGATACACACACTGGTGTGGACGCGGCCTCCCTCCTCTCATGTGTGGCCCTGGGAGTGGCACTCTGGGCCACGTGGAAACTGGGCTTTGGGGTACTGCTAGACCGTTTCCCGGAGCAGTCACGCTGTCTCACACCCCCAGCAGCAGTGTGAAGCCCGACAGTACTACAGCCATATACTCCCACGGCTTCAACTGTGGGTCTCAGAACATGCCTCAAACATCCCTATGCCCAATCAAAGCCATCTGCAAATGCAAAAACATCTATCCCAGCACCCATGGCAACACCTCCCTTCTCTGTGTCTGCCACTGACAAGACTCAATTCACTCCAGCTTCCCAGCCTCCGTCCTCCCCCTGCAATCGTCGTGACTGCAGGGGTCACAAAAGGGCTCCAGGGACCCTCCTCTCCTTCCAGAGCAGCATAGAGCCTCCACCCAGAGAAAACAGCAAGGAGAAAAGTACATGCCTAGCAGGCCTGCTGGCTGTTCCCCCACAAACTCCCCAGGGAATACCTGGGGGGTCAGAACACCACCACGTTTAAGATTCACAGGCGTCTGAAGTCTGCTTTGAGAAGCAATCACCCCATGGATGTGTTTTTATGACACATCTAATCCAAGTGCCTGACAGCTTAGTGAGAGCAAAGCTCTGGACAGAACTGTTTTCTGAACAAAAGACCACATGCTGACCAGTATTTATGGGTCCTAGGAAAAGGGAGGGATCAGATTCCGAAAAACAGCATGGGGACAAGGGAAGGAGAATGGAGAAACTGGACCCAGGGACCTGGGAAGTGGGAGGCAGCCAGGCCCCGGAAGCCACTACAGGCAAAGGCAGAATGACAAGTCTGGGGGCCCCTGAGCCAGGCCCTGACGTGCCACCCCACATGGAGGGATGAGAGCGGCCTCTCTCTCCAGGTGAGACTCGCTCTACATGAAGAGAGCAAGAGGAAAAGACACAGACGCCTAAGCTGCCAGATGTGGCACTTCAGTGATCTCAGGCAAAGGGAACAAATGAAGAATCTAGCTTTGGAGGCCGTGTGGGTACTGCTCACGGAAGGCTGAGCTCTGGCCTTACTGAGGAAAGGTGTTGGGGAGGGTGAGGACCAGAGCAGGATGGCGGGGTAAGGGGCAGGCACACAGCAGTGTCAGGTCTGGGACGAGGCCAGCATCAGGCAGCAGGTATCTGAACCAAGGCCGCTAAGCACACGTCGGGCTCCACTCTCCAGAAGCACCCGAGCCAGTGCAAAGCTTCACATTCCTGTCACCCTTCACCACACCAGACACATTCAACCCATTGCCACCAGCCACACCGTCCAGACCTTGCTATCAGCCAGCAAAAGGGAAAACCTAGAAAACCACGTTTTCAAATACATGTGTCTCCAGAACTGCCGCGTCAGAGTCCTCAGTGCCTGAGCAGCAGGGCAAAGGACACGACACCAGCCCACAGGGCAGCCCTGGAGCCTTCCTCCCTGCAATCCCAAACCCAGGACAGTATCTCCTAGATTTGGCCCCAGAACCTAGGCCCCTGCAGCACCAACAGGGGAGAGCGGGGAAAGGAAGGGTGTCAGGACAAAGCGCCAATGCAGGGCCAGCTGGGGGACTGGGGAGCAAATGAAGACCAAGGGCCAAGTCAGCTCCCAGCAGAAGCTTCTGAACCTGCTGAAACCTCAGACCCCGGGGGATGTTCAGAAACAACTAAGGCAGGACCCGTGCGGGAAGCTGGGATGAGCCAGGATAGGCTACACCCTTCACAGGAAGTTTCCAACCAGACACAGCTGAGGCATCACAATTTCCGAGTTTTCCTTATCAGCTAAGGAAGCTGGAAAAGGATCACCTAGTCAACTGTACGTGAATTCCTGCAGCCAATTCCAAATCTGTTTTCTGCACTCCAACATTCCTTTAACAACATGCTCGCCTGGTTTACCACCATACTCACAGGTTTTCTGGTTCCGAGTTAAAGGGATCAGCATTAATTAATAAGCGACTGATGACAGAACTTCCAGGCAAGGAACCAGACATCCCAGCCCGCACATCTGTAAGGAGGAAACGGGAAGAGAGTAAGTCAAGATTCACTGAATTAAGAGAAACCCGTGTCCTCCAGACTAAGAAACACATATTCTTCAAAACATTGCTGCAATTAAATTATTTCTAAATGACGTATAAACAGATCCAAATTTTGACAATTAAGTATTTCAGGTCAAAAATCACCATTATAAATCGCTATTCACAGAGCAAAATGAAACACACCGGTGGCAGTAACCACCACCTGGAGACATGGTAAAGAAGAGTTTACAAAGACAGTTCTCATTACACGTGAGAAGCTCCCCTGAAATAACCTCTCAGTAAAAGTAACCCTAAACGTTCAATTGTACAGTAGGGAACACCCCGAGTGTCCAGAACCCCCAAGGAACCTGCTCCAATTTACAAATTTTAACTCATAAACATTAAGGCAGAAATGAAGCTCTGATTTTAAACATTCTGCCAATTAACCCCTTCTGGTGAAAATTATGCCTCTGATTAACCAAATATATCTTGCTAGCCTCATCTCCCATGGACTTCTGGAATTTTCTCTCTGTTCAGTTGAGATTCACCTAGAAATTACCAAATCACTTATGGGAGCAGATGGTGTAGCGTGCACTCTGCCGGGCCCAGGAGGCCTCAGGAAGTTGGTCAGGGGCCTCTTATCAGCAACCTCAACCCCCTGTGCTAATCCTTCCTTCTGCAGACACAGAGTACAGCCACAGTCCCTCTGGAGGGAAGATTACCTTGACCCTAACCTGGGCAAAATGAAAGCAGAGTCAGAGGCATACTCCCCTGGTGGCCAGTAGTGCCTCCTACAATCATGCTAGAAATGACAGGATGACTCGACTGGCTCCCCATCACACCCTACCCACTCCACCCTTTTCACTCAGGATAACTCCTAGTCATCCTTGAGGACCCAGCTCAAGTATCACCCCCTTGATGACATCTTCCCAAGGCCTCTGGCAGCAATTTGAATGCTGGCTGTCCTTTATGATAAATAAAGGTACTGTACATGCCATGACATAACTCTGAAACCCAATCTATATTTCCCACAGACCTATATATAAACTCTTGAAGGACAAGGCCCTGGTCTCATTCATTCCCCCAGACTCAGTGCCAGGCCAAGCAAAATGCCTTGACCTTGCCAGCTGGCAGGTTAGCGCCCCACCTGCACCGGCCCACAGACACACACAGCCAGCCTGCAGGGGACACTCACTCGAGAACAGGATCTTGGTGTTCAGGGCTGGCAGGCCATCCCGGTTTCCTGACTGGGGAGGAAGAGAGGCAGAACTGCCCAGTGACAAACTTCCTTTGCTTATCAGCTTCTCACATGGAGATTTGGACACTACAAAAACAGAACAGAAAGCCATAAAACCATCCAAAATAGAACATCACTGGAGCACTGGGAGAAGTCATTAGAGAAACAACCATCCTAAGGGCTGGGGGGAGTGGGAAGGTCATCAGCCCCTGGTCAGTCCCTGGTCAGCCCCTGGCAGAGTGTATAAGACAAATCAAGCGGCCCAAGAGAGAGGAGGGGAAATGGGAAGGGACCCAAGAGGTAAGTGGGTCTGGGTGCCATCTGGAGGGTGACAGAGGCGCTGCCAAGACTGGGATGGGGAGGCCCGGCTGACTCCGGGTCACAGTCTGGGTTGTGGGCATCCGTGCATGGGCAGTGCGGAGCTCAGAGCAGTAACAACCACTGAGTAAAATGCTTAGGCAGACACCTCCCTGCAGGTGTACAGGCACCGAGGGAGGGGGCTACACATAGTGGGGAAGGCAGTACCTCTCCACAGCAACAGCCTGGGCTGCGGGGCTGCTCTGGGAGGAATAAGGGTCCCCTGGCAAACACCCCATAGGGCTAGGAGGTACCCTGGCCAAAATGCCAGGCAGCCTGGTCTGGAGTAACTTGCACAGCGCACAGTGTCTGGCTGGCTGCAGCCAGGGGTGCCTGCCCCAGGCTGGGATCTCTGTTGCACCAGGAGGACCCACAGGCCTAAGCCTGGGTCTGGGGTGTATGGGCAGGTTCTGAGGAAAGCATACTCCTTCCGACGGGGGTCCTGCTGGGCCCTCCCCAGACAAGGGAAGTGCTGCATGGAAACAGGCTGTGTGTTCATGACTTTACACTGCCAAGTGACTATGAGAAGGCACCTAAAACTTTCCAACTGTGGCAGGGGCTCAACCACAGCAATGGGGTCACCAGGACTGACCGGTACCTTTGCGGAGGCTCCTGCCCTTTGCAACCCCGCAGCTCTCGGTGGGACACACTCTGTCATCTGACTTCAGGTCTTTTTTCTCCTCTGACTCGGAGAGACCTAAAGCAAACCCCTCCTGTTCCTGGGTCTGGGCGTTCTGCTCGTCAACAGCTGTGCAAGAAAAGAATACCCACAGTTGAGCACGCGACGGCAGAGCACTTGGACGAAGCTCTCTTCAGACTTCCTCTCAGCTGAAGGCTCACAGCCCAAAGCAGCCACCCTGTCCCCTGTTCTCCCAGATCGGCAAGAACGCCAGGCACTGGGCATCCGTGTGGCCACGCTGGGAAAAAGGGGAGAGCCAAGAGGCTGGAAGATGTGGAGAAGGCGAGCAGAATGAAGGCACACCGGGCCTCCACCAACCGTCAGCCAGGAACAGGGCTGGTGCACACACAGCAGTGGGAGTTGGGGGGGGTGGGTCACAACCCATGCTTCTCATTGAAGGACAAGGAGGACAGTCTGCTGGGAAGGGTCTGGGGTGAATGGGAGTGTGGTGAAATGGTTTCTGAGGGTTTCTGAGCACACCGACTGAGGACAACACAGTGCAAGGGAGCCTGGATGCAAGAAGTCCACAGGTCACCCTGCACCTGCAGTGTTCCCTTCAAAGCTTAGAAACCAAGTCTAGAAAAAGGGAGCAACCAGCTGGCACAGTCTTTAATCCAACATGGTCTGCCTACCCACTGTCCCCAGGCTCATCATGGAGAGTCAGCAGCCTGGCCACCAGGTCCCAAGTACCTGGGATACAGCGGCTGACCCAGCCTGGAACCCCTCAGAGCCCCCCACTGCTCTGACCACCTCGCACTAACCTGGCCTCCCACTCTTCGACACAGCAGTGCCCTGTGCCAGCCCCTCTCTCCAGACCTCAGCTGACAGCCTCACCCACCACCCAGGGCCAAGCCCACCTCTCCCAGGCCTCCCCGCTGCCTTAGGGACTCCTCAGAGCTCCTCCACTCCAAGTGTGAGGCTCTTCTCAGAACACTCCCCACCCCAGGGGCAGCCCCACCTCCCCTTGGAGAGGCTCCCTCCACATCTGCTGCTACTGCCTGCTTCTGCCAAGCTGCACCCAAGGGCCGACAATTAGCGCAGGCCAGGCCCCTACCAGGGATGGGTCCCCCACCCAAGGACCCGTTTACATCTTCCCCCCTGGGGGCACCGTCCTGCTCTGCCCTCTACTTTCTGCTCCCTCTGGTCCTTCCATCAGATACAAGTGTGGTGAAAATAGAGAATGCTCCCCAGCACGCTCTCGGATACGAGGTGCTGCCACCACACAGGCTGCAAGTTACCTTGGGGGGTCTGGCTGTGACCTACATGGTGGATTCCTGCTTATCATCCTATTTGGGGGAAAACAGAGTTCTAGTGCTTACTAAAGAAAGCTAATTCATCACTACCTTTTTCCGTGTGTTCTATGATCTGACGGATGGCTTTCTTCAGACTGTTGGCTCTGAGCATGAGCTGTTCCCGAGGACGGAATATCTGTGGCCGGGCAGGGCATGCCGACCCCACCGAGCGGTCCCCTGTGGAGCCACAGCCGCTGCCCGCCCCATCTCCATCTTCAACCTCCTCTGCAATGGTGGGGGGCGGGGTGGGCAGGGAGGAAGAGGCCTGGGACTCATCATCCAGGGTCTTGAGGAGAGAGTCCAGCTTCTCTTTCAGGACAGAGCACTAGTGGAAAACAAATGGAATGGGGCAGAGTGTTTCTCTGTCCCACACCCTCCTGCCCAGGGGCACAGGGACAAACCTTCTTGGCCATGACCTCTGACTCCTCCGAGCTCTCGGTGGTCTTCTCGTAGGCCTTTCCCACCCGAGCTACGAAATCCTTCACTGTCTCACAGAGCACTCTGTGGGAGGAAACGTGAAAAGACACTTCCAGGGAAAGTTCTGCCTGGGAACCGGGCGCCCTGTGAGGTTGACCCCTGGCTCCCCCAAGGCTGCCGGGCACTCACTTAGCCGAGGAGATCACCACCGAGTGCTGGTCGGACGTCAGGATTTTAGAAAGATGGGCCGCGACCGAGTCTTCATAGAAGAGAATTTGTTGCACCTACAGTTACCCCAAGACAGGGAGGCATGACCAGAAGCTCACAGCATACTCACCCTCATCCCCAGCTAGCCTGGGGCATCCGCTTCCTTCACGCGCCAACCTGAGATTTGCTAGTGTGGCTGAAAGATTTCAAAGCTTCCTCAAGCTGGGAACAGACAGATTTTAACAAAAAAGACCACGTGGAGCAAAAGCGCAGAGAGCTTGCGCCGCTTTAGTCTGACTACACATCCCCAGTCCGCACTGGGAGTTGCAATCTTCGATCCTGGGGCCTCACGGCAGCGAGGCCGACAGGCAGGCCTCCTTAACTAAGGCTCCATTCCCAGTGGACAACACATTTCTCTTTCTGGTCAGGACTTGGCCCTGGCCCCTCTCCTCTCAGTGTAAAGAACCCCATCACCACTCACCTCCGCCTGCTAATGGGGGTTACCATGTGACAAACATTTGAGGCTCAAGCCCAAGGCCAGACAGACAGTAAATATTTCAGACTTTACAGTCTATATTCTTCCTCAAAATGTACAAGCCATTCTTTGCTCGTTGGACAGGTCCGAGCAGGCATGGGCAGACTGGAGCGGGGGGGTCATCGTTTGCAGACCGCTACCCTAGCCTACTGTCCTTGACCCTCCCAATGGAGAGACAGCCCTTGGCAGAGCATTCTCTCCACTCAGCCAGCAGCCAGCCTGCCCAGGGGGAGGAGCACGGCTATGTGCCCAGTGCTGCACTGGTCTGGGCAAAATCTAGGCCCTGAGGGGACCATTAAGTCCCACAAAATGAAGAGAAGAGCTGAACCCTGAACTAGCACAGGCTGACCACAAGGGCAGCAAGACGAAGTTGGGGGGGGGGGGTCTAGAGAAGGTGGGTCCAGAGAGGGAGCCTGGGGCCTGGTGGGGACGATGGGAACACAGGAACAGTCTCGGGAATGTATGCTATGAAAGCAGAAGTCCTAAGTCATCAAAAGGGACCCCAAATGCTGGAGTAATCCCAGGAAGCCCCCCAGATGACCCCAAAGCCCACAAGGTAGTCGGAATTCACTCAGCTCCGGTACCACCTGGGGCTGAGCCCATACCTCTGCAGGTCTAACCTCAGGCTGGACATTTAAAGAGAGGCTCATCACCGGAGGGTGGGGGACGAGGCCCGAACTGGTAAGTGGGCTGGTAAGATGATGCCCGGTGGGGGCGACAGCAAATACCTCAGAGCCCTCACTGAAGTCTTCGGTGCCCATGGAAGAGGAAGCCTGCCGCGGGAGTTTGGTCTCATAAGCCATGACACTCCACCTGCACACAGGGAGGCAGCCGTCAGCAGGTCAGCCCAGCCCCTGGGAAGCTAACACTCTGACTTTATCCGGAAGCCCTTTCTCCACTCTGCAGCCCACAACTGAGAACAAGCGTCACAACCAGTAAGGCATACAGCCCTCCTGAAGGAGGGGAAGGGGATCCCAGGAAGGAACACCTGCTTCCACAAGAGAAGGGTTCTCCTCCTGCAGAATGCTGAACCTCCCCAACACTCTCCCCCGACCCGGCCATTAGCCAGCTCCCCAGGTGTGAGCATTTCACAGGCTCCAAAGGCACAGACACCTCCCTTAAAGAGAGAAGACACAGCAGGGCAGCCAGTGTGCGCTCAAAATCACACTGTCAATCGCAACTGCAGGATCCTTCCCAAGACCATGAAGCATTTTCAGTGAGACCAATTTCCCACAGGCATGTGCTTAGTAGGATTTCCTACTTCTAGCTCAGAACTAAAAGTAGCTCACTCAAAAAGGATGCCAAAGTATTTTTAAACTTACCCAGGACAATTACCCAGAACTCAGATTCTTCTGGGAACAGAACATGGGGAAACAGGATTGCCCTGCCTTGTGATAAGGCCGACTCTGCTCACAGTGTCTACAAGGGGCAGAGCTGCCCTCTCCAACACCCCAAGGCCTCCCCATACCTGAGCACAAGGGCCCGGTTCCTCACCTATTCTGGTTGCTTTTACCTTCTGCATAACCTGATGAAAAGTTAGAAACTATCAGAATAAAAGAATTCCTAATCAGGTGTAATTTTTTTTTCAACAAACTCTAGCTGAATTTACCAAATAAATTAACTCTCCATCTCTCAACACCCCTCAAGGTAGCTGGGATTTTCTTCTTCTACACAGCAAGACTGAGTAAAATACTCAAGTTCATGCAACTCTCAGTGACAGGGCAGGGATTTACATCCCAGATCTGATTCTTCCATGTTTCTTACCGAAGTGTCATTCTCGTCCAGTGTTCATATTAGTTTCAGGTGCAAACACTGATTCAATCATTCTCATTCAGGTCCAATTTCTACAAACGGGTAGAAATTTCTACATTCTCTGGGGAGTCCAGTCTGAGAACACCTGGTCAAGGTGACCTGCCTTGTGTGGCACAAGAACACCCACCACTCACCGGTCCAGCATCTTGGTGCTGGCTCGTTCCAGCTTTTCCAAGATCTGCGGGAGCTGGGTGTCGTCGTCACAGGCTGAGCCCCAGCCTAACACTCGAGCCAGGTCGTTCCCTGTGCCAAGGGGCAACACTCCCAGCTGACACTGGCAGGACACAGAGGGGAAGACACGGCATTAAACACCCTCATTACCTACACAGGCAGCTAAGTTCAGTGAGATTCTCCTCTAAGATGGGTGGGCTCCCATAATCTAGGCAGAGCCCACAGGAGACCACCGAGGGTCTTCTAAGCTGAGAGATTACAGAACCATCTGAGCCACCCTCTCCCACACCCATTTCTCATCTTGACACTTAATCCTCTATGATCTCTCTGATACAAATTTTCGAAACTCCTTTCCTTCCCATTTTCACTGCTCTGGCCACAATCCTGTCCCTTTCTTTATAGAGAATCGTTCTCTGAGCTCCCCCACTACCTTTCCATCCACTACATCTTACTCACTAATGCCAGGATCAGCTTCCAAAAACACCACCAGTGTCATTTCACTCCTGGCTTCTAAGTCCTAGCAAAAACAGGGACCAGCATAAAAGAAATGAAATCTTGCCATTTGCGATGACGTGGATGGAACTAGAGGGTATTATGCTTAGC
Organism: Mustela nigripes; assembly: GCF_022355385.1. NCBI lineage: Eukaryota > Metazoa > Chordata > Mammalia > Carnivora > Mustelidae > Mustela > Mustela nigripes. The sequence continues at coordinate 40,361,175 of NC_081559.1, read as the reverse complement.
AAAATAAGTCAATCAGAGAAAGACAATTAACATACGATCTCCCTGATATGAGGAAGTGGAGATGCAATGTGGGGGGTTGGGAAGGTAGGAAAAGAATAAAAGAAACAAGATGGGATCGGGAGGGAGACAAACCATAAGAGACTCTTAATGTCACAAAACAAACTGAGGGTGGCAGGGGGAGAGGGGTAGGGAGAGGGTGGTGGGGTTATGGACATTGGTGAGGGTACGTGCTATGTTGAGTGCTGTGAAGTGTGTAAACCTGGTGATTCACATACCTGTACCCCTGGGGCTAAAAATACATTATATGTTTCTTTAAAAAAAAAAACAAAAACAAAAACAAAAAAGAGGGGCCAGGATATCAACAGTCTAGTCACCAAACCTGAGCTCTACCCCCCGCATCGGCCTCCAGCCTTCCACCTGACCCTCCCCAAAGTGACAGTGTGCACTGCTCAGGCCTGGCCCTCCAGCTGGAACTCTCATCGGGCCAGTTTGGGCTCAGAGAGCTCCCTATATGCTGGATGCCCAAGAACGCAGTCTCCAGCTCCACATGCAGTGTGTGGAAGCACAGTTGGTCCTCTGCAAGGACAAGGAGGCCCAGCACCATGCAGGGAGTACCAGGTGCCAGAGCCTTAAAGAAAAGGAGCAGGCTTCAAGCTGAAGACACAGTGGTGTTCCAGGTGGAGAGGAGACCCACCTGCCCCATCAGGAGTGAGGAAGTCAGAGTAACAGAGATGAAGGAGCCACACCAGGAGCTCCAATAAACTGTGTTAAGTCTGAACTTTATCTGAAAGCCAAGAAGCTACCAAAGAACACTCATTTAGAATGAATGAGGGTGAGTGTGCAAAACTGCCCATGGGGAAGGCCCTGAGTGAGGAGCAGATGGACAAAGGCCTAGATGGACAGAGGCCCAGGGTCAGGTGAGGTGTACTCAGCAGCACACAGGAAGTGGCCTAGACACTGGAGTGTAATGCCAGTGATTAACTACAACATGAGGGAGGGCGAGGGAAGAATCCAGAATGACTGTCGGATTGCTGGCTTAGATGTCTGGTGGACGGTATTTTCAGACTCCGGGAAAGAAATGCAGGCTGGGTAGGGCTGAGCAGTAGGCTCTGTGCTGAAAATGCCAGGCCTAAGGCACTCTGAGGCAAGGAGGCAGGCCAGAGGGCAGCCAGGAGAAAGAGAAACAGAGAAAGGGTGAGGGTGGGATCTCAGGGAAGCCAGGCAACTGGGGGAGTGACCAGGACCAAGTGCCACAGAGAAGCCAAAGGAGATGGATGCTCAGTGAACTCAGCCGAATGGATGTAAGGAGATGACTGGCCTCCCTGGCTTCCTGACTCCTGATAAAGAACTTTGTAAATAATCCCGGACCCAAGTGTACTAGTCCACCTTCACCACTAGGGGGCAGTATGTGCCTGAGCGGAGCAGTCCACCTGCACAGGCCGGGTTCAGATGGGCTGCCTCTCCGCATCATCCCCGGGCCCAGGGCTCACCACAGACAAGAGAAGTCCACCCACCTACTAAGACCAGCAACACTAAGAGTCAAGGCTACATCTCTGAAAAACATGCCCAAATCAGGTTGAAGATTTGAAAAACCTATGTTGAAAGCAAATGACAAACTAGGAAAAATAGGACCAATGAGAAATTTATATTCCTAACATAACAATAATTCTTAGAAATCAAATGTTTTAAAAAGGTAAATATCATAACAGAAAACTAGACAAAAAACATGAACACCTGATTCATCTAAAAATTCATAGTTAACCAAGATGTTTGATTTCATCAGTATTGAAGAAATCAAAATCATTTGATTTCATCAGTATTGAAGAAATCAAAATCAAGCCTACCTTTTTTGTCTACTTAGGCAAAACTAAGAAGATAAGCAACAGCCAGTGAAGGGGAAGGGACAGCTTTTGCAGCATCAGGAAGGGAAACTGGTGCAGCCCCGACCAAGAGCAACCACAGCCTGCACAGAGCAGGGAGGCAAGACAACCTGGGCCACACGGCTCCGCCGATGGAAAACCATCGCAAGACTCTCTATTTACTGATGAGCGGCACAAGGCAAAACACAGTAACAGGACCATGTGTAATGTGAATCTGTTTAAATTAAAACAGCATCATATCTTACACTATATATACATGTCGACAGAAGGTCTGAAAGAGAGTCACTGAAATGTTAGTGGCAGTGGTTAATGCTGGGGGGGTGGGGAATGAGGATGATGGAGCAAAGTGGAAAATCAATAAACATTTTTTTTGTTTTCCAAACAGGAAAATCTATTTTTAATTTAATAGCAATGAAAATAAAACAAAACAAAACAAAAAAACAAAAAAAAACAAAGAGAGACATGAAGTCCAGTGAACCCTGTGACCTAACGTTCTCGTTTACTTCTGCTCTCTCCCCACAAGCAGCAGGTTCTACCACTACCCAACAGAAGCCAGTGGGGTGCCGTGGGATGGCAGTCCCACCCAACTCGCTCCTGCCTGGGGCCTCCAAGGGCTGGAATTTCTTTCGTAGCTCCCTTCACTTCTAACTGTGATGTTCCCATTCCTACAGCACAGCTCCTGAGCCTTGTGATGCCATCAGGCTGCCGGCTCTTCCCTCTGAGACCCTCGCCACACCCTGCCAAGGGGACAAAGAGCATCACGGAACCAGAGCATCACTCTCCCCTGGCTGGGCCCCTACATGGCCACGTACCTGTTTATGAAGATTGAGGCTGTCAATTTCAGAGAGAACCCAGCCAACACTGCCATCCCCACCACAAACCAGAATCCGGAATGTATCAAACTTCTGGAATAAGCGTAAGCTGCAGAGAAAAGAGAATGTCAAAGAGATGAGGTCCATTCTAAAGGACAAATGATGGTCATCAAGTCCTGAGCCAAAAGGCCCCACCTGCACTCCTTTTGGCTGACTTGTGTCCCCACTGTGAATAGGCCTCTGGGAGCCAGAGCCCAGGTGTACTCAGGCTCAGCCCACTGGGCTGCCCACCCATGCCTCTGTGCCCACTGTCCCTCACTCACATAGCTCAGGAGCCCTAGGCTACTACTGCCCCTCCCTCCCAGGTATGAGATCCATCAAGTTCCCCTCAAATCTGTCTCTATCTCCCTCCTGTGCTCCTCTTGGGCACCTGCTACAGACAATGTCCCTTCAGAACACCACAGCCTTCTGCTCATTCCTCACCCTCCTCCTGAGAGGCCTTCTCTGGGTTTTGGGTTCAGGGACCACACAGATACCAATGACCCTGAATGATATCCTCTAGGCTTTCCTGAAGGAAAACACTTCACCCGTCTACAAGAACATGTCACTCCATATTCTACAGGCACCTCCTCGACCTAAGCTTCCTTCCTCAGAGAACGGCAGCCTCCTCCCTACCTCACATCTCCTTAGGGACCCCTCTAATTCATGCCACCAGCATGACCTTCCCAAAAGTCTTGCCGAGTGTCTAGCTTTATTATCATTATATTTTAAAAGATTTTATTTATTTATTTGACAGGCAGAGAGAGAGGGAAGCAGACTCCCTGCTGAGCAGAGAGCCCGACTCGGGCCTCGATCCCAGGACCCTGGGATCACGACCTGAGCTGAAGGCAGAGGCTTTAACCCACTGAGCCACCCCAGGCGCCCCTAGCTTTATTATTTTAAATAGGCGTCGTACCCAGCCGGGAGCCCAACATGGAGCTTGAACTCACATCCCTGAGATCAAGACCTGAGTTGAGATCAAAAGTTTGATGCTTAACTGACTGAGCCTCCCCGGCACCCTAACTGTCTAGCTTTAGAAGCTGCCACTTCAGGGCGTCTGGGTGGCTCAGTGGGTTAAAGCCTCTGCCTTAGGCTCCGGTCATGATCCCAGGGTTCTGGGATCGAGCCCCGCATTGGGCTCTCTGCTCAGCAGGGAGCCTGCTTTCTCCTCTCTCTCTCTCTGCCTGCCTCTCTGCCTACTTGTAATCTCTGTCAAATGAATAAATAAATAAAATCTTAAAAAAAAAAAAAAAACAAAGAAGCTGCCACCTGTTTCCAGCGAATGTTCAAACCTCTCGCCCGGGGCTGCCTGCTACCTGTCCCAGCTCCACAGCTTTCCCAGCCACCCCACTATGTCCTCCCCTCTCTGCACACGAGCGCCCTCTGCCTACCAGGCTGCCCGCCTCCCTCTGTGCCACTGGAACACTAACTCTTCTCCAGCGCCAGCTCGGCAGAGAGACTAAGAGACTCTCCAGTTCATTTGTATGCCCCTTCCCTGGGCTCCTAAACAATCTGTACATAGCCCTGTTCACGCCACAGACTGTCCTGTTCTGTAACCTTGACTACCCATTTGTGTGTTGGGCACCCTGAAAACAAGGTCCCTACCTTACTTGCCCTTGCATCTGGCACAGAGTCCTGGCCAGAGGAAGTCCTCACAAAACAAACAGGGATGAGTGACACAGCACAAAACTGAGGCTATCAGCAGGGCTGAGGGCCTGAAGCAACGAGACTGCACCTGACCTTCAGGTTGTGAGAGAAATGGCCACGTATGCTCTCTTGCGAACACTGGTCTCTCTCAGGCCTTCCTTCTCTGGAGAAGATGGGACACATCCAGACTGGGAACCAGGAAAAGGAAGCAGCGCCTCCAAGTTTTGTGGTGAACTGCAGGAGGTCAAGGCTGCTTCCCAGAAACGGGAACTTACTAAACCAACACCCACCGCATCTCCACAGGGGCTCCCACAGGGGGCTGGTCCCCAGGGAACTCCTAGGGCCGACTGCAAGGGGCAGGGTGGGGGTTTGCAGGGCCTGCCCCACCCAATGACCTGCCCCCCCCAACCCCGGCTGTCTACAGGCCCAGTTTGGGATACAAAGGCTTGTGATGGTCCTACCACTAGTTCCATTTTTTAACTAAAATGACTTTTTTTTTTTTTAAGACTCTCAAACCAAGAGTGAATGTGATCCCACACACAGACCAACAGTTCCAACAGTTGAGCAGTCCATGTGCAGAAATGCGTGGAGCATGGCCTCTGAGGGCCAGGCCAGCAAGCTGCCACCCGTGACTGCTTCCCAGCGGGGCCTTGCTGCCCATGAGGAAAAGCGACATGCCAGACCCCTAGGGCGCCAGCGGGCATGCTCCTTTCCCCTGACAGGGGCCCAAGCTCCTGCTCCAGCAACACCCGGCTCCAGAACAACACAACTCCCAAGAGCCTCCGAGGCCAAAACACACCAGAGAACACATTCTGTAAGCTCTTTCCACAGCAAATATCCTGGACAATCTCCCTTCCAGGCAAGGCCACCTCCTAGAGCCCTACCTTGAACTGGTGCTGCCAAGCAAGGAATCTAACAGTTCATTACAGCAGCAAATGTTCTCCACAAACTACACAATGTACAAAAGGAAAAAGAACACACCTCACATCCCCAGCTAACAGATAAGAGACCTCCTGTGTCTCCCCAGATGAAGACCTCCCTGGGAGTCTCACTGGAGAAACACAGCCTCCTCCGTCCCAGGCTCCACTACAGAGAACGAGAGGACCTGTAATGGCTGGCGTGAGGACACGCCCATGCTGACAGACACGAAAAGCAGGCCATTGTGATAGGAAATAACAGGAGGGAACCAATTTCAAAGTGTGTCTGTACAACTGAAAGACACACGTGAAAGCTAGAGAGACAAGCAGCTCTACTCACTGTTCAACAGAGACTATTTTTATTTCTTATTTAAATTTGTCTGTATCTTTGAATCATTTAGTTCACGAGCAATGCATTATCTTCAAACGTTTTTAGAACTCCAAGACTTTATAAGCTTCGACTTTAAAAGCTTCCTACCCGAGGTGTGGTCCTCCATTCATGAGGTCAAAGACCTGGGCAGGGTTCAGCAGCTGTTTGAATCTTCTGAGGAACTTCACACCCTGGTTGTCGCCACTTTTCGAATTGACAAAGACCAACAGTGGGCTTGTGCAGGATGGAGGGCACGTGGCCTTCCAGAAGCCTGAATGTGAGGATGAAAAGGGAGAGGGAAAAATGAGAAAGCTGTCCAAAAGCCCAGCAGGGGCCCCATCATATAAAAAAGCAGCCAACACCTGCAAGAGACCTGTAACTTCCACGTGCGTGCCCAGTCACCAGCCAGAGAGATCAAGAAACAATCTTCCCCATCCCCATTCCCCATGGAGAAGGATGGGGGTCCCAGGCAGTTGACTTTGTGCTTACATGACTCAAGTTCAGAAAGACCATGTACCTCACTGCTGTCCTTCCCTCTTGGCTCTCAATCTGGAGGAGCTAATTCCTAAGATCCATACCCCAGTTTCCCACCTTCTACCAAGGCCTGTGAATATACACCGTCATCTACCACCTAGACAGAAGAGCAGGTGCAGGTGAGCATGCTGGTTCACATCTGCTGCTCGATGGAAGCCAGCAGATGAAGAGCACAGTGCACCAGCTCCCGTCCAAGCATACTCAACGGCCACCAGACTCCGTTACCACCTCTGTGCACATCTTCTCGCCCCAGCCGCCATGCCTGACCACTTCCCGACATCATCCCCAAATCACCAGCATCACCCATCCTGGTGCCGGGAAGGGGAGAATGTGGGTGAGCCAGGAGAGCACGAGGCACCCACCGTCAGAATCGATGCTGTTGAGCGCCGTGGGTGGTATGACCGACACCTTGCACAGGCCCAGCGGGCACTTGGTCTGTAAGGACTCTTTACAGGACGTATGCACCTGAAACACATCACAGGGGGTCACCGGCATCCCCCGGAACACTCCCTGCCACTTCAGAAATGGGCACTTCAGGACCAGCTGAGAATGCACAGGGAGCAGGTGCCAGGCCCATGCAGCCTGCCCACTCACCATGGCCTTGCACCAGAGGCAGCGCCAGTCCTGCAGGCGTAGCACACTGCCACATGTCTTGTCGCACACTGTGCACTTGGCACTCACGGGCAGGTTTCCTTCCAGCCACTGATGCGGCATGGCAATCTGCAAAGCACAGAGACATGTGCACTAGGGACGTCTCCAGAGCCCCACACACAGGCCAGGAAGCCCTCATGCGAAAACGCTCTGGAATAACTCAACAAAGACCTGCTCCCCGACATAAGCAGGGGGAGGGCAGGGTCTGCAGCATGCTGCCTGGCACCCCACTCCTGCTGCCGGTGGGCACAGCACGACTCACAGGGACAGGCTGAGAGGCGCAGTGGACCATGCCGAGCCCCCCACACCCAGTGCGAGCAGAAGAAGTGAGCACAGGCCAGTGGGGGTGGAGGGCCCCCTGCCCCAACGCCAGCATAAGGGGGAGAGGGTCGGTGCAGGGTTGTCAGGTTCCCCCATGCATACCCCATCCTCATCCTCAATGATGTCCTTCCCGATGGAGGCCAGCGTGGTCCACTTGCAGTTGTTGGTTGCGCGCACTGCACACCGCTTGTGGGCCTTAAATTTGCATACTGTGAGAGAACAGATGCAGGACCGTCAAGCCTCGACCCCGAGCCTCGCTCAGCACAGTGCTGCTCCCCGTGCTTGAGGAGGCAGTCCATCACGACCTGCCCTGCTCTTCCAGGACCGCTGGGAACGAGCACTGAATACACTACATGTTGTAAACGACACAGCAGGGGCACGCGCAGAGTTTGAGCACAGTGAGACCAGCATCCAGGACTGCAGGCGTCCGCTTCTTGGGACTGCATGTGGGCTCTGACCAGACTCATCAGCCCTGCCCAGCAGCACGAGTGCCACCGTGAACCATGCTGCAAGTACAGTCACCAAAATTTAAAAATCACAGGATTTCTATGTCACCAAATTGTCTCTCTTTTTTTTTCCACCATTTTTTAAAAGATTTTATTTATTTAAGGGCACGTGAATGGCTGAGGCGGTTAAGTGTCCAACTCTTGATTTCAGCTCAGGTTTGCCTCAGGGTCCTGGGACAGAGCCCCATGCTGGGCTCCAAGCTCAGTGAGAAGTCTGCTTTTCTCTCTCCCTCTGTCTCACCCCTTGCTTACACTCTCACTCTGTCAAATAAATAAATCTTAAAAAAAAATTTTTTTTTTTAATTCAAGAGAGTGTGAGAGTGCACGCGGGGAAGGTGTGGCATGGACAGAGAGGGAGGGAGAGGGACAGACTCTGTGCTGAGCATGGAACCCAACATGGGGCTCTGTCTCACAACCCTGAGATCATAAGCTGAGTTAAAATCAAGAGCTGGATGCTTAACCAACTGAGCCACGCAGGCACCCCCCCAACCATTTAAAACCATTCTTAACCTCACAGGCAGTACAAGAACAGGAGCGGGGGGGAACTGGCCCAGGGTCCAGGACTGGTCTGCCTCCACTCCTGCCCTCTGTTCTGTGCGCCACTGCCCTCCAGGTCTGGAAGACCACATTTAATGGGTTTATCACAGCTCAGTTTACTAAAGGACATACCTACCTCGGGGAGCACAGATTTGTAACCTCTTTTCCTCTGTGTTCATTTTTCCTCTTGGTGTCTCATTACCACTACTTCACTTTTTACTTTGTTCCGTTACTAATACAAAATAATTTATCAGACTCCTTAGTAGGTAAAATAAATAAGAGTGGAGTCCCAGAAATTACTTCCTACTGACTGATTTGTGGGGACCATTCAAGAGTTTCTAAGGTTTCATCAGGTCCAACCTCAGACCACATTTCCCAGCAGAGTACCATGCTGCTCATACCTTCACAGGACAATCCGTGAGATGTGACCCCGGACAGAGCCTCCCGGCACACGTTGCAGTAGGTCGGCCTCGCATGGGAGCAGGCGTACCAGTTGTGCATCCCTGAGAAATGGTCCATGCTGTACTGGGTAGGCTGCAAGAACAGAAGAGGGATGGCAAAGATAAGGTGTCCCTTCGACATCCTTGAATGTGGTAATTTCAATGGGATTCAATACAGTTTCCAAGAGAGGAGAGGAGAACAGCATCAGCCAAAAGGACAAGGAACGAGCCTTAATTTTACCAGGAATATGCGAGAAAGTGAGTGCCAGACAGCTCAGTCCACACATGGCTGATGCTCAACGGCAGAATATTAATGGGTTGGCAATAAGAAGGGATATTTCTCTTTATAGACCTCAAAGTGCTCCCTGTTCTGGACGGTCTTCAGGGCTGCAATCCACTCTTCCATTTCCTTCCTGTTATCGGCACACAAGATGAGTTTCCTACATGGAGTGATGACCTAGAAAGAAACAAGAAATATAGGCTATAGAGCAATGAACAAAGGACAAACACTAACAACTATACAAACTTCCAAAAATCTACTTTCACCATATATATTTTTTTAATGAAAAAGGGCAGACTCGTTCAGATTCTCAATTGAACCAAACATAAAAATGATCATCATGGATCATTAAAAATCAAGAAAAGTCTCAAACTCAAAAGACAATCAAATTTAGTTTATACATTCACCAAAAACCAACTTCAGCAGACATTCACCAACCACCTACCACTTAGGCCATGGTAATAAGCCACAGGAAATTTTTAAAAAGGAAAGAAAACACAACTGCTATCACTCCAAAGAGCTCACAGATTGAGGTCCAGCACTTGAATAGTCTAGGAAAAGATCGTCCAAGTTACTCTAAATATGATGTTAACATTTCAAATGTATCATACATAATGTTCTTGTATAAAACTCTGTACTGTGTGACAAGAGAAAAACAACCAGCTACTATACTCAAGGGCTTGAACAACTTAACTGGAAATGAGATCAAGAACCTGGTAATAATCAACAAATGAAAATTGTATCTACAACATATAAAGAGTTTTTACAAATCAATTAAAAAAATCTTTCTTACCAAGAAAAGCCATGAACTTGCATTTCACAGAAGAAATACAAAGCGCTAATAAATAAAAAGATGCTTAACTGCTCTAGTCATTGGGGAACAAAGATGAAAGTAGCCAACTATTTTTCACCTATCAGACTGGCAAAGTTTTGAAAGATGGTAATCTGGTGTTGCAGAAGTATGGGAGAAAAGAGTTCTCCTCAAGCAATGATGGGAGCTAAATATAGTATAAACTTTTTAGGGAAAAATTTAAAAATTTTGGTAAACATTGTCAAACGTTGTAACATTTTATGTATTTTGTTTTGTAATGATGGAAAATATCTACATGGTTCCAAAGTCAAATATAAAAAACAGGTACAGTCAGAGGTTCACCTTTGACTTGTGTCTCCCCAACCCTGGTTCCCTCCTTTCCTCATCAGCAGCTTTTATTTTATTTTAAAGATTTTATTTATTTGTTTGACAGAGAGAGATCACAAGTAGATGGAGAGAGAGGCAGGCAGAGAGAGAGAAAGAGGGAAGCAAGCTCCCTGCCGAGCAGAGAGCCCGAGGCGGGACTCGATCCCAGGAACCTGAGATCATGACCTGAGCCGAAGGCAGCAGCTTAACCCACTGAGCCACCCAGGCGCCCATCAGCAGCTTTTAAAAAATAAGGATAAGTATGGTTTATCCCTCCTTTTTAAGACAGATGCAAACACATATATCTATATCTATTATAGATATATATCTATTCATAGACCCCCTTTTTAAAACAGTAGTAAATCACACATATTTTTCTCTACCTTTGCTTTTTCATTTATTATCTACCCTGCCCACCTCTCCTCAGCAACACGGTGTGTTCCCTTACTCCCCCTTACAGCTGCACAAGGCTCCACTGGACAGAAGCACCAGAGTCTATTCAACCAGGTCTCTATTAACAGAAACCTTACGTTGTTAAAAATCCTTTCCTATCTCAAATAGTGCTGCAATGAACAGCCTTTTCACTGACCTCACATACTGCCCAGCATATTTGGGAGAAAAGTTTCTAGAAGCAGAACTGCCCAAAGAGCAAGCACATATGTAATTTTGCTGCCAAATTCACTCACAGGGCTGATGCCATCTGCACTCCCACCAGCAGTGTTAGGAAAATGCCTGCTTCCCCAATAAAATATGTTACTTAACTTTTGGATTTTGGCCCATCTTTTAGCTTTAATTTGTACTAGCAACATCCAATTTAAATTATTAGATGATCATGTTTCTGGTTCAGAAAATTTAGAAATGGTATTTTATAAATATCTCTTTGGTGATTTCTATAAGCACCTATAAATCTTAATCATAGAAGGGGATAATTAGAATTGGGTCACAAATCCATGGTTCATTCTCTCATGTCACCAGGGTAACTACACGTAGGGGCCAGACTGGGGAAGCTGGGGGCGGGAGGGGTGGTGAGTTGGAGGACAGAGAAAACAGACAACTGGATAAGCTGGGTTCCCCTCCTGAGGGTGGGGGTACAGGGTGGCAGCCACTGTCCTTTAGACACAGACAGCATCGTGAACAGCCCATATCCCAGGATCTGCCCAGCAAGCACATGCTAAGTGTCTGCTCACTTAGATCTGAGATCCCAAGACTATGACAGGCCAGGTTCCCACTCACACAGAACTTACCCTGGGGAGGGACAATTTCAGACACTGACACAGGTCCTGAAGACAACGTGGGAGTGGGAATGGGGTTGGTGGATACTTTGTACAGACAGGGTGGTCAGGAAAGGCCATGGGAGAGCTGGCAACTGCCAATGGCCTGGGATCAGTGCTTTAAGGCATTTTTATCAGTAACTGTCTATAAAAATCTCAGAAAACACTTCTTTATTATTCATTCTGGGGTAAGATCTAATATTTAAAAATTTTTATCAGTGTAATAAATACAATTAGAGAAAGAATATACTTTCTTTTCATAACTCAGGGATTATATTAAGAGTTATGCAATACAATAGTTAAAGAAGAGAACAATGACATTTTTTTATGTCCTTTCTATTTTAGGTCTTGCTTCTGCTACTCCTGTGACAACCTTTACAAGATGAAGTGCCCACATTATTCCAGAACTCGGCCAATGTCATCTGAGAAGATGGATCTTTGGGCCCATCATCTTCCACAAGCCAAAGGAGGGGGGTACCATGGAATAGCTTCATGACACCACAGGCAGCAAGTTATAGACAAAACTGTTGTGTTTAAAGACAGGGAATAATAGGAAACAAATGATAGTGACATCCCTTCCTCAATCTGTGTGATTGTGTACAGGGAGTAAACACTGACAGATACATGTCCAAAAACCTGGTTTCAGCCCTTTTAAAAAAACTATTACTTGTGCTGGTGTGAAGAAACCTCAGACAACTCAGATTTGAACCCTACCTGGCCACTGGCTGGCCAGGAAACATGGGCAGACTGTCATCATTTCTATTCTGGAAAAGGAGGATAAAAGTTAGCTACCTGGGTTGTTACGGGACTGAAAGGGACCCACGTGCTCAAGACTCGAGTGGCTTTAGGACATCCCTCCAGGTCTGAAATCCTGAAGAGCTGTGTGAGCCAGAGCAACTACCTCCACACACCCTTCTGAACACAGGGGCTGTCATGTCGATGTCACACCCCAGTGTCATCCGAGTGTGGAGGTATGCTCTCTCACACACACACACCAGCGCTGCTCTCGGGCCTGATCTTAGAGCAGTATCTATTTGACAGGACCATGTGGCACCTCCTGCCTGAGACCGTTCCAATACCAACAGTCCATGTTCCAGACCATGGGAATCGTCACAGAAGACTCCCACCAAATAAAAGTCTATCTCTGCTTCTATCCCATCATCTTCTGTCACCTTTGAGACAGAATACATATTTCTTAGTGGTCCGCAAGACTGGTAATGACTCCATCTCCATGAAAGGCTCCTCCTCACGCTGGTCTCCTGACAAGGTCCTCAACAGCATTCTAGCTCTGAGGAAGATTCCCAAACACCAACTAGCAGTGTCACACACCCCAACAAACGCTTCTGCCTGTCCCTCTTTGTTTCCCTAACACCAGCCTGGGGCCAATGCACAAGAAAAGTGGGGACAGAAGGGTCTCCTCAGAAGAAAAGGAAAATGAGCAGCTGCCAGGAAGAGAGCTGTCCTGCACAGGGCTTCTTCAGTTCCTTGATCTGGGAGCAGAGGGGTCAAAAAAGGCCCCAGGAGAGAAGCAGGTGCTGCATGAGACCTCTCCTGGCTGCTCATCCAGCTCACAGGACAGGAAGAAGGCAGGAAGAGATGTTCCTACAAATAAAACTGTCCTCTGCTTGGATAGCAGCCAAGACCACAACTCTTAGAAGCCAAGGAATGGTGCATAAAGGGTAAAACTCTTCCCACTACTCCCAAAATCTAGCCTTCACCCAGAAAAGACTTTAGTGACCAAAAATGCCCTGTATTTTTCAAGCGAAGAAATGGCTCACATAACTAAATCAACTGAAATGGTAAACGCAAATTAAAAGGAGGGTCAGACATGAACTTGACAGGACCAATCAGTGACATCACAGAGATTCAGTGATGAATAAGCACACATGGTACCAGGGGAGAGGGCAGAGTAAGACTACAGAACAAGATGACAGACCATGACATGGATACCCACTAACCAGAGAGTGAGAGCACCCTGCAGACCTTGAAGCTGGCAAGACAAGAGAGACTGAAAGAGAAAGGATATCACAGACAGAATGGTAAAAGCATTTCTCTCCGAATCCTCAGAGGCAGGCCAGGAAAGCCATAAACAAGGGGGAATCTTCAGACACTTACTGAAATTCTTCTGAGGGTAGGAGAACTTAAAAATCAGTAAGAAAGGGGGCATCTGGGTGGCTCAGTCAGATAAGCTTCCAACTCATGCTCAGATCGTGGTCTCAGGGTCATGGGATAGAGCCCCGCATCAGGCTCCCAGCTCAGCATGGAATCTACCCGAGATTCTCTCTCTCAGGCACCTGGGTGGCTCAGTCAGTTAAGCCTCTGCCTTTAGCTCAGGTCATGATCCCAGGATCAAGTCCTGCATTGAGCTCCCTGGTCAGTGGGGAGCCTGCTTCTCCCTCTACCCCTCCCCTACTTCCACGCTTGCTCGCTCGCTCACTCTCTCTCAAAAATAAATAAAATCTTAAAAAGAGAAACTCTCTTTCTCTCCCTCTCCCCCCTCCACGTGTGCTGATTAACATTTTCAAAAAATTAAAAAATCAAAACAATCAGAAGAAGAGAGGCCAACTAACAGAAAAATGGACAGAAGACTCAAACAGTTATTTAACAACCAATAAGGCACATGAAAATGCACTCAACCTTGTTAATAATCTAGGAAGTGGACATTAAAATCCCAGCATGCTGTACGTTTCACGGGGGCCGAAATGAAAAAGATGGACATGGAGTATTGGTAAGGATGCAGGTCACCTAGAACACCCACCTGATGCTAGCAGGAAGGCACTTTGGGAAAACTACTGTGGAAAACAGTAAAGCTGAACTCATGTATATCCTACGGCTCAGCAATTCCACCCAAACACTCCTCATCAAAACCCACATACAAATATTTATGGCAACACTACTGTTAACAGGCCTACAATGAACACAACCCAAACACCAAGCACTGGCAGACTGAATAAATATACTGTAACATATTAATATAACAGTAAACCACAGAACACGGAGAATAAACCATCTACTGCTAATAACACAATGTATTCTACAATTCTGAAATAAAGAAGCCAGACACAAAAGAAGATTTCGTGTTTATAAAATCTCAAATGCATATATTAAGTTAAGATAAACCAGGCAAAGCTAATCAATGGTGTTAGAAGCTCGCTGCTTCCGGTAGTTGCTTTTGGGAACAAGGATACAAGGGAGAGCTACTGGAGGCTGCTAATGTTCTGTTTCTTTATCTGGAACATCCATCGAGCTGTGCACTTGGAGTAAGTGTACTTTTCCATATGATGCTCTATTTCAGTTAAAAAGAATACAGAATTTGGAATAAAACCAACCATATAACTGAATCAAAAGAAAAATGGCACAGCTGCGCAGACTTTTGAATAGAGTCTGGTTAGAAACGCAAATGTAGAAGAACGAGGCAAAATAAGATGGAAATGTGTGAATGAACATGAGAGACTCTCAGACCTATTCTAATATAGTGTTAGAAATGGATCCAGGGGCATCTGAGTGGCTCAGTCAGTTAACCATCTGACTACTGATTTTGGCTCAGGTCATGATCTCAGGGTCATGAGATCGAGCCCTGCCACCAGCTCTAAGCTTAGCGCAGACTCTGCTGGTCCCTCTCCCTCTGCCCCTCCCCACCGAAAACACACACGCACTCTCTCTCTCTCAAATGAATAAATAAAATCTTAAAAAGAAAAAATTGATCCAAACACAGAGGAAAATGTTTAACTCATAAAATAAATGCAAATTAAAATTACTAAATACTTTGGGACGCCTGGGTGGCTCAGTTGGTTGGGCAGCTGCCTTCGGCTCAGGTCATGATCCCAGCGTCCTGGGATCGAGTCCCACATCGGGCTCCTTGCTCAGCAGGGAGCCTGCTTCTCCCTCTGCCTCTGCATGCCATTCTGTCTGCCTGTGCTCGCTTTCTCCCCCACTCTCTCTCTGATAAATAAATAAAAATCTTAAAATTACTAAATACTTTTTTTTAACCTACCAGATTCATGGACTATCAAAAGTTTGATAACAGACCCTGTTGCCTTTCATATGCTACAGTATAAATGAGTACAACCCCTATGGGGAACATTAGTGAAATCAAACAAACTTTTTTTTTTAAAGATCCATTTATTTGAGAGAGAGAGAAGAGAGAGCATGTGCCTGTATGTGCATGAAGGGGAGAGGCAGAGGGAGAGAATCTTCAAGCAGACTCCCCGCTGAGCACAGAGCCTGACATGGGGCCCGATCTTCTGACCCATGAGATCATTACCTGAGCCAAAACCAAGACTCTGACGCTTAACCGACTGAGCCACCCAGGCACCCCAATCTAGCAAACTTTAAAATATACTTCTTTGTCTTAGCAACAGTGCCTCCATAAATTTAATCCAACAAATATGTCTTCATGAGAACCTCCATATCATGGTCACTCGTTGTAAAGACAGTAAAGAGTGGCAATAACTCAAATACTGATCAAGGTAAGCCTGGTAGAGACTGGCTACACAAATTGTGGTACATTCATAAAATGGAATACGACACAGCCACTAAAGAGGGCGAAACTACTTCCTCATGCGCTTACAGGAACAAACCTCTCAGAGGTATTGTCAAGTGCTCAAAGCAAACTGTAGGAACATTGTGGGCGAAGAAGGAAAAAGACTAGTTACCTCCAATGACAGGATCGTTGCAAGCCAGGAAGCCTTCTTTCTCAACGTTTTATCCTTTCAATTTCTGTACCATGTATGTGAATTCTTTATTTAAAAAAAATTATTGGGGCACCTGGGTGGTTCAGTGGGTTAAAGCCTCTGCCTTCAGCTCAGGTCATGATCCCAGGGTCCTGGGATCGAGCCCCGAATTGGGCTCTCTGCTCAGCGGGGAGCCTACTTCCCCCTCTCTCTTTGCTTGCCTCTCTGCCTATTGGTGATTTCTGTCTGTCAAATAAATAAATAAAATCTTTAAAAAAAAAATTATTAAAACAGGGATGTCTGGCTGGCTCAGTGGGTTAAAGCCTCTGCTTTCAGCTCAGGTCATGATTCCAAGGTCCTGGGATCGAGCCCCATGTTGGGCTCTCTGCTCAGCAGAGGGCCTGCTTCCTCCTCTCTCTCTGCCTGCCTCTCTGCCTACTTGTGATCTCTGCCTGTCAAATAAATAAATAAAATCTTTAAAAAAAAAAAAAGTCACACAATTCTTTAAAAAAAAAAAATTATTAAAACAAATAAAGCCTTGTGACTGATTTCTAATCGCATAGCACTGTGGCCAGAAAAGATGCACAGTATGACTTAGGTTTTTTTGCATTTGTCGAGACTTGTTGTGTGGTCTAATATCTCATCTATTCTGGAGAATGTCCCTCCCACGTGCACTTGAAAAGAATGTATATTCTGCTGTTTTAGGATGGAATGTTCTATGTCTATTAAATCCACTGGGTCCAGTGTGGAAAATTTGGAAAGACCACAAACACATGGAGGTTAAACATGCTACTAAACAATGAAACCAAGAAATCAAAAATTACATGTAAACAAATGAAAATGAAAACAGAATAGTCCAAAATCTTTGGGCTGCAGCAAAATTGGGTTTTAAAAGGGAAGTCTATAGCAATACAGGCTTATCTCAATCTCAAAGAAAAATCTCAAATAAACAACCCAACTTTACATCTAAAGGAGAGAGAAAAAGAACAATCAAAACCCAAACCTTGTAAAAGGAAGGAAATAATAAAGATTAGAGCAGAAATAAATGATACAGAAACAAAACAAGACAAAAATAAATCAATGAAGCAAGGAGCTGATTCTTTGAAAAGATTGGCAAAATTGATAAACCTTTCACCAGATTCATCGAGAGAGAGAGAAAGAGAGAGAGAGCGGTAAAGAGGAAAAAAGGACTCAAACAAAATCATTAATGAAAGAGGAGAATAACAGCCAAGACCACAGAAATAACAATTATAACAAAGTATTATGAAAACCTATATATCAACATAGTTGGACAACTTCTCAGAAGAAATTAATAAATTCCTAGAAACATATAAACCAGCAAAACTAAAGTAGGAAGAAATAGAAAACTTAAACAGACCAATTACCAGCAATGACACTGAATCAGGACAGGTGCCTGGGTGGCTTAGTCATTAAGCATCTGCCTTCAGCTCAGGTCTGATCCCAGGGTCCTGGGATCAAGTCCCACATGGGGCTCCCTGCTCAGCAGAGAATCTGCTTCTCCCTCTTTCTCTGCCTGCCATTCTGCCTACCTGTGTTCTTTCCATCAAATAAATATATTTTTTAAAAAAGCAGTAGGAATCAAAACAGTAATGTACTAGCATAAAATAGACACACAGATCAATAGAATAGAACAGAAAACCCAGAAATAAACCCACAATTATATAGTCAATTAAACCGCAACAAAGGAGGCAAGAATATGCACTGGGGAAAAGTCTCTTCAACAAATGGTGTTGGGAAAACTGGACAGCTAGCTAAAGAATGAAACTGGGCCACTCCTTTCACCATATACAAAAAAAAAAAAAAAAAAAAATCAAAATGGATTAGATCTAAATGTGAGGTCTGAAAAGATAAAAATCCTTGAAGAGAGAACAGGCAGTAATTTCTCTGACATCAGCCACAGCATCATTTTTCTAGATTTGTTTCCCAAGGCAAGGGAAATAAAAGCAAAAATAAACTATTAGGACTACATCAAAATAAAAAACTCCTGCAAAGTGGAGGAAACAATCAACAAAACTAAAAGGCAACCTACTGAATAGGAAAAGGTATCTGCAAATGACATAGCCAATAAAGGGTTAGTATCCAAAATATATAAAGGACTGACACAACCTAACCAAAAAATACCCAAATAATCCAACATTAAAATGGGCAGAAGATACAGACAGACATTTCTCCAAAGAAGACATAGAGATAGCCAAGAGACACATGAAAAGATGCTAGACATCACTCATCATCAGGGAAAAGGAAGTTAAACCACAGAGATATCATCTCACACCTGTCAGAATGACTAAAATCAACAACATAAGAAACAACAGGTGTTGGCAAGAATGAGGAGAAAGGGAAATCCTTCATGCACTGTTGGTGGGAATGCGCACTGGTGCAGCCACTGTGGAAAACAGTATAGAGGGTCCTCAAAAAAGTAAAAATAGAACTGCCCTAAGACCCAATAATCACACTACTGGGTATTTACCCAAAGCTTATAAAAACACTAATTCAAAGGGATACATGCACCCTTATGTTTACTGCAGCATTATTACAATAGCCAAGATATGGAAGCAGCCCAAGCATCTAGTGATGGATGAATGGATAAAGAAGATGTAGTGTGTGTGTGTGTGTGTGTGGTGTGTGTGTGTGTAATGGAATGGATGGAATGGAATATTATTCAGCCATAGAAAAGAATGATATCTTGCCATTTGCAACAACATGGATGGAGTTAGAGTATAATGCTAAGTGAAATAAGCCAATCAGAGAAAGAGAAATACCATGTGATTTCACTCATATGTGGAATTTAAGAAACAAAACAGATAAGCAAAGGAATAAAAGAGAGAAACAAACTAAGACAAGGACTCTTAACTGGAGGGAATAAACTGAATACTAGAGGGGAGGTTGGTGGAGGGATGGGAGCATGGAGGAAACAGGTAATGGGGATTAAAAAGTACATTTAATTGTGATGAAAAGTAAACCAAAATAAAACCTTAAGCTTATAATATATGCTGAAGACTCCAAAAAAGAGCTTTAGAAGTTTTATTTGAAATGAGAACTTTTGCTTCCATCTTTTCATACAAATGATCATCCAGGAGGTATGAGAAAATAGCTCCTCCAAACAAGTCTAAGACACCCCAGCCAAATATCTTCCAGTAGCCTGGGAAGAATTAACCAAGGTGGTCATTAAACTACAGGCAATGATCTCTGAGAAACCATGGTGAAAAGGGCGATGTGCCAGAGACATACAGAAGTGGTGCTTAAGGGGCCCCTGGGTAGATCAGTTGGTACCTTCAGCTCAGGTCATAATACTCGGACTGAGCCCCACATCAGGCTCCCTGCTCAGCCGGGAGTCTGCTTCTCCCTCTGCCCTCCCCCTTCTCATGCTCTCTCTCTCTCTCAAATAAATGAATAAAATCTTTAAAAAAAAAAAAGAAGAAGTGATGCTTAAAGGAACAATGTGGACATCAAGTACATATGCACTAGCTCCTATGAGACAGCAACGAAAGTGTCAGATGACAGTGGCCGCCACTAGAATTGGGCACTCATTTGTCTCGGGAAATCTGCGTGTTTACAGATATTTGCACATTACATCTTCTCCACAACCTCATAAAGTAGGCATTGGGAGAAGAAACTGAGACCCTGCGTCCCTGGCTAAGGAAGCCGGGGCCAGGACACCGGGCAGGCTGGCTCCTGACCTCCATTCAAAAGGGGCATCCCACCTGGATTCCCAGCACAACTGCAAGAGGAGTAAGGCCAGGCATGGAGAGCTTGAGGGAGGAGCAGAACCAGCACTCACCAAGAGTCCTCCCAGGCTCTCAGAACACACACAGTCTGGCATGGTGCATTTCCTTCTTGGCAGGGGCACTGGGCTGGAGCATCAGGGCAAGAATGACAGGGACAGCTAACTGAGTCATCTGACCGCTACCCCGCCCACTCTGACCAGGTTCCCCACCAGTGCTCAACGAGAGGGTAGAAAAAGTAGGTCTGGAAGATGATGATGAGGGAGTCCCTGACTCACCAGCCACATCCTGTCCTGCAGTTCCTAATCACAGACTTATCTGGATGTGCTTCTCATTCGTAAATGTGACCTTAAATGACAAAAAGATTAAGATCCTGCAAACCTTTTCATGCTGGAACGGAACCACCAGCCCAAACCAAACAATGTAAATAGTAGTAAACACTACAAACTGGGCCTGAGAGGGTCTGAAGGCCAGGACAGG